>NC_057941.1:39731897-40057209 GCF_018555375.3 Anguilla rostrata | reverse complement strand
CTTCCAAATACAAAATTGAAATGCTTTTTAACATGTCAAAATAACTGCTACGTACACTGTAAATAGCACAGTAGTCCACGCACAGTACCTTGTCTAACTTGTCAACCCCAGTCATAATCCACCAGTGGTCCCTGAACCCCCCATTAGGACTATAGTAGAGGAGGATTTTCAACCAATTCTTCCTGGAGAACATATTCTTTTCAATAACGGACATGGATCAATTTATAAAACAGTTTAAGCATAAGATGTATCCTGTATGCGTGTCAATTAAATAGATCCTTTCAAAAAGTGTACAGCAACATCAGCTTTTGGCCCATCTCTGCCAACTTCACAATTTTAAAAGATGCGAATTGGGGTTGAAAGTGAGAGCACTGAAGAGAAGAGGGAGGAAGTAGAGGCGATATAACCAGTCGGTAATGCCTCATAGGCACATTGTAGGAGCCAGCGAGGGGGAGAACAATCCCTTGCCTATCAAAAAGAAGTAGAAAAAAGTCCTGTGTCTGTCACTGTTCTGAATAGGGACAGGGACCGTAGATCAAGTTAGCTGTAATTGCTCTTTTATGCTAATGTCAGCAAATTACTTTGAATCGCCCTTTCCTAAAGATCAACAAAGGTATTTTGGCAAAATAATCTGAATAGGACTCCAGATGATCCAACGGTGTCATCTTCTATCTTATTTAATGCCCTGGTAAGGAATCACGTCAACTAAATCATGAGCCATGACCATGAAAAGTACACTAACCTTAGCTAGCTGAACGGTGTAATTAACAATGTAATTTGTGTGTAACTTGGTAGTGCTCTGACAGCCATGGACAAGTGAAACCTATACTACTAACTAGCTACTTACTACTTACGAACTGCTAAAATGCCAAATATACATCCAAACAACAACATAGAAAATGGAACTGTAATGGAACAAGGAAAGACTAAAAAGGATTTCTAGCTAAATCACTCTAGTGACAAAAACACTGTCCAGGCTGTCACAACTCAACTGCAAGCAGTCTGAAATCAGCAGGGTATTTTGTGAAGTCCTATTAGATCAGTTTGAATACATAATACTTACCCATCGATCAAGAAGAGATGCGGCTACCTCTATGTCACGGATGTCGACTGGGCTTTCTTTGGGTGGAAGTGCATGTCTATTTTTGTAAGTTGACATTTTATTATTTTTTCGCATTTGTGAAAAGTATTGGCACATTATTGGCCAATTAATATTGTAATGAATCAGTGGTGCTAATGAAAAATGATATGCTTTGTCTCCAAATTAAGATATTATTGGCTATTTTGTTTTACAGAGGCTTTGTACCATATTTTGACATTTTCAATAAATTCATCAGAAATGTGAGCTGTACTTTTACTGACTTTGAGACACCAGTAAATGCACTGTGTACCCATCTGCTTATTAACAGCATGTCATGGGCAAAAGCCTAAGAGCTTATTGAATTTTATTGTTTTTGCTGTGGTTCGGCCTGTTAATGCATGCATTTACAGCCTATTACGCTATACATTCTAAAAACAGAATGTTTGAATTGATCAATTAAATTGATTAAATCCTTCGATCAATGACAATGATTGAAAATGGCCATCTGTTGTTAGTGGGAGAGATGCTGATACTGTGCAGTTGTATAAAATATTGAGACTATGTCCTGTTCTACATCTACATGAATAATACCCTTTTCTTCTCCTCAATGATCAAAGGGCCAAGTGTTCAACACTGGTGGGCTGCATTTGTCTCCCAGGCCCTCAAATGAACAGCCCTGCTGTGGGTGTGCAGGTGTGAGAATGTGTACCTGACTGGGGAGTGGTGGTTTCCTCATTCCTGACCCAGAGTTCACCCGCCTCTGCTCCAAAAGTGCTCTGTGCTTTGTCCCAGTACTGTCTGCACTCTGTTTCCTTCTAACCGTACTCTTCGTGGCTGCAAATTAAGACAAATGGAGTACATTCCCTAGGTCTGCGGGACTGGCAACCCTGGCCCCAGAGTGGTTAGGGTGTTTCTGCATAGGCATATTCACATAACAAATTTCTGAAACGGTGAATTTGAAATGACACCCAGGAGTACTTTGTTTTTAGTTGTAAGTCCCTCTGCTCAGTTAATGTAATGCTATGTAATTACTGACTTGTGTATTTAGCTGAATCCGGGCGCTACAGCAGTTTAAAATGGCTGCAGAATTACATGTTAGCCTTACCGTTGGAAGTGGTGACAAAAAACCCCCCCATCCTTGTCACCGCTTTGATGCCACTGATCAGGCTGCCACCGTCAATGGTGACATGGGACAGGTTGGCACGGGCCTGGGAAGGCCCAGATAACAGGCCATTAGAAGCAGCAAGGGTTCGAGGTTCACCTAAGTTAATACAAAAAAAGAAAAAAAAAAACCATTGTGACAACGGTCTGTTCCTCATTTAATGCACATTGCCATTTTTACTCTTGCAAAAAATACAGGCACTTTCTCTCACCTCAATAAAAAAAATACACAAAGTGATCCTAGGAAAAAGGAAATATATTTATTTCATATTTGAGTATTCTCTTTGTAATGCCAAGTGCATGGCTGGATGTGGCATTTAGTAGCAGACAGAGCCTGTGAAAGCAGAACCTACTGAAACAGCTTTAAAAGCTTCAGAAAAGATGCTAGGAAAAATATCCCCAAACAGAGTTACGGTGTTGGAGCTCACACACACACAGTGTGCCGTTAAGATTTCTGTAGATTTTCAGTCAAAGGAAACATTTGTGCTGGCCCATTTGCATGAGGAAAATATGATTAATTAAACAGGAACATACAGTCCACATTGTACTCGTGGACTGTATGTTCCCCATCAAAGTTGTTTAGTCTGCACTGCAGATATTAAAAATGTTGGCAGGGAGGAGTGAGGGGAAAATACATTTGACTGATGTGTATTAAATTACATCTTGGGTTGTTCTCTGGAAAGAAGTCAGTGCTTTACATTACTGTTATCCCTGAGCATAAATAATTTGAACATAGTAATTAGAAAATCTCTGTAGAGTTTTATGGGAAAATGTGATAACACAACAAAAGATTTTATTACCATCTTTTGGTGCTAAGGCACTGCGGACTCCATGCCACAGCTGGGAGATCTCCTCATCAGTGGGAGTCTGTGCCAGATTGAGGCCACGCTCTACATACAGCGGCCCTCGTCTGCTTGCTCCTCCCAAGGCATCCTGTTGGCCATTGCCCACAGCATAGGTGGCCTTGCTGATGGTTTCATAGGTGGAGAGGGTGTACGAGGGTGGGAAGGGAGTGATGGTCACTCCCCCAGTAGTTGTGAGGATGGAGTTACCCAGGGGAAGGGCGTAGCCTTCGGGGACATCTCTCTGCTCTGCTGGAGGACCCACCCTTCCATGGACATCACCAAGCATACTTTTGGCAGCACTTGGTGCCCTCCCCTCATCCACAGTGCTCGAATCCAGGGCTGGCCTGCCATCAGGGGAAGTGGATCTAGGCGGAGGGCGGGGCATGATGATCCTCCCCTGGGTGCCCTTGTGCACCTGGCTGGCCTCGAAGGCTGACTGTGGCCTCACTGCCACGCCCTTCCTGATTCTGGGTGGGGTGGGGCCAGGCCGGGTCCTGGCAGAGCGCACCCTCCGGGGGCCCCTGGGTCGACCCCTGCGTGGGGTCCCACGCTCCGGACGGGCCTCCTCACCTCTTTCCCGCTCTAGACCCTTACCATACCCCCATGCCTGTTTTGTCAAGTGATGACCCACAGGGGTTGCAGGGGTCACGGGCGTCACCACCTGTGGGGCTGGGGTTGTCTTCCCCAAACCCAAGGCCTGGACTGGACCCTCCTGGTGTCCCACTGAGACACTTTTACCCTGAGGAGGGAATGAGGGCTTGCCCGGTTCCTGCACATCCTGGAGTGGCTTGCTCTCATCCTCCTCCTCGTGGTAGCACACTTCATCAAACCAGCGCAGTTTCTTCTTCACGCCCTTCCCAACCTCCACATCTCTCTCCCTCTGCTTCACCACCTCCACACTGTCCTTGACGGACACCGAGAAGTGGTTGGTTATAGCACAGTCAGCCGGGGAAAAGGTTAGCTTGGTGTGGCACGTGGTTGCATATTTTGATTCTTTTTTGAGTATCCCTTTAACGGATTTTGCGCTATCAGCCTTGGAGGCTGAACTGGAAGTGGAAGCTAAGGCTACTCTAGTTGGCGCCTCATGCTCATGACCTTGGTTCACCTTTTTGAGAGACCTCTTAAAGGTTAGATCACAAGGGTCTGAAGGCTTGGTCAGGGTGTTTCTGGTCTCACAGTCATCCTTATCGCAGCTAGTCTTAGCATTGCAGGCCAGATCAATCTTATGCAGGTGACTCATCCTTTCAATGGATTTGGTGACAGAAGCCTCCTGATCTGTGCTTGTCTGACTCACAGCACTTGATATAGCACTGGGATCTTCAGAGCTGTAGCCAGAGACATCTCTATCACTGCACAAGCTGGAGGGCAATACAACCTGAGTGGCTTCTGTGTGGTTTCTAAACCTGTCCGTTTGAGTTCTCATCTGTTCATAGACGTCCCCTTGAGTCGGCCATGAGAATTCAGGGGGCGTGGGGTCCGGGCTACCCCATGCTTTCCAGGGCGTGCCTGCGGGGGCCTTCTCGGGTTCACCCAGGAATGCTGGGTGGACTACATTATCCCCTATTGCTCTTTGGGTGGGTGTGGCTTGATGACTTGGAACAGGGGCTGGTTTCTGTCTCTCTGTGATTGGCTCCCCTCTGGCCAGTGTGGTCTTATCGTACTCTCCAGGCTCCTCCGTATCCTGCGTTGGGGGACAAGAGTCTGTGACAGCCCCGTTCTGTTGCCTGTGCAAATTATTATGACTGTTGAAGTGTTTCCGTGGGGACTGGGGTCTGGTGCAGTTCAGGACCTCGGAATTCTCTGATGAGGAACAGGACGTGAATCCGAGGCTCACTGCTGGTTTGTGGTGGGTGCCCTCGTTTTCCAAACTATCCAGACTGGACAGGCTCTCCGATTCGCCGATTTGACCAACTTCTCGTTGAAAGTCCTGGAAACAAATTGTTTGATAATATGATTATTTTGCAACAAATCTGCAATTATAATGTCTAACAATGACTATAATTACTCACTAGGAACTATTAATTCAATATTAACTGCCCTGAACCTAACCCTAGGCAAATAATTAACATTACATTTTAGGCAGTAAGCAGAGACCCAGTTCCCTAACCACTATTCTACATTGCCATCCATAAGCCCATGAACTAATAGCGTTATTGTTACCAGTGCTATCATAACAAAGAGAAACCAAACCTGGACTGGAGCTCAGGGTGAACTCAAGGTCAAGTATTTTTACTCTGATGTGTAATAACTTAATCCAATTGTTAGAAGCCCCAGCACAGTTGTTCTCATAAATTTATCTATGGATATTTTTTTTGCACTTATAATGAGAGACATTCCAGTTAAGTTAACCAAGTTATTTAAAACCTTGTCCTCTGAGCAGACATATCTTCTTCCGGCCTTACACAAAATTAAGAGTTACAGTGGTTCTGATTTCAGAAAAAAGGAAAAAGCCTTTGAGGGAAATTGTTTCCGTCTCATTTTATCTGTCAAGCCCACTGACGTTCTAAACTGCCCCTAACCGAGAATGTGTATCACAAAGAATATGGTTTTTCAAAAGTGGTAAGCACCCACAGACCTTTAGGAAGAAAATGAGTGTAGATCATAGGGTAGGCACACAAACTACCTGTAGGGGCTGAATGAGATCAAAAAATCATTAGCAAATGAGACAGTATGGAGAATTTTTGAGAGGAATTCTGTTCAGTGGGAACCATCAAGTTTGTAAAATCGTATAAGGCTAGGCCCTTTTGTTTTCATGTTTTGATGTAAACTGGATAGTCTGTACCCTGCTACATTGAAACATGTTAGTTTTTTGATTTTTTATTGTACACTCGCCAGTTTTGTCTGGCTTGGTAAAGCAGTTTTAATCTGAACTGGTCTTAAGTGTGCAGTTTTAAAATCCTGAGTGGGGCATTATCGTTGAATTCATGTCTGAGGAAATATCAAGATGTGAACTGCATCAAAACACTCCTGGTATAATCACAACATTCTGATGGATAGTTATGGCACTAGAAGCCATTCAAATTCCATTTTCCTTCCTGTGGCTTCAACAAGTGAAATGTATGTTTTGGCCAGCTGTTTTTATAACAATTATGAGAGAGAGGGAGCCAGGATGCTGTAAGGTGAGGCCTACAGTACCTGCAGGCTGTTGATCTGCCGCTCCTCTAGAAGGCG
Organism: Anguilla rostrata; assembly: GCF_018555375.3. Lineage (NCBI taxonomy): Eukaryota > Metazoa > Chordata > Actinopteri > Anguilliformes > Anguillidae > Anguilla > Anguilla rostrata. Next base: position 40,050,951 of record NC_057941.1, on the reverse strand, counting down.
CTGTTTCTCCTGCAGCTCATTCTGAAACAGCAGCTGGCTGTTCCTCAGCGCAGCCCCGCTCCTCTCCTGCATGAGCTTGGCGTAGGCCACTGCTGCCGAGAGCTGCTTCTGGTAGCGGGATCCAGCTGAGCTTGCCGAGGAACTGGGTGAGGAAGCATAACTCCTGTGCGAAAACCAATGCCAGGGTAATAGTTGGGTTATACACAGGTCTGCAGGCAGGTCAAAAAACAGACCTGAGTCATGATTCTCTAGAAACCTGGACCTGCATTCATTAAGTGTCTCAGAGTAGGAGTGCTGACCTAGGATAAGGTTTCTGCTGTCCATACCTTAACCTTATCCATCATAAGCTGGAAGGCAAAACTGATCCTAGCCTCCTATTTTGAGACACTTATGATTATGGACCTTGAATTAGTTAATCACATACTTAAAGAAAAAAAAAACTCATATAAGGAATGTTTTTTTGGCAAACAATACCACATCCTAACCTGGGATGTTGTCTTTTTTACCTTCAACATGTTTAGGACGATGGAATTAATTAGCATTGGCTCAGTGATGTCATAATGCGGGCGGCAGTATAGTATAATGGGTAAGGAGCTGGTCTTGTAACCTAAATCTGTATAAATTAAATGTAAATGCCAAGCAAAAAGTTGTGTAAGTCATTCTGGATAAGAGCATCTGCTAAATGCCTGTCATGTAATGAAATGTAATAATGCCACCTACTGGCTATACTTCAGAACACACACTGTGTCATGTGGCTCCATTCTGTGCTCATTGGTTTTGCTATATTGTGAGTTAACAACAAAAAATGATTTTCTATGTCAGAAGCAGCAAACAAGCAAAACTAACACAACATTTTTTTTTAACTCAAAGCTAAGGAAAACATACATGGTGGCTAGAGGTTTCTCACCCTTTATAAATGGTAAGGGTCTCAATCTCATGGAGGGTCACAGCATCAGAAAGTTTTTGTGCTTTCTTTTTATTTTCAATCAGATGCCAATTTAGGCTTGGAAAAAGGTATGTAGACTCTTCAGCCAACCAGTGACTTAAAACACACTGAAACACACCAAAAGATCAGCACAAGCTGAGTCACTCCAGGACTGGAGTTTGAGATCCCTGATGTAGCTGTGAAATTCTGCCTCCACTACCTGTTACTGGTGGGGCTTCGGAAGAATGTGGATTGTAGGGCAGAGGAGTTGGAAGAGCCTTGAATCTGATATAGAGCCTCTTCTAGGTGAGGAGTAGCCCTTCTGGAAGCTGCAAATACAACTGTTTAGAAGCATACAATGTGTGATCTCATAAGAAGGGACACCGCAATCTAAGGCAGTTTTTTTTGCCTGCTATTCAATGGAAATATTTTTGACTACTTCTAACATTCTGCCATGTTCTGGGAAACTGCTAGCCCAAATGCCACTTGCAACTGTCACAATGTGAGCATTACATATTTAATTACATTTGACCTAAAGTCTTTGAGGGTTTCATTTCATTCATATGCTTTCAACATCTTACTTACTAACCACAACTGTGCTGAAATTTACTGAATGAAGTTACACACTGTCAGGAATAATAACTTTTAACTCAGATATAATTGATTTTCCTTTCAAATAAGTAACATGTGGAAAAATTATAGTCTGTGCCATCTGTTGACTCATCTTTGACCGTCTTTTCTTACTGCGGCTCATTAAGGCTAGGAGTTGTGACCAGAACCGTTTTATGGCTGCTTTGCAAGAGATAAAATGTGTGTAATATACTTCATGCCTGCTACTGGAATGAATAACAAAGAAATTAACACAAACACACACACAAATTGAGCTAAATATATGAGTAATTATTATCTGCTCATTGTATGAATGAGACACACATGTCAGAACACACACACACACACACACCACGGGGGGTGGAGTGCAGTGGAACGTGAGACCTTGTCTCTTCCTCTGGGAGGGGGGCAGATGAGCCCTCTGGAAGCGTTCAGTGACATCCTGCACCTCGTGCCTGCGCTGCTGCAGGATCTCCTCCCTCAGCCTCTGCTCCCGAATGTCCTCCTCCCTCCTCCTTTCCTCCAGAGCTCTGCATAGAGCAGCACAGGCCGGTGACACACCTCAACCCCCCTAATAAACACTGACCCCGCTGTGTGGAAACCACTGTCTTAAAGTATTGTGTAAAGGGCGTTTTTTCACACGAAAGCCTGAATATACCACACTAGCAAACTTATTTGGTTTGACACAGAGCAAAATGTTCAATGGAAACTTTTAATCCTGCTATTCCCACAAAGTGGAATTAGCTAATTAAGTGGGAGGATATCATACCTTGTGCTTAAAAGCCAGAAGAAAAACAAGACCTCTCCCGAAGGTCGACTTTTCAACAAATTCATTTGTCACATCCTCAACTCTCACCCAAGTATATCAAACCTCCCAGCTTGGAGAGATATCTCCAATTGCACATACATTACTCATAAACCATGGGTAAGTACGACATAAATCTACATAAGAGTGAAAAAATAGGTTTTCCAAAAAGGGGGAAAAGGTCACACTATGTGATTCTATTGCTGTATCAATTTCGTCTTAGTGGATCATGGTAAATCCAAAGCAATGCACGTGTAAAAATACCTTTATTAAATGTGCGAGAACATAGCTACAAATTGCCAATGCACCAACAAAAATGCAGGTGATGTGTTCTTTCACTTTCATGATTTCTAGTCTGTGAAACAGCCTGCCTCTACAGATCAGAGACACCAAAAGTGAAAACATTCTTTTTTACATTTGTTTTCACTTGATTTCTGTTGGTTTTGTTGTTTTTACACTGATATTATTTCTAACCATGTTTTTATTCATTGACCAAGCTTTTATATATTTCTGATCCTTTCAGTATTTATTTATTTATTTTTGCATATTTACTATTTATTTTACAATTTTTTAAATTGGTTTTTACTGTATCGTGTTTGTTTTTTGTCTTGTTTTCTATACTTTGGGCTGCAAATAACTTACATGAAAATTGCCATATTCTTGTTATTATTATTGACCAGAAATGACAAGTCACATTGGGTGACATGGCAGTGCAGTCACTAGCATCACAGCAAGAAGCTACTGAGTTCAAACTCTGGCAGAAGGCTTTTCTGTGTGTACTTTGCATGGTCACTCTGTGTCCATGTGGGTTTCCTCCAGGTACTCCAGTTTCCTCTAGCAGTCCAAAGACATGTAGGTTAGGTTAAATGAAGAGCCTAAACTGTCTCTGGTGTGTGAATGTGTGAGTAAAATGGATTGGTGACCTGTGCAACGTATATTTCTGCCTTTCACCTAATGCCTGCTGTGACCCTGACCAGATGTAAGCGGTTTAGAAAATGGATGGATCAAGTCATATATAATGTACAACCATCCAGGTGCATGGTTTTTTGTGAACGCTAAAAGAATGATGTGCTCCATTCATTCCTTATATCTCAGAACAATGTCTGTAGTCTATACGTCTCTGTGGATAGAAGGATTTATTTCGGGGTCCACTGTAATAGGCATAGACAGCATAAAAAATATTCTCAGGTCATATGGGGTTATTGCTACAAAAATACCTCCATATTAGATATGCTGAATTTTTTCTAGTCCACCACTGCCTGGGTTGATGGAACTGGGTTTGTACCAGTGTGTTTATGTATGATTTATGTTTGAATGGATGGGTGATACTGCCTATTCCTTAGTGTACCAAAAATATTTCAGTTATGTGTTGAAGGTGCCTAAATTTTTTTTAGTTGGACACAAATTATGTTCACATTTCTGTGCCAGCCCAAAATGACTATTGGCCACCCCACTGATAATGTCCTGTCTCCGCCACCTTTTGACACCTGTTGCCTCATATCTAATATAGGTCTGTTTGGTGAGCGAGGCTGCTTTTCTTTAAAAAAAAAAAAAAAAAAAAAAGAAGCTTCCAGACACTTTCATATTAAGCCTACAGTATGTTCAAAATGAAAGACCTACATTTACCGCTGTTCTTAGCTACTGGAGATTTACCAGGTGGATTTGTCGGCCATTCGTGCATAATCGCAGGAGGAACTGTTCCACATTTCTGTTTGGCGGTCTCAACAAAGGCTGTAATATACTGCATTAGAGACAGTGGTTAAGCGCTCTATTTCCAGCAGGCAAAGTCCCGCAGACAGGTTCAGTGTTGAATAACAGGATCTCGCTCCTGCCTTTTAAAGCTTTCCGACCGTCTGCAGTGTTGCCTTAATCGGCAATATAAGCTTTCACCTTACGTGAAGGCAAAGGCCAACGACTAGACGTCGGACAAGACAGTGGTGATATGACTTCCCTTTTACCCGAATAAAGAAGTAGGTAAATCACATGTTTCATCGCTCCACCTGACACCTTTGCGATACTACTCTGACTTTCTTCTCATCACAACGTAACTGGGAAAAATAAACAAATATAAAGGTGAAGCTGAAACTTACTTCCGGCGGCGATTTGTTTCCAGGGAGAACTTGCGGGTCCTGGAACGGCATGCTTTCTGCTCCTCCACTAATATGTGATGCTCATCTTCCAAAATCAAATCGAAGTCTGCCCTCATGTTTCTGATATCACGCCCAGCTAAGGAGACATATGCAGCGATCCTCGCGACGCGTCGAATCTTAAGTGCAGGAACAACTACACGCAAATTCACAGTAGGCTACACTGCCATACAGAATGTGTTGATAATAATCTGATAGTACTAAAGTTTACGGTCCAAAAGCAAGTAATTTAGCCAATGACTGTTGGCAGTCATTTTCCAGTTACATAAAATACGAGGCCAGCTTTATTAATACAATTTCTGTAAATAAACGTTTGCTTTAATTTGTTGCCATGTACTAGATGTAGGGATGGTACAGCTCGTGATACTTCTATATCTATATTTAAACAACTAACGTTATCTGTCTCATTTCCACAGACAATCTAGTAAACCAGTGCGCTAGCTGACTTACTACTTCATGACGTTAGATAAGATACAGATATCTAAGTTAACGTTACTTAAAAATCGGACATATAATGACGACCCACACATATATCTTTCACAGAATTCCATTATGGGTTTGCTTTAAATAATCTGACAACTAGCCACAAAAAAATATCTCCATAAGTAGCGGGTTACTCAGCTATGGCTTATACTTTCGAAACAAAATCACGAAAATTGAAGGAATGACAGCGAATAACTTTCCTTAGTTTTGAGTTTTACCTCCGATGAAACGCAAACATCAAAGGATACATATGAGAACTGCCCTTCTGAACCTGCATCCTGTCGAATCCCCAGGATTGGGCAGTCCTTAAAAGTCCGCGGAGTTGACGACAATCTTCATTGAATTGCGTTCAGCAACAGCACTTGCCTCCTAGTATATACTGTTAGCAGCACGCTGTAGTATTTTAAGAAGCAGATTAACCGAGACAGTAATGTACAGCAAGCTAGCTAAGTGTTAGTTAGCTAGCTAACCTTTTCTAGCTTCATATTGTCCACTCTCCACTAGCAAGAGTACACCAAAGTTAGCTAGATGGCTACAGTTTAAACGTTTAATTGGCAAGCCTATTCGAGCAGGGTTGCAAGCTATCTTTTCTGATATAAATCTAACTAATTCTGTAACAGATAATGTTCATCTGGACCTAAAATTTAGCTGTAGGCTAACGGTAATTGCAATAACCCCGCCATCTTGGCAACCACCGACGCGCTTCCTTGACAACGGAAACCTTGGCAAATTCAACGACGCTGAAGTCGGCTCCGGATTCGCAGCTCCCGATTTGACATTCCAGATCCACCTTAAATCGGTTGTGTTTTACGACTTCATGCTTTCACGGTCTTCCTTTGGATTTTGCAAATGCTGTAATTTGCTTCGAAAAGAGAGCTAAAACTCAAAGGAGAAATTGCGGTGGTAATGTGGTAATCTTTATATTATTAATTTAGGCTACGAAGTTGCACATGAAATGGAAAGATCAGATTCCCAAGAGTCACGCAATTTTTTTCTCCCCAAAATTTAATGGTATCAACATTGTATCACGTGTGTATTAGAACAGGAAATAATGTACATCTGAAATGAAGGATTACTGCACCATATTGGAGTGTTTTCAAATAACACTCCAAACTGTCAATATAAACTAATACAAATATAAGCCTATTGAAAAGGGGACATTGGATTGCGATTTCTCCCCGAAAAAGCTTGACTTGATTATTACTGTATTGTTTTCAAATAATCCCAGTCAAAACTGTTTATGTAATCCAATACAGACCAATTGAAAAAAGTGAAAATATGGATTGGAATTTCTCCCCAAAATGAAAAGGTATTAAACTTTTTACACCCTGACCAGAAGAGATGTTGAAGAAGCCACGACCTGATTTCTATGCAAGTTGAGCTGTAGTCTGTGGTGTGAAAAGAACTAGTCAGAGGAAGATCTGTTATATACAGCTTTGACATGCAGTCTACATGTGCCCGGTTTGGATCATATAGACAGTTGGATCATATAGTGGGTTTTTGAAAACGCTACAGTATGTATCTAAATCGGGTAAAAGCAACTCAGCACCTGTTCTGTCATAAACAAGTGTCAAACGTTTGAGACCCAGCCGATTTAAGGTGGACCGAGAATTTCTAATCGGGAGCTAACTTCAGCGTCTTTTAAATTCAACAGGTGGAACACATTGGTGGAACCACAGAACTTTGTACCAGACCTCTGTTCTGTGAGCAGCAGTTCAAACAAAAGTTTATTAGAACTTTTTGATCACTGAAAATAGACTGAAAATAGATAGTAATGTTTTGCTGTTTGCAAAGAATAAAAAGCTATATAAAATGTTTAAAAAATCTTTTATGCCTTAATAACCATAAGGACCATGATGCAAAGACTCAAGTAACAGGATACAAATGCCATTGCATTCATACACATTTGTAATTAGTTCTCCTTAAATTACTAGATAATGTCTTAGTTCTTTCTTTTTTTGAACATACATTTTGTTGTGGTTTGAGTTAGTAATGTTATGTGTTTTATTTATACAACAGAGGATGTTGTTTGCCTTTAATCACAAAATGTGTTGTCATATGTACACGCCTCATATGTTTTTTCCTTACAATTTGTGTATTGCACAGAAAGGTTTATTTCAAAAGATGAGACAGAGACAAGGGGGATTCTGGGATGACACTCATGCTTTATTCAGATGGCAGAGACCGTTTTTGACAGAACAATACAACAGGTGACCAAGCCTCCTTGTTCTGTTCACGTTTAACAGATTTAGTACATGTCAATTAATTAAATTTATTATTGCTAGTGTCAGACTTTATTCTAGTTGTAGCAGTTTACATTGTTCGCTCAGGTGTGTTTTCTGGTTCGTGACCTTTGACTTTGTATTGTTTTTACTCCCTCCATGTAGGTTCCTGTTCGCCACGCCACCGCTGTACCACGGCCATCTGCAACAAGACCCCAGTACCGCACTGCTCCCAGCTCACACATTGGCGTGCTATTAGGTTGCTGTGGTGCGACCTTTTCTTCTTGCCAGAGTGCTCGTTTCTTGTCCAGTGCGTCAGGCCTATCTCGGGTTACTGTGTATTCCGGTACATCTGTAACGTTTGCGTGTTTCGACTACGTTTCAGGTGGTCCGACTGTATTTAGCTCTGATGATAGCTCCATACACCTGTCTCTTGCTGTCTGTACATTTGCCAATGTTTTGGATTTCCGATTTTTGATGCGCCTGTATTCTGACTACGAGACTGTGGCTTATCCTGTACCCTGTGTCTGGAAATAAATCTCCACGTTTTTTCACTGGACATCTGGTCTGCTTTTGAGTCCTCCCCCAGACCCTGACACTAACTTAACAGGGGGAAATGACCAACAGCCATCCTCTGTTCTGTTCACAGTTACAACACAGAATAAAGTAACATGGTCAATAATAAACAACAAATATGGCAGTGTCCAGAACATTAACCAGCCAGGGGCTAGCTAGTTACATTGCTAGCCACTGCCATACCACTACTCCCCTTAAAAACCTGGCAATGACCCTGTTAGACTTTCATATTAAAGACATATTTACAAAGTCCATCATCCATGTAGGATTCCTGCAGAGCCATGTACCCCGATGGGGTAGCAAAGGCCATGAACTGGACCCCAGTACCGGAGCAGGGGGGGGGGCTGACTCTGGCAGGCAGCTGGGGCAGGAACAAAGCAATAACAGCAGTGCTGAAGATTACGGTGCTGAGGTGGAGGGCTGGACCTGGCTCCCGTAACTGGAGAAGACTGGCGGGACCACTGGAGTGCTCGTTAAGGTCAGGAACTGTATCCTGGAGCTGCAGCAGGCAGGCGGTCATCTGGGGGATCGCCAAATACCAGGTTGACTGGTATGCAAAACTCCTGACCACACCTCTGTACAGTAGGGCTGCAGCCTGTTGACTCCTGCACCGCAGATTTGCAGGTGGTACACAGACAGGGTAGTAGGCTCTGCATGATAGCTCCATACACCTGCTCCCAAAACCATCTTGCTGTGGCTGTACAAGTTTGCAAATGTTCTTGCATGTATTCCCACATTAATTTATAGATTTGCAAATCTGTTCTACAGATTTGTGAAACCATTTACAGATTTGTGAATCCCTTCTACAGATTTGTGACTTGCTACAAAAATACCTCCATAAGTCATTGCTTTCTCCCACTGTACCAGTAGAAGCTGCCACAGTCATTGTCTGTTGGAGGCTGCTGCACCTGTGTCGATGTTGTGCTGGCTAATGTTGGTTGGGGTGCAGTCATTGTCTTTTGCCGCAATCAGGGATTTGAACTCAGGGCAGAGAGCACACAGCTGGTGGCACTTTCCTAGATAATCTGAAGCTGTTCCTGATCAAGCTGGGTCTTGCTGAAGAAGCTTCTCCCTCTGGCACTGGCTGCATGATCCTGCTGGACCTGCTGGTGGTGGGCTGAGGCAGGTAATGACCCTGCTGCCTAGATGTGTGGATAGTCATCCCGGTGGTGGCTAGGGCATCCAAACCTAGGATGCAGTGGTTGGGCATGTGAACCTTAAAGGACTTTTGCTGAATGGTGACTGGGCCCAAGTTCTAATTGAAGGGGAAGCTTTAGTGACCGTGCATGTTAGCTGCTTCCCCAGTTCTTTTCTCTAGCTAAATGTCCATAGTACCCTGAGCATATTACTCAGAAGCAGCCCAGTCTGCATAAGGCTGATGGTGGATCCCATGAGTGGCATCAATGGGACCCCAGCTGCCTTGCCCCAGACGCAGAGGTTGACTGTCATTCCACTGCCTGCCCACCGTTTTTGTGTCAGGCCCACAGTCTGGTGATGCCCCATCTAGGCCAGCCTATTCCTCTTTCCCAATGGGTGCTCATTATTGCCTTTTTCCTGTGGCCACCCCTTGCACTCTCAGGCCAGGTATCCCCTTTTCCTGAACTACCAGCAACAGAGTTAATGCAGTGTTGCCACTGTCCTGCTTGCTGCTGTCTCTGTCCCGTCCTTGTGCTGCATATAGTGCGGTGTCGGTCTGTTAGTCATTTAGGATTGCCTCCAGAAGGATTGCATCAAGAGCCAGGTTGTGACAGACTTGGGCCAGGAGCTGACGGTATGCCTACTGGGTCACCTATTGGATGTCCACTGCAAGTTTTCACTGGGCTGCTTTTCCCTGCTGCGTAATTTTCCCTAGAGTTGTCCCTTCATAAGTACGCGAACGCAGACGCTTCAAGCTACGCAAAGTCCTCCTTACTAGACACCTCCTTACTACGTGAGCTCTCAATCATGGTTGATGGCACCACAGTGACTGCCTCTCACTGTGCTAAGAGCCTGGGGGTGGTCCTGGATGACCAACTGGACCTCAAGGAGCACATCAAGGCAACATCACGCTCCTGCAGATTCCTTCTGTACAACATCAGGATTCGACCATACCTGACTACGCACTCTACCCAGTTGCTCGTCCAGGCTACGGTGACCTTCCGCCTTGATTACTGCAACTCTCTCCTTGCAAGCCTGCCAGCTTGTGCCGTACAGCCACTACAGATGATTCAAAATGCCGCTGCCCGACTCATCTACAACCTTCCCAAATTCTCCCAAGTCACTCCTCTGCTGCGATCACTCAACTGGCTACCGGTCGCTGCCAGGATCCGATTCAAAGCCCTGACCCTCGCCTACACTGCAGTCAACAGGACAACCCCTATCTACTTGCAGGACATGATTCGATCCTATACGCCTGCTCGACCTCACCGCTCTGCAGCAGCAGGGTGCCTTGTACCCCCTCCCACCCGAGCAAAGGGATCACAGAGCTTCTCCACCCTAGCTCCCCAGTGGTGAAACGAACTCCCTGTCCCTCTTCGAACCTCTCCCTCACTACCCACCTTCCTCCGTGGTCTGAAGACTCATCTCTTCAGACTATACCTGGACTAACTACCACCACTCTGTATATTTCACTCTAAATCCACCCCTCCCCCTTTCATGACACTTGTTACATGTTCCCCCATCCCAGCACTTTTTGGTAATTTGTATTTGTCCTAATACTGTAGCTTGTTCTTCTGCCTAGTTGGCTTTGCAGAGGTTAGGTCCGAATAGTGTTCACTGTGTGAACTAAACTGTGTTCTTGGCTAGAAATAGCTGTACAAAATAAGTATTGTATCTTATTGAACCTGTGTATTGTAGTTGTCCATGACCATGAAATGCACCTTTTGTACGTCGCTTTGTATAAAAGCGTCTGCCAAATAAATGTAATGTAATGTAATGTAAAGTCGGTTTCACACATCGTTGTATTCCAAAATGTGTTACCTTAAATTCTTAACACAACGCAAGTGGGAGATACAGTGCCAAGCATTGCAGCGAGGGGCGCTATGGCAGACAATGACAGGATGAAGCTGTCTTCTTTGATTTGTGCTTTCTTCTGCTCAGACTTTCACAACTGTCCTGGATGACCTCCTTGAGGTGTCAGGTTTGTTAGCTCCACAGGGACATAAGATCGCACGGTTAGTCTGTACAACCAGGATGCACGTGTGCAGTGTTTTGACCTGGTGCTGTCATTTGCATTCTCATACTTGCATAGGGTATGTGTCAGGGTTCTGTGTCTTCCCCCGGTTATTCCTGGTTGGGCCGCCAGATGGCGGCACCTCTGCTTTGTGTCCTGTTAATTGTTTTATTGTTTCCAATTATCCCATTATTAGTTGCTTATTGTCTCGTGTTCCCTTCCCTTTCTGTGGCCTGATTGTTCATTGTGCCCTCCTGTGTCTCGTCTGCATCAGGTCTATATAAGTCTCCCTTTTTCCCTGACTCAGGTGCTGGATCCTTGTCTTTTGCTGCCTGCTCCTTGCCTTATGCCTGCCCGTTGCCTGTTACCTGTTCCCTGTTCCTTGCCTGCCCGTTGCCTGTTCCTTGCCCGCTCGTTGCCTGTTGCCTGTTCCTTGCCAGCTCTGTTCTCCACGTTTTTGGGACTTTTGTATTTCTTGTTTCCCGCATTTTGGAAGTTTTCCTGTGTTTGTTATAACCGCCCTGCGAGGCTTTCTGTTTCCCTTTGTTCCCCGTTATTTTTCAGTAAAGTCTTTGTTCTCCCTACTTTTGGAGTTTTTGAGTTTTTCCCTGCACTCTGCGCTTGGGTCCATTCCCGTGCCCCACCCTGACAGTATGTTCCTGGCCTTATGCACTGCAAACGCGCATCCTGGTTGTACGTACTCAACGTGCGTACTTATGTCCTTTTGGAGCTAATATACCCATGTAATAAAGCCGACACCTCAAGGAGGCAATCCAGGGCAGTTGTGAAAGTCTAAGAGAAGAAAGCACAAATCGAAGAAGACTGCTTCATACTGTTGTTGCCTGCTATAGTGCCCATTGCTGCAATGCTTGACACTGCAGTTCACCCTTGTGTTCAGGTAACACATTTTAGAATGCAACTACGCGTGAAATCAACTTTGCTTAGCTTGAAGCGTCCACGTTCATACGCTGGCTATGTTTCTGGCCTAAGCCTACACGGATGTAGTAATACTGGTAATTTTATTCACAATTAAAAAAGTAAAAATAAAGAAATTAATAAAAGTGCATCAGAAGTTGCTGTTATTAAATAAATATAAGCATATTATATTCACATAATGTTCAATACCATCAGGTAAGCTATAGACAGTTATCCTCACCTGCCTGTAGGTGAGTAATAAAATGATTTTCATTTGCATCGTAAAATTGTGCATGTTTTATCAACATTATTTAAAACTGTGGATACATGTACTCTTCATTCTCCACACTGACACACTTGGAGAGTATTCATGGCAAAGAACACACGCAGATTACACAGGTTGGATAACTGTAATGGTTTCTGTTCAAATGAAATGTTATGCCTAAACAAATGCTTGCATTTACATTGTCCAATTAGCTATATTTATTTAATCAACAATAATCAACATAGGAGCTGAGTTTTTAAATAAAACAAATTTATGTTTAATATCAAACTTTAATGTCATTATTTTCTTCAGAAAAGATGTGTTCACACAGCTGGGCATTGCTGTATGCACATGTGAAGCAGGGTAAAGTCATGCTAAAAGGGACATCCACTGTTACAACTGATGTGTTGTCACAAACAATCTCTGGGTAAGTTACGAAGTATTTTATAGTCATGACATTTATTGTAGGCAGGGCATTAAATGCAGCAAAAATTGAGTTCGGACTGTCAACTAAAATAAATATGAGCATAGTCCATTTTTTCTTGACTAAAATTAATGAAGAATGCATGACTAAATTATGACTAAGACTAAAATACATTTTGGTCAAAAGACTAAGACCATCACTAAATCAAAAACTGATGGCAAAAACAACAGTGCTGGTACCCCAGGGATAGCAGCTGGCCCTGCACTGTAGACTTGCTATTCAGGGCTGGTGGTTACTGGTGGGGCAGACACTCAGCCCCTCCACTGGTAGAGAAATGTACTCTTTTAGAAAGTCTAGCTCCCATTGCACCACCTCTAAACTGTTCCCCATCTTTCTGTGGAGTTGCTAATTGAGTCTTCCTCTGTGTTGCCAGTCTCTTCCAGTTACCCATCCCCTCCAGTCTTCTCTTTCATTGTCTCGAAAGTTCTGCTTTGATCTGGGATAACACCCATGCTCCTTTATTCAAATGGTAATAGTTGTTATCTGAAAGAAATTATAGAATAATTGCAAATGCTCCCTTGTGGTTTAATCAACATGCAACATTTCAACCAAAGAGATCTTCATCAGGCATAATATACTCAGCACAAAAGTGCAGATGATTAAACTCACAAATCTGTTTATATTGTGTTGGCTGTTGACTGATGGCTCATGTCAAATGGAAAGCTTTTTAATATTGCGTACGCTATCCAATATGTTTATGTTTGAATGTGTACTCCCCCAATCAAAGTGTTTTACTCACTGCAAAGTTGTAGGCTTTGGCGTTTACTCTACAGTTTCATTTTAAACAACAGTGGTGGGCGGCATGGTGGTGCAGTGGGTAGCACTGTTGCCTCACAGCAAGAAGGTTGTGAGTCGTATGCATGTTCTCCCCATGTCCACGTGGGTTTCCTCTGAGTACTCCAGTTTCCTCCCACAGTCCAAAGAAAAGTAGGTAGGCTAACTGGAGACTCTAAATTGCCCATAGAGTGTGTGTGCCCTGCGTGTGCCCTGCGATACATTGGCGGCCTGTCCAGGGTGTATTCCTGCCTCTCGCTCAATGCATGCTGGGATAGGCTCCAGCATCCCCGTGACCCTGCTCAGGATAAGTGGGTATAGATAATGGATAGATGGATGAACAACATTGGTGGGGGCTGAAAGCAAACAGGCAAACTAATAAAACGCACATTGTAACACAAGAGAGGGGACACTGCCGATGTGGAATAGCCCTAGGTTCTTTGTATGAAAGCCTCCCTGACTGAATGTCTATAAATTAAAGGTGGGCAAAGGAGTTATTTGCAAGTCTCGCATTAGAAACAGATTAAACACTGCAATAGTGCTAACTAACATGCACATTAGGAATAACAACACAGTGGTTGTTGTGCATTCCATTGGTTACTGCTGTTACTGTTACCTTGCAGGACTTCCTTCCAACCAGAAGCAGACTTTGGCACGAGCAAACCATGCAATTGTTTGGGGCCCTGAAGATTTGGGGGGCCCCCTGCTGGCTACAAGCTGTAACCTTTTTAACTTTGAATATTGGTAAATTGAAAAATATCTCGCCAAATGAAACACATTACATGGGTAACATGGAAGAATTTCGCTTTATGTACTGTAGCTTTTAAATGGCTTTGAAAGGGGTTGTGAGCATACTGTCAGGAGGAGTTTTGGGAGCACCAAAACTGAGCTTTGGATTGGGGTCCCAAAATTGATAAATCCGCCACTGCTTCCGACAGGCCACTGGATTGGGATGGCAGGTATGCCATCCAGCCAAGTTACGCCTTGACGGGGCATGCCCCATACATATACAGCACCGAGAGTAAGTCATTCATTCAAACTGGCAAAATCTAGCCCTGCCATTAAAGGTATTGATATAAAAATGACACCAGGTTGCTATACTATAAACAATATAGGCTATCTTACCTAACCAAAATTAAAGAAGCTGTATTCCTAGGCAATGTTATCCAATGTTTCCTCAATTGATTCAAGTCACTTGGCTGTGTTTTTTAAACTTACCATCTCACAATGTTATCATTCAAACTTTGTGTCACATCAAAGTGTCAAATAACTAAAATTGCCTCATGCAAGACATGTAAATGAATGTACAATACTGCTGGTGACTACCTACAGAAAGCATATTCCTCCAGACAAGTATTGTTTATACTTGGTTATCAAGTTCATTTCACTAAATGTACACGTTCTTGTATATTTGCTACTTACAATAAATACTGAATGTAAAATAAATATTGTACATACATACATAGAATACTCATTATCCCCATGGGGACAGCATGCAACATTCACATTTACAAACAGACATTTATACCAAGCAACATACAATCATTCACGCTACCGAAAGGCTGGGCAGCTAAATAATACATACACATAAACACTGGACATAGTGAGGCCTATTCAATCCATCTTGACTTTTACAAACCTATCCACACGTTTAGCCTGTCAATGTAGGCTACGGTATGCTTGTACACACAGGGCCAAGTGACTTGAAACAATTTAGGAAACATTGGATAGCTACAGCTTCTTTAATTTCGGTGAGGCAAGATAGCGTATACTGTTTGTAGTAAAGTAACTTGGCGTCATTTTGATATCAATACATTTAATAGCAGGTCTAGATTTTGCCAGTTTGAATGAATGACTTATAGACCGAGCTTTGTATGTGTGAGTAACTCGGCATTTTTGTACGTAGAATACGTGTTTTTTATGAGATTAAAAGGTATAGCCTACTGAGCGGCATGCACGTGTCCAGTCCTACTGTTTTCCACCTCAACAGTTTCCACCTCGTGCAAACTACAGAAACACACGTCCGTTCTCCATCTGGTTTTCATTGAAAATACAGGATGCAGTCAAACAACGTGAAACGTCAGCGCTTTACAATTGATCACACATATCCCGGGACCTCTGGTTGGTTTCATTACGTCTGAAACTCCGAGCGAAAATCCATATGTTCTGTATGTTTTTGTTGTGCACGAGCCAACTGAGCAGTCTAAGTAGGTTAGATGAAGCTTTGGGGCTGAAGTACCTCCTGTTCTCTTCGGATCAAGTATTTTCATGCAGCTGCAAGACGGAACCGTGTCCTAATAACGATGGAGTTTCTCCTGATCGCACTTTTGATATCAGTTTTTCCACTCCTCCAGACATCACCGAGTAACTCTTTGGTAGGTGTTTTTCCATAACGTTTAGTCTTTTTGACGTAATACATACATTTAGTCATGTATTGTCTTTCAGCAACGTGAAGCCTAAAGTTGCGTAGTAACGGGCATGGCAAATATTTAAAACTACCAAATTTGCTCGACACATATAATTTGATACCTTAGTGCACTGTTTTCTACCCCACTCTTCACATCTTATGTGAAGGGTTAACTCTCAGATTTACTGTAACATTGCATTGTTCAGTATTTAAAATAAGAGCACAATTCTAATTTTCTCAGTTCCTTTCATTACGTGTTAACTAGTGTCACAAATATCCAAAAATATTTTGGCAGTGCTTTACAGCACTACCACTTAATCAGTATTTTGCTACCTGGTACATTTAACGACCACACTGGCGATGTTAACTAAATAGTAAGTTCACATGTTACCCAGTTTTAAAAGCGAATATTAACCATTTGTCCCAGTCGAACCCAGTTCGAGGTTTGAGCTTGAGTTCTGAGCCATCAACGTGGCTGTACTTTTGTTTTACATTTCGAAAATAATCCAGTCATGACTTGAGTGTTTATGTAACTGCATGCTAGACTAATAACGGCTAGGCAAATACGGTATCTATTAAAAGGAAAGGCGTCCCTTCCCTTGTCTTGGTGAATTCTTACTCTCGGCGAGCACAATACTATAGATAAAAACGAGAACAGCTGTTTAATGACAAATCTTAAATCGTCCTGCATGTCTTTGCTGTTTCTGCTGAGAGTAGACTTTGGCATATGATTTAATTATCGGCTGTTACTGTTATCTTTTTTGCAGGATTCTGATGAAAGCAATGCAACACTCAGCCAGTTTGAAAGCATAACAGATGAAATCAAAGGTGCCAGTGCCAAAGCCGAAATCAAACTGCCCACCAGGGTTGCCAGTTCGGAGAAATGCATGATTCCCTGTGAACTGACAGCAAAGCTCATGAAGGAGGAGAAACAGTCCCTGTGCGGTATGTATTTAATGATTTCCATGCTAACATTAGGACTGCAGTCCCATGCTATCCTTTATCACCCTTAAAGTACACTTCTTCAGCCTAATCACTGTCTTTACTTTTCCTTTAGTTATTTTTATTATTCCCTTAACAGCAGAAATACATGTTTTCTCATGACCCACTAAGAAAGCGATCAATCCAACATATTTTAAATTCCTGGATAGTGTCTCCTACTTACTGGTCCAGTATGAACTGCATTGAACCCATTGAATATTCCATTTTAAATGTAGTGTGTCAAGGATAGTGATATATTCATATGAGGTTAATAATAGTTTCTTTGTTAATGTTAATTGTTGTTAATAACCATTTAGTAAGTGCTCCATTTTACTGAAAATCCCCTCATTCAATGTAATGAATATGAATTATAAAAATTAATATTATTATCACTACTTAGTACCGTGTGTTTGTCAGATTTGGAAACTGTCTGTACAAAAAATTGAAAATGATTCCCTGGTGAATGTTGTCGGAACCACCGTGTTTGTTCCTTATAAAGGTTCAGGTATGTCTTTTTTTAGGAAACCTGCAGCACTCCCTTGTCACTTACTCAAGGAGCACCAGGAAGCTGATCAGAGACATGATGGATGAGCATCATAGATCAATGGAGTTCCTCTCAACTCAGGTGGAATAGAGAGTGCTGATTGCTTCAGGTTTGGGGGGAATTGTATTTCAGTTCATTAAAGACAAAGACATGAAACTAAAATTGTTGTTACAAGGATTTTTCACTTAATGAGTTTATTTATAATTTATGAGTCTAATACATGGTTGTAATGCTCTACAAGGGTTTTACCAACTAATGTATTGAATTTCAGCTAATTTCCTGAATGGACTGTATGAATTTCCTACTGAATGAATCTTTATTACTATTACTGGGGCCACCATAATGTCTTGATCACATTACCCCCATTGATGTAAACTTTTATTTCAATTGCTACCCTTCAGGGGTCCTTGTAAGCACTCAAATGGTACAGCAAAGTGACAAATAATACAACTGAGTAGCTAATTGTGACTTATATAAAACAATGAGTTGACCTAATAGGGGGAGAGTTGGATGGAAGGAGTATAAACATGGACGGATTCTGAATGCATTTACTGCAAAAATCTGAGTAAACAAGGGCAATAAAATCCACCAGGTACACTACACACAGATTAAATTTATATTACATAACTTTAACAAGAGATAAGAATGTAGCAAAAAAAATCTGAGATCAGCCCCGAGGGGTTAATGAACTGTCAGCAGGGGAAAAGGGCCTTGAGTGGCAGCTAGATGTCAGTCAACATTTAACAACTGTGTTTTTTAGTTCAAATGTTCCACTGGAGAAAGTGGTTAGCCTCAATTAAATGTATTTTTAAACAAGCATGTCATAAATATTGGGGCCTTCCATCAGCTAGATAGCTTTGACAAAAGCATGTGATAGCTGCTACATGAAATAAAAATGAAAAAAAAAATCAAAACAACTGACAGTATATCTGTGGATGCAGTAAAATCAATAGATGGTACAATAATGTTTTTCTTGCAAGGGTTTTTTATGCTTGTGAAAGTGTCTGGAAGCGTTTAAATTTGTCGGACAAATGATTACATTCCTGGCTGTATCTATTATGTATGTGTCCATTACAGGCAGGTGTGTTTAAGAATGTGTCATACCATAATCATGCATTATTCAAAACATGAAACTCCTGCAGATGGCTTCTCGATGTGGTTTTGATCCATCCAATAGAATTGTTGCTTTACGCCTATAGAGCACGCCAGCATTCTGGTGGGTGATTTTGGGTGATAATAATAATAAGTTCCCCATGTGCTTTTTGAGTTAAAGCAAGTAAAGTGACATTTTTGAAATTTTAAGAGCCATTATTTAGGTTCTAGACTATAATTATTTATTTATGAATCAATTGACCTTTTTTGTCAACAAGAATGTCCAGAAAGCATTGAATTTCACAGCCTGATCATTTTTATTGGCCAAAAACCAGCAATTGCTGGCTCAAGCAAACTTTTTTTTAACATATTTATTTGTGTTTTACATATTTATTATTATACATATAATTTAATTTGACATACAGCTTCACATAAAGGCTATCAGCATCTTTTTGGCAGAGGACTAAATTACATGTAATTTGAAGTACATAAATGGAGATATGTATAATTATTGGTAGGGGTTTTTAATTGCATGTTTTTGTGTTCTTGTGTTCTAAAGGTCAGAGAGCTGATGAACAAGGTCCAGGCAATTAGCAGTGAGGCTTTGAGGAACAACGCTGAGATTTTATCTTTCAAGCCGGTGCCATCGCATGGTAAATACGAAAATATCCTTTACTAACAATTGAAAAGAGTGAGGAGCTCACTACAGAATACTGTGCCACTGAGAGGTTTTAAGTTCAGAAACATCCAATGTTCATGGTGCTGCTTTCATAACAAGCAGGTGGCAGACAGTACCCAGATACATATAAATCAAGCATTTATTTTACAACAGGCACAAAGAAAATAGCCTTTTACTTGGGCTAATTATCTCTATGGATTTTTAAATTACATACAACGAGAACATGCAGGCCCAACTCATTGCATTATGTAATTGTGGTTCCTCAAGATTGTAAAAAAGTTCCAGTTTTCCTACTGTGGGCAGAATAGGAATTGGAGGAACTGTGCTATAGTGCTTCCTAGAAGATCCTGTATGGAGTGGGCTGGCAGCAAGGGCCAGGGTTATGTAACAGGCTTTACAACCTGAAGGGTCCAACTTCAAAGACCAGTGACCTCTTTTTTGACTGTATGCACAGAAATGTTTGGAAAACCGACCATGCATTAATTTTCAGGGTGGAAAAAATGTATAAAGAGAAAAGCTTGACAGAGATTAGCTGATCCCAGGGGCAGCTGGAAAATGTCATCATTATCAGATAAAGTAATCATGTCCATTAAAATCCACGCCAAGCTTACTGTAAAACTGATGTGCATTTATGCACTCACAATAGTAGGATCATTTGTAATCTATCAATAGTGACATTGAACACATGTGTATTTGAGTCACATGCATGACAGATAAATCTATGCAGTTTTGTGTGTCCAAAATCGGATAAATGTGGCCCCTGGGTGTGACATTCATAATCGTTGAAATAAACCAGCTGCCTGACCTGAATTTCTCCAGTAAATATCCATCTTTGTGTAACTAGATAAATTTAGAACCTCAACTGTTTTCCACGGTGTCCTTCTTTCTTGGCTATTTATTGCTTTGCCTTATCGGAAGGGTCAAACAGTTTTTGAATGAGTGCAGCTGTAGTTTTCAGCATTTTTATGAGCACTTCCAACATGATGTGTAAAAAAATCCCCTAAAACAGTGTTATTTTTCTAAATAGGCAGAGAGGTTTCAGTTTCAGATAGCGACCTTCTGAAAAGTTTGGAATTCCTGACAGTTGGTATAATGTGCGTGTTCCATTGTTTGGATATCAAGGGAGTGTTTCCACAATGACTTGCTGAATCAGCCTTGCTGCCATGGCCTGAGATACACTGTATGGTGCATAGAAATGGTTTCCTTCCAAAGCCTGGGGATTAAAAGAACCAATATTAATCAGACTTTGGTCAAATAATTATTTGAAATGCATTAACATCTTTGGACACCAGTAAAGGTCCTTCTGATTTTTGACCTTTTCACCAAAATTCTGAAACACCTAAACAAACATTTTTTTCTTATGGTCATTTGTAAGTTTTGGTTTCAAAATATATTTTGATTAGTGTTTCACTGAAAAATTATTTCAGATACATATTTGACCTATGACCCCTATGACCCCAGGACTGATGTTAATGTGAGTGTGGCGAAGAGGAAGGACATCAAGGGTCCATCATGTGACCTATGGTTTCCTTAACATTGTAATGTTGTATATTTCCATTCCTCATTGCCTTTTCTGTATCTCCAACAGGACGGGACTGCAGTGACATTAAAGATACAATGGATGCCGTATCCAAAATTCCCAGTGGCATTTACATAATACAACCCGAGGACACTGATTATGCCTTTGAGGTAAACATCTCAGTGCCCTGAGGGTTTCTTAGGATGAATGAACCATAATTTTAAAAAGGATACGTGTTACCACCCCTATTGCAAGTTTGTGTATACATTTGTCTCTGTGTGTGTTTCGTGTTTCTGGTTCTTCATCTGATTGGCTGTTTCCTTATCCGGTTACTCAGCTTGAAATAGCCACCGTTTGCCACCTACCAGCTACTACTGTAGCTCTTTGAACTTGTACTTGGTGTGTTGTGTATAGTGATTGTTTGATTCCGATTCCCGTCTAGCCCTTCTGGTTTGTTTGGAGATTAGATCTCGTGTATGATCACTGACTCACTCCCTTCAACTCTGATTCTTGCCTTAGCCCTTTTAGTTTGTTTGCCCCGTGATTTTGTGTTTCTCATTCACTCTCATATTCGATTTTGATTCTTGCCTAGCCCTCTGCTGTGTTTGATGATTATCTCCGCCAGGCGGAGCCTGGAGGGGATCATGCATTTGGGCGTGTGTGTGTTTGTGTCTCTTTCCGCAGCTAATCTCGCATACTACTGTGCCGATCAGCCTAATATTTGTTGTGCATGCTGACAGCAGGCCAAGGACCTGAATTCTTGAATATATTGCAAATCGGTCAACGACGAGTAATTTATTTGAATTAATTTCCATCATTGTTGTCCATTGAAATAGATTGAGTGCTAACTCCTAACCGGCCGCTAGGGGTCGCAAATGATCAACAACTGCTTCCGTTTGGAATGCCTGGCGGAGATCTGCACTCTACTGAGTGCACTCTTCTAGTTGGATTTTGTGTTTGACCATTTGTTCATTCTCAAACCTAGACTCTCGTTTTGCCCTCTGCTTGCTGTATAGTGCTCCGGTTAGTTAGTGTGTTCCCAGCTGGACTACAGATCCTTCCTTTGGGACACAATTTAATTATTTTGCTTGGTTATTTTTCCTTAATTATTTTTGAAGGTACTCTAGGTGTAGATTTAGCACTCCATTGGGGGTATGCTATTCAGACTTTTTGTTTCAGACTATTGGCTAACTGTCCAAAGTTCAGCGTTCAAAGCCACCCCGTGCCCGGTATCCTTCTAGCCAGTTTTCAGTTAGATTTGGATAAGTAGATTGGGACCGGAGTTACTGATACATTTCCCTTACCCACTTCCCACTTATTTCCCTATCATTCACTCTGTTACGATCTGAACCTAGATCGAATCGTAACAATAATAATATGTAATTGGTAGTAAGGAAACATTGAGGTATATAAAAGCAGAATAAACTGGAGCAAAAGAACGCATGGGTCTCATTTAGTCATACTATTTGAAACAAGAACATTATCATAAGGGGACCTCATCTAACACTTCAAGAACAAAATACAGAATGATGCTGCTACAGAATTCTGGACAAATACAAATTTGATAATAATAATGAGTAAAAAAAGGAAAAAAAAAAGATATCAAAAGATTGAAAATAGCACAATGAATACTGTGTATAACCACAGTAATAACTAAATATATGCCTGTCCTGCTGTTAGCTTTATAGGAGTCGATCATGTCCTCTGGCTAGTAGCTCCTGTTAAGTGGGATTGCGAACCTGCGGAGAATAAGTGGAGCATTTATATGAGATTAAGTATCACATGCCTGCTGTGGAGTGTCAGAGGAAAGCATCCTAATAAAATGAAATTACAGTCCTTGAAGGGAAAAGTTTGTGTGTTAACAGGCAGTGAGGTAACTGTGAAAAGGAATGTCTCTCTTTCCCTCCAGGCCTTCTGTGAGATGGACTACATGGGAGGGGGATGGACAGTCATCCAAAGGAGGACAGATGGACTGACAGACTTCAAGCGAGCATGGATTGACTACGTTGATGGATTTGGGCATCTACCAGGTAACCCAGTTTGTTCTCATCAAGCAGTATACTGTCATATATGGTTATAGATGTCAGTATCAGGGAAAATGTGAAATCAGAATTGTGAGCAATTTTTGAAAAGCTTCACAGTAGAAATGCTCATATTGTCAGCTCTAGTGTTGACTGTGTAGGCCCTTCACGTGATGCACAGTTGCTGGTAGTATTGCCCAGGGTTAGTGAGATTTCATTTGGCAGAGTTCCACATATCACTGTTCCGCAGTGACCCCTGCTAGTTGATTGGGTGGCTGGAAGTCTGCCTGTTAAACTGCATATTCTTCCACTGACCCAGTGGTGTGCAAGTCCACCTTGCAAGAGTTGTGATGTGATAAGAAGCAAATCAATAGCCAAGGGGGCAGTTATGAGCGCTGATGCACAGGTGGGCATTTTTGGGAGAAAAGGTGGGGGCGCACTACTGAATTTGCTACTATGCTGTTAAAAAATTACCATGGTTATGGATGAAATGTAAAAAGCAGGGCAATGTTTTTAAAGCAGGGCTCCAAACCTAATTCCTGGAGTTCTGCAGTGCCTGCAGGTTTTTGTGGTTTCCTGTCTTTTCATTGGAAAATTTAGATGATGGGAACCTTTAGCCAAGCAGTGACTTAAATGTATAATTTAAGTATCGAAACACCAAATATCAGCAGGGGTCTCAAAGACTGCAGGAGTTTGAGAAGTCTGATTTAATGCTAAGATAAAACACAAACTCATTAGTATGCCGATTGAAACTGGGCATCTGGGTCTGACAGGAGAACACTGGCTGGGCCTGAGGAAGCTTTTTAGCATCGTGAACCAGAAGAACACCCACTTCCAGTTGCACATTGCCCTGGTCTCCCAGGATGACACCACTGCCTATGCCTCGTATGACAACTTCCGGATCGATGATGAAACCAAGTTTTATGCGATCCACCTGGGGAGATATGCTGGAAGTGCAGGTAAGACGAAGGAAACCTCCCTCTCCTTGTGTATTTTTTCACCTCTCCTCTACATAGACCTACTGTAAAACAGGGTACTGGTGAAGAACTGAACTCCTAACCAGAAAGGTGGAGAAATAAAATCCTAAGTGGGGCATTACTGATGTAGACAAGCATTTTGCCTGAAATGCATCAGTAAAATGCCCATTTATGTAAGATGCAAGAATGTAATTATTACTGTTTTTAAATTATTACTGAAATATAATAAAAAAATTCCCTGAATAAGAGCATTTTCTAAACTAGGGTTGTCCAACCCCGTTCCTGGAGATCTATCCTGTCGGTTTTCACTCCCAACAAAGCACAGCACAATATCTCGCTGCTAATTAGTAGAATCAGAGGTGCCAAATTAGGGTTGAAATGAAAACATATAGGATGGTCTCACCAGGAACAGGGTTGGGGAGCCCTGTTCTAAACTAATGAATGTGATATGCCCAAACCTCCTGAATACTGGCCATGTCATGGCCGTCTTTCTTCTGGTTTGAAGCATAAGTGGGCCGTATTTTCTCTGACATAGGCTGTTTCAGTGGACAAGATATCCCGTGCCTCATTGTGCCCTAGCGCTTTCTCTGGTCAGCTGGGCACCTGCAGCTTGGCTGTCACAGCTGTGCAAGAAATGCAGTCCTCCAGAACAATGGCAGTGTAGCTCAGCTGGTGGACTACAGGGAACAAAAGAGAAAATTTCTGTTTCTCATTTAGAGATTCAGATGTTACGACACTTTGCTTGAAATGTCTGACAATACGTTTGCATTTCCCTACCCCACATGTGTGCCATGCATCCAATTTGCTGATAAAATAGGACTAGGGTTAACAACTACAACCACCAAAATGTAAAAGCAATGACTGTACAAGGCAAAAATTGCATGCATGATCAAAATTGTTGGCGAGTGCCAATCGATCAGCTAGGCATCGACTAATTGTGACATCCCTTGTATTTTCTAAACTAGAATAGACTGAGCTGGTGCTGCGGTGACTTCTTTTGTCCTCACAGGAGACGCCTTCCGAGGGTACTCCCAGGAGCAGAACCAGGACACGGCGCCCTTCAGCACCTCTGATGTGGACAATGATGGCTGCCTCCCACTGTGCACTTTCGAGGGGCAGGCAATGGAGAGCTGCAGCGTCCGGCAGAACAACACTGGCTGGTGGTTCAACCAGTGCGGCCTGTCCAACCTCAATGGCAGCCCCCTGGACTCGGACCTCTCCTTCCAGCCCCACATCCACTGGGACACCTGGACGAAAAACGGGGTCGCCGTCAAAATCAAGGCCGTCACAATGAAGGTCAAACGAATCTACAGTCCCGCCTCCAATTAGCTACAGAAAATAAAAACAAAAAACTGTCAGGTGACAGTGAAGCCTGGTAGGTTTCTGTTAGGTCTCAGTTGTCTAGATATTGTATACATTTTTTGGTGCTTTACATAATAAAATGTTTTCCCGGTGTTAAACTGTCCTTTGTGGTTGATGAGACAGTGATTAGTGGAAGGACCTATGGTCGGTCTCTTTGCATGGCCAGGTTAAAATCATCTTTTTATTTCTTGAGTCATAAGTTATTTGACTGAGCTGCAGAGGGTCATTGGTTATTACCTATCTTACATAATCTTGATTTCACTGACAAAACAATTCTGTTGTCCGAGCACCAAATTGACTTGCAAACCAGTCAAAGTGAACATTGAAAATTAGTTTTGTGATCAGTAAGAGCAAAAAAGGAATATAAACACCACCAGTCTCATCGTACAGTACAATAGGTTCACGTAGTACCATTGTACAAATTATTGAGATGCAGTAGACCATCTATGCACCTGAACAAGAGGCAAGAACACAAACAAATGGATGCTGCTACAAGAAAACCGATATACAAAACAAACAAGCAAATTCTAAATATAAATAACTTCTATGGCAGGACAAATTCTGATCTGGGTCAAATATGTATTTGGAGTACTTTAATAATATTATATAGTTGCTGGTTAAAATTAGAAAACAATGCAGATCTCTGAGAACTGGTAATGAAACATGTTTCCAAAACCAAAGATTTGTGAAAATAACTAATCTGCTCAAATTTGACTGATGTCTAAAGTTTATAAAGTTTTTAAAAGGTCTGACTGGACCTGAGTAAACACCTGGAGCAGGATGTAGAGAAACATAGTTTTGTTAACTGGAGCATTCTACATATAATGTGACCTAAGAAGATCCCCCAATGGAATTCTAAAGTCTACTGTATTACAGAGGTGATCATGGAACTGGTGGACTTGCAGATATTACATTATTAGGCAGAATGGTCTGATGCCCTTTTCCCCATAGGTAGCACATTTGTGAATAACTTACCAAATTAAAGTTGCAATATGATTACTATTCGCTACAATGCAGTGTAAGTAATATGCTAAATAACTATCATTAAATAACATTGAACAAATAATTATACATACCTCCCCCACCATCCAGTTAACAATATTGAATATGGTCACCTTGAAACACATGACCATGTTGGTTTCTGTCTTTGGGAAAAGGAATTTTGACAAGACACCATAGTTGCATTGCAGTAATTAGGCAGCCTCGAGGAAGGGAGGCAAAGTATATAAAACAGATGAAGAATGAAATTTAGGCAGAATGTGGAAAAAAGTTCACAACAAATGCAAGCAGATGGAGGCACAGTGTCCTCCATAATGTTTGGGACGAAGACATTTTTCTCTTGATTTGGCTTTGCACTCCACAATTTTTAATTTGTAATCAAACAATTCACATGGTTAGTGGCAATTCTCAACTTTTAAAAAGGGTATTTTTATCCATTCTAGTTTCACATGAAAAGCTTGAATTAGACAGCGCAAGTTCTAGTCATTGTACACAGCCCTGTGTTGGGTGCTAAATTATCATAAAAATGAAAAGGTCCAGTCATTGTATGTTGCAGCAATACATCTGCACATCCACCATATTGGGGCGGGCAAGATCCACGTCTAAACAAATGATAATATATTCAGAGATGCAGACTTCCCTGATATATCAGCACGCAGTCATTTCGAATGATTATTTTCCATGTACTACATGAAAAGTATAGCCCATGGAGTTACTGATACTAATACCCCACATTATGCACAATATGTTTACAATAAAATAATATTCCAGCTAGTTGTCAGTTTATTTGTATCCATGCAATCTTAAAGCAGTTACAGACCTTCTATTAACAACACAATGTTTATCAGTACAATTATAGGCCTAAATGTTGATTTTAAATACAATAACTAACCTTTCTGATTATAAAACAAAAATTAACTAGCTTTTATTTTTATTTTGCTTTCCATTTTGATTGCAATTGCAGTTTAGTTTTAGTACATTTTCAGAATGGGTTTTAGTTTAGTTTTCATACGATTTTACCTTTGCACACAGCAAGTACTAAGTGCTTGCAATAACTAAACAGATTCAACAGGTGCCACTGTTTCATAATGTTTTATGCTAATCCAGCAATCAGTTATTGACATCATTATATTATAGTTACTGTCCTCCAGATTTACTTCCATAAGCAAAGATATTTTAGGCAAGATAGCCTATATTGTTTGTAGTACCGTAACTTGGCGTCATTTTGATATCAATACTTTTAATGGCAGGCGTGGATTTTGGCAGTCTGAATGAATGAGTTATAGACGGTGTATGTCTTGTATGTGTGAGTAACTTAGCATTTTTGTACGTTGAAAACGTGTTTTCTATGAGATATATATATACATTTCAAAATTGGGTAACAATTAAATTGTTTTTAGTGTGCTTATCTGCTGTGTTATTCTCAGTTGAAAAGATTTTAAAGCATCAGTTCTAGTTTTGTTCTAAACTATGGCGTTGTTACCATGCACATAACTCACAATAATTTTTTTCTGGATGATTCTGATTTCCATCAGAGTTCTCAGAAGATTTGACCATTTTTTTATTTTCTCATATTTTACTTTATATTGTGACATATTAAAAATATATATTGTCTTAGCCAGAGACTCCTCTGCCAACACTAAAATATTTAGAAAAAATAATTAATTACAAACATAAGGATTTCAATGTTGGGGGAAAAGCTATGGGCATATTCATTCAGTAAACAATAATTATTTACATTTTGCATTTGTTTTGCATTTTCATTTAGCCTAACATAAATATTCATATTCATAATGCCACTATGAGCTCCTGCCAAAAAAACAACCAATTCAACATGTGAGGGAATATATTTTCATGTTGAATTGTAAATTAATTAATGCTACCAAGCAACAGAATAAAAAGCAGGTACACAAAAAAACTAAAACTGTGATACTTTTCATTCCTTTTGATAAAACGAAATATTACAAGTGAAGAGTTTAAATAGTACACAGTAAATAGTATACATGTTAAAGCCACTCTGACAGGGTAAATCGTACTCTCACAGAGTATGTGTGATTCCCTAAAGGACTCTGTTAGTGCTAAATTAACAAAAAATATTAAATTTAATAAATAAACTTAACTTTTTTTTACAATATGGATGTTTTGATGGATGTGAAGTTGTATGGCATAAATAATACAGACTGAAATGGAGGCTTTCGGAGAGTGATGTGGGAGGAACATGTACGACCCAAGGCTGATAAGGCCCAGGACGTCAGAGGGAAATTTGTCGGTATCCATGGAGCAAAGCAGCATGACAGACGCCAGCTGACGCAACATCTGTACCAGGAAGCCCCTTTCATCTTCCCTTCTCACCAGAGGTCCCAACATCTCCCCCGCGTCTCGCAACAGAATGTCTCACAGCATTCTCACGCTACATTTGGAGCAGTGATTTGAGTCATACATTCTACAGAAAGTAATGCAGGGCTTTGTTTTTGTAGCTGTAAGTGTTGTACAGCTACAAAAACATGCACAGTAGGTTGAGAGCAGTAGGTTGTGCATGTTTTTGTAGCTGTACAACACTTACAGTAAATCAATTAAACCAGTTCATTACACATCTACTGTAACCTGTTCTTTTTAAAAAAAATTTTTTTAGGTCTGAATAAGTTGCTGATTTTAATGTGAAATCAAAAACCAGCAGACCACTGCAGATCTCTCGCACCAGGGATGCAGACCCCAGGGCTAATGAAAATGGTTGAGTTGATTTTTGGTTGACTTGAGTTGATTTTTGCTGCTATAGACTGCATGGTCTATTACTCAGATGTATACCTCCGTTCTGACCCCAAATGAACTGCGCTCTGTCTGATCAATAATTACAGATGAGCATTCTCTCAGTAATATACTGCTTAGCTCTATGGACAGCAAACATGAGCTCTGGAGTCAGGTGCTTGAAAGGATAACAGCAACAGGGCACAGACATGTGTAGGCTGCTAATCTGGTTTCCTTAAAGGGCAATCTGGAAAACTTGTTTGTTAACCATTACAGGGACAAATGCTTCTGTGGTGTGGGGATGGCTGGTTTAAGCAGCCACACCTGCCCTGTGTCAAGCTAATTAGACCTGGCCAATTGGATAATTGGTTAAGAATTAGATAATTGGCCAGGCTAATTGGACCCAGGAACAGGAGTGGCTGCCCCTGTGCGTAGTGAGGTAATCACTGCGCACAGGTTAAATCTGCCATCCCCACCCACACCAGAGAGCTTCGGTCATGACTGGGTTACATCTGCTCACTTTGGCTGTTACCATCTTGCCAAACCCTCGTGAAATAAATCTGGACTGTTTGAACATCTTCTCCCTGTGTCTCTGTGCTGGAGGGCCCCAAGGAAAGCCACTTCGGTGGCCTGTGGCAGGCGTGTTTGACACAGTGGCGCCCAACGTGGGGCTCCTCCGGCACAGCAAAGAGGCACAGGAGGGCCAGCCAGGAAGCACACTGGAGGAGGGGCGGCTGAGGTGTTCCCGACAGGGCTTCGGGTGGATCCTCCGGGCCAAAAACAGGGAGCGGAAGATGACCAGGGAGGGGAAGGAAGCAATCCTCAGCTGGGACGCTGAGGAGCTGCACCTGGCCGAGAAGGCAGGTCAGCGACGGGCGGTGCACGAGAGGTGGTCGCGCCGTGAGCTGGACTTGGCCGGGAAGGCGGGTCAGCTACGGGCGGCGCACGAGCGGTGGCCGCGCCGTTTTGCTTCCTTTCTTGTCCATTTGGTTGTTTTTAGTTCTTTGTTTGGCCTGGTTGGTTTGCCCGGAGCCCATGAGGGGATAAGCCTGCAGCCGCCCACCAGCAGAGCCGACTGGCGGCCACCACAGCCACGAGGGTTCCTGGTCCCCAGCGCCACAAGAAGGCCAGCCCACCAGCCCACCAGCCCAGCCACCCCACCACAGCCCCTGGAACAGCCCAAGCCGGTGACGCCCCCACCAGCCAGCAGAGCAGCCCAGGACTTCCCGTGCTCCGGGAGGGAGGAGGAAGAAGGGCTGCCTTGTCGTCCGGGGGAGGGTCACAGCATGTACTGGACTGTTCCGGGGCCACCCACCCTGACTTTTTTTTTTTAGCGTGTTTAGAGTGGTTTTATTTTTATTTGTCTTTTGCTTTGTTGGGAGTGGCGGGGGGGTAGGCTTCGTCCAGTGATTCTCCCTGGCCTCAGTTTGGCATTGGGGGTATGTGGTGTGGGGATGGCTGGTTTAAGCAGCCACACCTGCCCAATTGGCCAGGTCAAGCTAATTAGACCTGGCCAATTGGATAATTGGTTAAGAATTAGATAATTGGCCAGGCTAATTGGACCCAGGAACAGGAGTGGCTGCACCTGTGCGTAGTGAGGTAATCGGTGCGCACAGGTTAAATCTGCCATCCCCACCCACACCAGAGAGCTTCGGTCATGACTGGGTTACATCTGCTCACTTTGGCTGTTACCATCTTGCCAAACCCTCGTGAAATAAATCTGGACTGTTTGAACATCTTCTCCCTGTGTCTCTGTGCTGGAGGGCCCCAAGGAAAGCCACTTCGGTGGCCTGTGGCAGGCGTGTTTGCCACAGCTTCCTTTTTTAGTAATAACAAACACCACTGGAGGATAGAAACATCTGTTTTACTGTATCAACAGACTACTGTAAATCAGCGTCAATTATCATTCTTGGCCATCATTGAAGTGAAAAAATAAAAAATAAAGCCACCGCAGACACATTATCAGCCAATAACCATGGAAAACCACAGCAACACTAAAGTCGAGAGACCAGAAAACCCCCAAATGTAAGTGAAGTTTATTACAGAAATACAGTGAGAAATGTTTCCATAGATACAACGTTACAGAATGTTGGGCAGACCAGAGCTAGCAGAGACTACTACACTTATCCTAGAAGCAATACCTATTATCCTACAGGGACAGAAAAAGTTTTAAGATTCCTACTCTGACCAAAACCCAACAAAAAGGTGCACAATGGAAAAGAAAACAAATACCAGTTGATTGCAGCCTTCAAGTTGGAGTTTCATA
This sequence comes from Anguilla rostrata, assembly GCF_018555375.3. NCBI lineage: Eukaryota > Metazoa > Chordata > Actinopteri > Anguilliformes > Anguillidae > Anguilla > Anguilla rostrata. Next base: position 40,020,003 of record NC_057941.1, on the reverse strand, counting down.
TTTCCCAGATGTATGTCAAGTTCAAGACCAAACTGCCTTTGTCCCAATTGTGATATGCTGTTAAACGTGGTAGAATAGTGCCATGATAATTCCAATTACAGTGTGCTTTAAATGCCACTTAGATGATGCTAAAATGAGATATTTCATGAACCTGCTGCTGACCAGGTTTTACATGAGACAAGGCCTATTCAGAGAAAAACTATTAATTTCACAGCTCTTTAAAGCCTACTTCACATCTTTCACCATGCATGTGCTACTGGCAAGTACCTTTAGACAAACTATTCATATAAAATATATATTCTGTTGTATTGAAAACAAAATAAATACGCTGCATGTGTTGTTGTCTGTGACTCTAAAATTGCTATCCTTGGTTAATGTCAGGAAACGCGGGACCAGGACCCAAACGCAGAGTAAAAAACTCAAACTCCAAAAGGGTAACTCCAAACTGAGAATTTACTTTTAATAAGAACAAAACCGGGGAACACAAAAACAAAGCCACGCAGGGCAAGTCTCGAAAAGGACAAAGCAAAAAGTCCTTCAAACACAAAAACAAAGAAAATCCAAGTATCCAAAACAAGTAGAAAACGGAACTCGGGCAGGGCAAAAACAGGCAGGAACACTGATAGAAACACTCAGGACAAAACACAGAGTCAAAGGTGCACACGGAAACACATGGAACCAGCCCCCGAGTCAGGGAAGCAAAGAACTTAAATAGACGCGACTCTAATGAGACACAGGAGGGCACAATGCACAATCAGACCACAGAGAGGGAAGGGAAAACAAGATAACCAAAAACAATGATAGAATAATTGAAAACAATAATACAATTAAACAGGGAAAAGGAACAGAACTACAAATTGAAGTGCTGCCATCTGGCGGCCCAAAAAAGGAAATGCATACAAACACAGAACCATGACAGTTAAAGAACTATTCAGAACCATAATGGCATTAAATTGCCATTAAATACAATTTGATGCTCAAACAATAAATATGTAATTTACATTTCAACCCATTATTAATTTAAATGACTGGCTGTGCCTTATATGCATTTGTGTTGCACTACCTCAAAATATACAGTACTTGTGCCATTTTTTAAGGACAGCATTGTCATTTATGAGACTGAAACAATGATGAAATAACCTATAATTTAAATCAATTCACTATTGTGTAGCAGCTTTTATTCATTATTCTGTTGATTGATAACTTGTTGAACTATGCCTTTCACATGTTTTGGACTGCAAATCATTTAATCAGCTTAATCAACATGCCATCATTGCTGTGTGTGCAATGAGGCCATGCAGTGTTAACTGCGTACCGGATGTATGCTTATTAATGGAGTAAATACATATTCAGTCAATACTCACCACTATTAACTCTACCAGTTAATGTGTGGATAAAGTTGGACTTTGACCAAATATGCAGTAATTTATTTTATTATTAGTTTTTTTATGCTATTCTAATGTCAAGAGAGGCAAATCATTTTGGTTGTCACAACATTTACATGAGTTATTGAGTTAGGATTCAGAGCTACTATCAAGGTTATTTATACAACATTTAGGACCTAAGTCAAGGAAACTTTCATTTTGTAACAGTCTATCTAAGATACAGTTGTGCAACAAGGGCCGATTCATTTCAGGATTTTATGTCAATCTGCACAGTATAAGCACCAGTTACAGACACAGACTTCAAGTGTACCCTAAGCATTTTGTTGTGCTCAAGTACAGTAGTGAACCAGCATAGTTTATAGAGCTATCAGAAAGCGAAATCTAAGGAAATCGGTTGAAACAAAAACCAGTGCACAGTCTAACTCTCCAGGACTGGAGTTGTGCACCCTTGATTTAGAAGAAAGTTTAGCAAGCATGTTTATTTTTTTAAGTGGTTTTAAGGCATTGGCTTGTTTTCATGGGCTCTGTGTGTTGTAACTTAAATCACAGATATTTTAGGAATTATCCCATGTCAAATATTAAAAGTTTTGCAATGTACATGTTTTCTGTGCCTACCACAGGCTGCACACACCTTTAAATCTCTGAACACTGTTAAGGAGCATGTGCACAAGAGTGGAAAGAATGTAAGCACTAAACTTCAGGACTAGCAGGAGACTTTCAGGGGATCAGCTGGTATGGAACTCCGATAATTTGGAAACCCATATTAATATGCAGCTGCATATTAGGAACTGAAGGCACAGTTTTTTTGTGAGTGCTTTTGTGCTGACGTTTTTCACCCTCTACCAATCCAAAATTGAGTTCAGGTCAATCATGTAGGAAGTAACAGGCATTTTCTTTCTTTGTTTTTGGAGGTAAGCGAGGGGTTTGATTGCCATATAAAAACTGCGAAGACATGCTCTTAATTTCCATGATGGACTGAATTGATTTAATGCACCAGCCGATCAATGCATTTTACTTGCATTGCAACATGTGGCAACTGCTGGCTGATTCAAGCACTTTGGCTACTTTTAATACAGTTGTGCATGTTTTCAATCATTTCCCACTGCTGCACATAAGATACTCCATTCATCCATTAGCTATACCCGCTTATCCTGGGCGAGGTCACGGGGGGTAGAAGTGCTGGAGCCTATCCCAGCACTGGGCAAGAGGCAGGAATACACCCTGGACAGGCCATCTATTGCAGGGCACACCATTCACTCACGCCTAATTTTCCCTGACCAATATGCCCAGCCTTATTCATTCTGTAATTGTATGACAGTGCACAAACCCATGATAAAAAACTATGTATTTTCTTTCTTCTCACTCACCCCCCTCTCACGTCTTTGTTCTGTAAATCATTCTCAGAAACACACTTCAGCATTTCCCCCGGAAATCTACAGTTCCTGCATGCCTGGTTCAGATGATGGATGACTCGCCTCTTCCTCTCGTCATATAAATTTGAGTAAGGTTGTGTCTCCATCTCTCAGAAACATGACATGTATCGGTTGATGTCAGAAGTCTTGTCCTACTTCACCCTTTGTGTACCCCTTAAGCCCTTGTCCACTTGTGAACTCACATGTCACCATTGTCCAAAATTAGGACTATATTTTAACAATCTAAGCGCATGGTCTAAAGCGCATGGCGCAAGTGCATTTAGGGCGTGTCCAAATCCACTTTTGCTAGTTTAATGGATAATCTGAGCGCAAAGTAAGGCGCATGGTTCAAAGGGGTTGTACTTAGTCTCTTAATTAATTATAGGTGTGTTTTGGGCGTAACATTAAATAAACTAATCAGAGTGTCATCTTCCATTCCCTTTAAAAGCCAGGTGCGCTTGCACCTTGGCGGATTGTAATTATAATGGCGAATTTGCCATTACTGCTATTAGCTAATTCTGATAAATATTATGACTAACCATTATGACATGTATTTTTTTTTTAATATCGTGCGTTGTGCACCCGCCTATGTAGGTGCATGTTACTATCTTAATAATGCGCCCTTAAAATAACAGTAAAATACTGCGCCATTGACTTAAGGCCAGGTTTTTGTTGGTCAATCACGCAATCGCTTTCCACTGCCTCAAGATAGCAATGCGCCAACAATGTGCCTGACCACGCCTCATTTTAAGACCAACATGCCCATGGGTGCTCAGATGGGCGCAAGTACATTTCCTATTTAAACAATGTGGGCGCTGGACAGGAAAATGACAACTGCGTCGGTCTGAAACTAGCAAAGACACTTGCGTTGCGCTTGGCGCCGGGTGTAAGATAGAGCCCCAAGTCTGCGAGTCTGCAATCCTCAAGACCAGAGACCTCTGTTTGGGACTGGGCCACAGACAGCTTCTAAAACAAACAGGGCAGGGTATTAAAAAAGCACAAAGTTGTTCTAGAACATAAGGAACATAACAAGCGTAATTATGGTATTTTAGTGCCCAGAATATTTGTGCATTATTTTTGTTAAACACAATTTGTTTTTGTATTCAAGCTATTGCTGTTTGTTCCTGAGGTGAGGTGTCCAAAAGTCTCTTTCTGCTAGAGTGACCAGGTGCCCGTAGGTCACCGACACTCAAATCGAGCCCTTGAATCCAAACCCAGCCCTGGTTTTCTTTTCCCCCAGGTAATTAACTGAATATTTAATTAGTGCTACTAATTGGCCAGGCTGTCTTCACACCTGATTCCCAGGTAAAGGGTGGAAAACCAGCAGAACTTGGCCCTTGAGGACCATAATTCGAGTAACAAGGCTCTAGGAGAGTCTAGGTAGATCTGTGTGAAACAGTAAGCATGAAGAACCCCCCTTGAAAAGCAGAACAATTCAACAGACAGTTGGAGAAAGCAAGCCAGAGGTGATGGACCCTGGCTGGAGAAGTCCAAGCCAGACCCCCTTCTGGCATGGTTCTATTTTTACTATACTAATCTACCGACTTGAACTCAAGATCTCTGCTCTGTTTATGTTCCAAACAGAGATTATGTCTTGTTTTGCCTGGAGACTAAACAAAGTGTTCCATGTTCGATGTAGGTTTATGTAAATTGGGTACTGACCCCATAGTAGCAGGCACAACTTTCAGGCCAGCTTTCTGCATTCATTGCACAAAGCTAAGGCTACAAGTTTGTTTCAAATATGTGACCTGCTGTGATTTAAGCTTGTATTTCAGATGTCCCCATAGACACCCCAATGGCACGGTTGAATGATTAATCATACATTTGAGTCTTTAATTGAGTCATTTATAAATGTATATATCTAATATGGGCAGAGTCAGGAAGAAAAGTGAACATGGATGGAAGTTTAAATGCTGCAAAACGCATACCTTTGAGCCAGTGGTCCTCACTCCTGGTTCTGGAGGAGCTGAAGGGTCTGCTGGCTTTTGTTGTTGCTCCGCACTTAAGTAGCACAGCAACTGATCAGTTAAAGTAGTTGATTACACAGTAATCCTGCTCACCTGGAAAAAATACATCCATATAAAGCTGGGGGCTTGTTTTGAGCCAGCAGTAAGGCACCTGATTCAACTTAAGGTCTTAATTGAATGGTTAATTAGTTGAATCATGTTTTTTTTTTAAACTTTTTTGTGCAAGTCAAATGTTATATAACTGCTCAATTTTTAAATTTGAGCATTTCCCACTTTTGCCCACCCACTTTTACCAATGGTCCATCCTAAAATGGCAGTGGGGAAAACATATTTTTTCAATACTTTTCATTAATATTAAATTCACAAATAAACCTATTAAATGCACAATAAAAATTGAAAATAAAAATTGTCCTCTCCCTAATAAAAAATAAATAAAAATTAGGCTGCGATCCTCCTATTTCACTGGATGTAGGGGTAACTTTCTTCCTGTAGCTTAGTTCTGCACTGAGCTCAGACGTACTCACTACTCACAAGAGGAAATAACCATGTTTGTCCTTTCATTTGTACATTGAGGATGAACACCAAAGAAAGTTGTACTGTAGATAACGGCTATTAGGAGAGATGAAAGAGGGGTTTGCAGTGAAAAAAGGCAGCACTTTCGTTCAACGGAAGTTCACTGCAGGCATGCAGCCTCGCAATGAAAAGCACCACTATTAATCTTAAAATCTTAAGAGGCAAATAGCTTTCAAAAGAAATATATTAATGACATAGAAAACTCTCAAACAGAAACAGCTGGGAATCCCACATTTATTCATAAGAGCAAACCAGTGTTATGCTAGCTCTGCTGTCACTCATGCAACTTAGTATTATAATTCTCTTTGATCTTGGGTGAAAATAGTCTCTTAGGTCTGTTATGGATAACTAGCTAGCCACCTACTCCATTGCTTCAAAATTGCAGCTATATCCATGGCTGTAACAAAATCATAGTCAAGCTTTCTTCATTTGGTTGGGCACCTATGCACAATAATGGTGCATGTTTGGCATGACAGAACCATAACATCTGCTGTAAATTACTGAAAAATGGACATGGGGTGTGCAAACAGGTGGCCTAATTTCTGCAATTAATGGGCCCAGTAAAATTACTTTAGCCCATCTAAACTTTAAATCCTGGTGCCACTACCATTGCAGTTGGGATAGTTAAGTGGCTGAAGAAAGAGGCTATCGCAACCTCTAGCTGGCAGAGGACTGAAGTACCACGCAAGAAAACAAGGGTACACAAACTGGTGTCCCTACACATAGAATATATAGGCATATATGAAAAAACAGCTAAATTTTATTAAATTTGAAAACAATGATTATTAAAGATTAAATTTGCTGTTGGGTTTTTAAATTCTTTTTATGTTTTAAGAGCTGTGGCTTCACAATGTGAATGCAAGGATGTGTCAAAACTGTAGCTGTTGAACAATGTGCCAATTGGTCGTCAATGCATTTATTCATTTTTACATCCCTTTTATTTACCTACGGCACTCTGTTGGGTCTGTTGGTGTTCACAGCAACATCACAGAAACTGACTGTTAATGCTTTAAAGGGATGGTTTCCTTTCTGGGCTTTTGGTTTTATTTCAGGTTTAATGTATGTTTTTGATTGGCCCAGGTAGATTTGTGTGTGATGAAGGACATTTTAAATACAGAGGTTTCATGAAATGGGTTTCCATGGAGAGGCAGCCATACACAAGCCCAAGATCACTATGTGCAATGCCAAGCATTGGCTGGAGTGGTGTAAGGGACACTGCCATTGGACTCTGGACCAATGGAAACGCATTCTCCGGAGTGATGAACCACACTTTACTATCTGGCAGTCTGACAGATGAATCTGGGTTTTGGCACAATACCTCATGCAAACTATACTGGCCCAAATAGTGCCAACTGCAAAGTTTTGGTGGAGGAGGAAAATTGGTCTGGGGCTGTTTGGTTGGTTTGGGCTAGGCCCCTTAGTTCCAGTGAAGGGTAATCTTAATACTACAGCGTACAATGTCATTCTAGAGAATTGTGCGCTTCCAACTTTGTGGAAACAGTTTGGAGAAGGCCCTTTCCTGTTTTATCAAGACAATGCCCCCGTGCAAGCGAAGTCCATAAAGAAAGGGCTTGCCATGGTTGGTGTGGAATTTGACTGGCCTGCATACAGCCCTGGCCTCAAACCCATCTAGCACGTTTGGGATGAAGTGGAATGCTATCTGTGAGCCAGGTCTTATTGCCTAACATCAGTGCCCAAGCTTACTACTGCTTTTGTGGCTGAATGGAAGCAAATACCTGCAGCCATGTTTCAAAATCTACTGGAAAGCCTTCCCAGAATAGTGGAGGCTGTTACAGCAGCAGAGGGGTGTCCAACTCCATATTAATGACATGGCTTTGGAATGAGATGTTCAACAAACACAAATGGGTGTGATGTTCAGGTGTCCACATACTTTTGGTCATGTAGTGTGTTTAGTATGTAATGCAGAATTCAAAGACAAAACATGATAACAATCAAAAATTTGGTCTAGAACCAAAACCTGCATCCACGTTGGCCCTTTTCAGATAAGACTGTCCTAGATAGGCAGGTGTTCCTAATTAAGAGAATTCCATAATTTATCTCTTACATATAGTGTTACCAACATTCCCCTTGCCTGAATATGGACACAAGGTGAACTACATTAAGGTGACCAGATTCAATATTTCTGAAAGCAGGGGTGAGAGTGCTAGTGATATTTATGTCCATGAATATATCATGCACTGCTGGATAGAGTACATATTGTTGCTCTGCATGATATAGTGTAGTTGTGATTTATGTTTGAGATACATGAGGCCTGAGCACACAGATTGAAGATTAACTCAGAAAAGAATATTAAGGCAGAGGTGGAATACAGTTATATAAGTTATATATATATATATATATACAGTTATATTTGGAAGTGGGACAGTGCAGTATAAAAACCTTGGTGAGATTTCTTTGGTCAGATTCAGAATTGTGTGCTGCCATGGCTGCATGGTGACAACACAATTTGACAAGATGACATAAACAATTTTTAACTACAGAATACTCATTCATTCAGATGAGACATAGAACAATGTAATAGATAATAGTGTCTAAAGGACCAAGCAAGTTAATGCAATCAAAAAGAATAGGCATCTACTGCAATGTGTCATTTTTTCCAAGTATCCCAGTCTGTTTATTATCATTAGCAACTGTAATAATCAAGTTGCTTTTTGTGCTGGGGAGGGCTTCTCTGATAAGTAAGAAACACAATGCTGATGTCCTCCTCTTCCCGGAATTATTCTGCGGATAGTGTGGGTGGAGAGGTGGGAAGATTACTTGCTGAAGCTGGGAAATACACTGTTGGTTCCACCCCTCTGCCAAAGGGACAGGCCTCTTAGCAGGACTGAAATGTACTGCTCCTTCAATTTATACTTGCAACATCTATGCATGGGACAGGTACAATACCTGCATTGCACTTCCTTTTAATAGAGTCTGCCCTCCCCACATGGACAAATAATGCAGTATAGTGGACATATGTGGACTTGGAAAAAATAATTTAATTTAATAATATATATTACAGAGGCATGCATTTAAAAAAAAAAAATATATTGCAATGCCCAAAAGCAGCAATAATTGGTATATTTGTACAAACATAATGAAGTCTTTCATATCTAGGTAATACATTTCATTTAAATATATTACAGAGTATTCCATTTTAGTAAGCGCCACGTGGCTACATTGCACTGCAGTAACCTACAGATATTTCTACTTTCTTTCAGCACATTACAGTAAACATTTATTTTCCCATGGCAATGGGACTAATCTGACTGAAAGTCTGTCGGCACACTTTTCCCTTATAAGCTGAAAGAGAAATTCCAACTCTAGCAGGGTTAAGATTGTATCAGCATTCAAGAGCATGCTGGAATCGAGAGATATCAAAAGGCGGCAGTAAACTTTGAGGCCATAAAAGGATTGTTTGGCTCCAAGGCATCTAGATTGTCCAGTTATTGTTCAGTTATTGTCATAACATTGAGTCTGCTGTACTGGGCATCCCACAGAAATAGCCTAAAGAGCTTATCTACACATTATGGTATTAAAAAGAAACATTACTGACTATGAGTGTGGCACCACTTATGGTAGTACAAGAACATATAACTGACACATTCTTTTCCACATCTCTGTAACTTAAACTGTTACAAAGGAGATGTCCAAGATGTCTGTACCAAGACACCCTAGTATAAAACAGCACATTGGTACAGCAATCAGACTATTCATATGAACCACGGGAGTTAATGATAGTGTCTGAGGTTTCTGTTCTTGGGAGAGCTGTGTGTATTAGAATTGTAGATGGAATTTCATATTTAGAGGTTTTCTGTTCTGTTGCCAGATCATGTACAATCTAGGGAAAAGACCACATGTCTTCACGTATCATTCTGCAATTGTCATAAAGGGCAAAGCAAAGTTGCCTGCAAAGCATCAGGCAACTAATTTGTCCATAATTTAGATATATCATTTGCAGAAGGGGAAATAATTTTGCAATGCCAGGTTCACTGCAATAGAGACATAATGGATTGCATTGCAGGGAAAAAAACATATCAAAATCTGTGGGGCAATAAACAGGATCTCCCATTTTTCACTTAATTTAAATTCTGACAACCCAGGGAACATGCAACACAAAGTAGTCTAGAACAGATTCAGTTAATCAGGAAGTGAACTGGGAGGGGCTCTGACCTCAAAGCAGGGCTGTGTTTCAAACCATATACTTATGTTCTGTGTTCGCGTGAGAACACACCTGCAGGTACACTTAAAAGAATACACTTATCGAGTGTAAGAATGCTTCAAATCCGTTCCGTTTGTACTTGCACTTTGACGTTACCACTGCTGGCCTCTAATCTGATCAAGAAATGCATAAACACTATAAAAAGCCATAAATAAAATATATTTACAATCATACACAAAATTATCCTGCCTTTTGTCATCCAAGTAAAAAATTATTGTTTGCCCTCAAACACAGCAGAAAATGTAATGGCTACTGGATAAGGACAGAATGGAAAAGCCTGCTTTCAAAGCATACTTTTTTTAGTCCTCCAAAGAACACAAAGAGAACTTCTGGTAATCTTTCATTCTTGCCTTGCCTTGTATTTTTGAGTTTTGAATGCACTTGATCAAATGACCATTTTACTTCCATACCTGCTATACGCTGTAGATAGAAAATAAGTATACAGTTTGAAAAACAGCCATGAATTCAGCGAGCCCAAAAACTTCCAGTTTGTACACTGAGGCTACTGCAGGCTATGTGTAATTCTGCAATAAAGAAACAGACCTCCTTACCTCCCTCTTGACAACAGGCACCCTCCACTGGAGGCAGAGGGAGGTAACAACATGTGAGAAATTCATCAAGTGTGATGCTTTATAAGTACTACAGGCCAACATACAACACACAACACAGTAATTATATCTCAGAATCAGATCTCAAATTCTCAGATGGAGAGCCGTGTCTGGTGTGCCGGCTTGCCTGTGAGAACAACACAGGAATGCCAGCGTCGGGGCGCTGCTGGAGGCCGCCAAGTTCACATCCCGGACCCCGGAAGTGGGATAAAAATAATTCCAGAGCAGCTGCAATGGTCATCAATTGGACAAAAGGAAAACAAGCCAGACAAATGACCTGAAACAGTAGCTTCCCATGACCCCTTCTCTAGATTACCTCGTCTCGTTCTGGTCTGTCCTGATCCAAACCCTTCCCCCTCCCCATGGAGTGCCTCAGAGGCCTAGATCTGTACCAGTCAGTGTCATGCCCGAGAGGGTGGACACTCCACATTCAAAACTCACAATGTTGTTACACTCTCTGGAAGTGGAATATATGGCAACACGTTGTAAATATGAGGACTAAAGCAAAGTTGTAATAATTAGTATATTTTGTAATATGTATGTATGTTAATATATTGACTATATATATATGCAACTCAATGCATTGAGGCATGTAAACATGGTCAAGACGATCTGATGAAATTCAAACCAAGCATCAGAATGGGGAATAAAGGTGATTTAAGTTACTTTGAACGTGGCATGGTTGTTGGTGCCAGACGGGCTGATTTGACTATTTCAGAAACTGCTGATCTACTGGGATTTTCACACATAACCATCTCTAGGGTTTACAGAGAATGGTCCGAAAAAGAGAAAATAACCAATGAGCAGCAGTTCTCTGGGCAAAAATGCCTTGGTGATGGCAGAGGTCAGAGGAGAATGGTCAGACTGGTTCGAGCTGATAAAAAGGCAACAGTAAATCAAATAACCACTTGTTACAACCGAGGTATGCAGAAGAGCATCTCTGAACGCACACCACGTCAAACCTTGAAGCAGATGGGCTACAGCGGCAGAAGACCACACCGGGTGCCACTCCTGTCACCTAATGAAGTGGCCGGTGAGTGTATATATACATTACATGGCCAAAAGTATGTGGACACCTGACATCCAGCGTCTCATCTACAATTATGGGCATTAATACGGAGTTGGTCCAGCCTTTGCTGCTCTAACAACTTTCACTCTTCTAGGAAGGCTTTATACTAGATGTTGGAGCATTGCTGCAGGGATTTGCTTCCATATAGCCAGAAGAGAATTAATGAGGTCCGGCATTGATTGGGCAATTAGGGTTGGCTCGCAATAGGCTTTTCAATTGCTCCCAAAGGTGTTGGGTGGGGTTGCGGTCAGGACTCAATGCAGGCCAGTCAAGTTCTTCCACACCATTCTCGACAAAACCATTTATATTTGGACCTCACTGTGTGCCTGGGGGCATTGTCATGCTGAAACAGGAAAGGGCCTTTACTAAACTGTTGGGGAGGCACAGAATCATCTAGAATGTGATTGTATGCTGTAGCATTAAGGTTTGCCTTCATTGGAACTAAGGGGCCTAGCTCAAACCACGAAAAACAACCTCAGACCAAGGGGTGGTCATATAATGTACTTTAATATATTTTCAAATGTATTCAATTTCTGAAAAGGCTAACTAGGAAAATGTCATGCACTATTTTTTCACCTCAAGAAAAAACTGTGATTTCTTGTGAAACTATGCACATTTCAGTCGGTTATTGTTGCTGTGAAATGTTGCCTGCAATGCAAAATCATCATGATATCACACTAATGTGGAAAATATTACCCACCATTTCCCACTGCATAAACCAATTCATTCATTTCATTATTTAGCAGATTATCTTGTTCAGAGAAGCTTACACCGATTGTACATACAATCCATTTATACAGCCAGGTGTGTTACTGAGGTCAGGCTAAAGATCTTACTGTATAATCTCAAGGAAACAATGGCAGCCCCTCAGCTGGGAATTGATCCCACAATTCTTGAATTAGAGTACAAGCCTTAAGTTATAAGTCCAGTTGTATGATCACTTTATTTCACCAATGGCCATTTCCTTTTCTTTGTTTTCTAATGTAACAGTCAATACTGTTATGCAGTATTGTTGACATCACATCAAGGTGATACAGCTGGTATCACCACTACATGAGCATTCAAGGATTTTCCTCCTTAAATTTGCTTTCTTACATATATTTGCACGTTCATCATAGTCCTTCGTGCATTTTTTTATTTATTATTGATGGTCAAATCTTTCTCCCTTGCATCAAGTCCCTCTTTCAGTTTCCAACCGATCAATTCAGACCCAAGAAGACAGGGGAGGTGAGTTAACTGTGTAATCCCATCTCCCAGCTTTTTGGTCAGTTAAAGTAATAATCTCAAAGATTTTCATTAAAATAAATGTCTGTTAAGTCACTATCTATCACCGAATTAGGTAACACAATGGTGATTGAGCCTATTATTATATTAATTTATATTATTATTAATATAATAATTTATGATTAAAGAACTGGGTGTCTGTGGCGACATTCCCGGGAAAAAATCATAAGCGGCGCATATTTAGTGACGCGTTTTCCATCACCCATCAGTGGTTGGTCCGCCAGAGAGGATAGATGGAGCTAACGCAAGAGGCTCGCTCTTGAACTCATTTGTGTGTGAGCGGTGTACTGTTTTTTCTGGTGTTTGCTAGCGTTACAATAAGGGGGGGTTGTGGAACCCTAAAAAGTTTTTGTGTAACATATTAGAGGTCATATTATTTGTTGATGTAGATGATGTTGATTCGTATTACATTTGATGACAATGTAACGTTACTAAATTACATAGCCTAGCTATTTGCACAGCTAACACTAGCTACCGGACCATGTCAAGAAAGGCAACATTAGTTTAGACAACGTTGCGCACAGTATCAATCTCTCATATCAGGTAACGTTGCGTTAGCTAGCTAGCTAATGTAATTAACACAATTTAATGTCAGCTAACAATTAGAAAAAACGCTAGCTAATGCTACCGACTGGTACCGACCTCGCAAAACGTCTCTCGAATGCAATGCTACCTTGTTGCAACGTTGCAATGTAGCTAACTAAAGGTCCGTTCAGATCAATGATTCGCCATGAGACTGCATGCAACTTGCAAAATTCCAAGACGTCTGATTGTAAACGTTCTAACTGCACTTGGGGATTTGACAAGGTGGGTCTTTTGAGACCCCAGGCAACGGCTTCAGACGCTCTGCACCTAACCAGTTCACACCGCTGCAATTTTCTCTGCAACATTCTAAACCCATTTCGTCTCGTTGCGAATCATTGATCTGAATTGGCCTTAACGTTACCGTTATTTACATTTCCATCAAGTTCATCAGTATATTATAATGATCGGAATAAAGCCGTCTTTACACAGAGCATTAACCAGGGGTATAGGTGGAGCAGAGCCAGGTCTGATTTCAGTGTAAAATGTGAGAAAACTAAATAAAAGAATACAGCAGTATGGATTAGCGTTATTATTTTATTACGCTTCCTCATATGGTCCTTCAGCCTTGCCCTTTTTTGATGAAATCTTTGTTTTTGTTTTATTATTCTTGTTCTGATTGCTAATTTAACACCCAGCTCCGCTTTATTCTCGAACAGTTTGCTAGCAAAACCAGAAACACCAGCGGTAACATTTTGCAAGGCAGTTGTTTCAAAAATATCACACAGCAATCATTCAGGAGAAAGACTGTTTATTGTGCACGAGATACATAATTGTACGAGCCGCAGCGAATCCCGCAAATTCTTCTCTGCAGTGTAAAGATGTTCATACCGGGCAAAAGGTGGATAAAGAATGTCTGTGGAAATTGATCATCACTAATTCTACCCCAGGTCTGCTACAGCATTTTAACCCAGCTTGGCAGTGTAAAGGCAGCTTAAGTTGGCCTAATGTTAGACAATGAATGAGTGTGTACATAACGTTACTTTTATAACAACCATTTTTAATTCAGTAAATAGTAAGTGTTGTAGTTGGCGTGGCCCAGGTGCCAACTGACTGACGTCACACAGGCGACACTGGTTGGATCCGGTTGGATCTATGGGAAGTGAGGTCCAAAAACACACCTGCAATTACTGCTTTTCGCCATTGGTACCGCCAAAGAGAACGAAACAGAAATCTTTGAAATTGTAACTTTAAGTGCTGGGTAGCATGAAAAATCAGCAGAATGTGTGGTATTCCAGACTAGGGATGCAGGCCTCCACACTGCAGGATCTGTCTTCTAAATACTGAACTCAGAATCGATCTCATAACTGAGTCTCAAAGATGTAACATCCGCTAGAACATATATTTTGTCTATAATCAGTTCCATCAAGTGCCCTACAATTTTTCATAGCATAATTGGTTTCGGAAATGTTACATGCAGTCTGGCACAATTATTAATGCTGGATGTTCTGTGTCAAGTATATGGCATTCATAAACCACCGCTTCCCCAAAAAGCCTGTTCTTTTATAACCAGTCTGTTTATACCTTTCCTTATATATCACCAGGAGCTGCACTGCTTCAGCTCAGGCTGGTCTGCAGCAAAGAGTGCATATTCACATTCATTTCCATCCATAATGGCTGATAATCACTTGGTAGGAAATTTCTCTTAAGTCCATTCGCTAACAGGAAAAGGAGCATAACTTTAAGCAGAAATGAACTTTTTGGTTTGTTGTATAAACCTGTACAAGTATGTGTTTGGTTTATGAGATGTGGGCAGATAATTCTGAAATTCATCCATATATTGTCCATATAAAGATGCATATTCATCAGTTAATACTGCCAGCTGTCACTGTCAAACAAAATAAAAATAAACACATTAGACATGAAAAGACTAGTATCCACACACTATTTCACACTCCCAAGAGTATTTAAAGAACAAAAAAGAATACTTAGTGTTGACCAAATACTTCCAACACTGAATGTACATTTGAAAATGAACCTGGAAACACAATGAAATAATAAATCAATTTGACAAGTAACAAAACAGTACCTAGTTTCCAGTGTAACAGCTTACTCCCAATGGTGAGAATAATACACTTTATCCATCAATGTCGAGCACTCCCTCAGAATCTCTTCCGAATGCTGGATGGATTTCAGTTCTGGGCCCATGATGAAAAAGCCACACGGTACAAGGGTTCTGATTGAGGACCAGGTTCCCTAGGTTCATATCCGTACCTGGTCCATAATGAGCTTTTTAGAAAACTGATTCTGGATCACCACTCCAACTCTGAGGCCCAGATCTTCAAGCTTGCAACGGAGGTTGGGGATCAGCACTATAGGAGATTTGCGAATATAGCCTCAGATTGTGTCAAGAGTATGTCAGACAACCAAGAAAGCCTGCTTGTCATGGGGGGTGTGGGGTCCTCCTGCTTTGGAGGGCTTGCTGTTCCCACACAGGACAGGGTTTATGAGGGGACTCCACAGGGACCCTTTGGAATTCCAGGTCTGTGGTCTGTAACTGGGCTCAGATATGCCTGTTTCAAGCCAATCCCAGGGGAACTGGCATCATGGAGAAGAGACAAGATGCTAAACTTGCTGAATAAATGCACCATGGGAAGATCGTTTCCTATCAGTCTACACACTCAAAAGTTTGACCATACATCTACGCTTTTAATTCTCAACCACAGTCACTGTACAGTATTTTGGTTGTGGGATCACACTGTGTATGCTGGTTTTTGTTCCAACCACTTTTTTATGGCTATTACAGAATTATTTACTCTCTTAGTGACATTATGTCCATAACAAGAATGTATGCAATGAATGCATTTTTAATGGGTCAGGTCAACCAATGCTGTTTGCTTCTGTAACATGCCATGTAGCATTATGGGTATGTAGACTAATTTCACATTGGATCTCAAAATGAATTTTTCTCTTTTTTCATAGCAAAACACATTCTATCAGTCCAGTCAGTTGCTGCTTATTTCCTGAAAATATACAGAGCTACAATTTTCTATCTGCCTTTTCAAAGTGTTTGCAGCAACACTTTTTTTTGCTTTTTCTTTATAAATGGGGGTAACCACATACAACTGTCAAAGGGTAAACTTTTATAGGATACATTTAAATATGAATGTTTTTTTTTTTTTTTTAGCTGATTACCTTACTGGGTTTACTACATTAAAAAAAAAAAAAAACACACCGTCTGGAAATCCATGTACTTTGCAACCTACTTTACACTTTGTAGAGTAACCAGCATACATAGTCCAGTAGGCTAAAAATGTTGCAGCAAATGGCATGCCATCCTTCGGGGCTACTGTCCACAGTCAGTACTGGCATGGTTTGGATTCCCATCCACAGCCTGGATGAAGCCTATCCACATGGTGGAGTAATATCTTAACAGGATGAGCCACACAGCTGTCCTGCTTTCATTATATTTTTACCTCCATTTTTTTGTTTATTGATTCAGGTGCAATTGTAGCGCACGCAGTGGAAATTTACTCCTTGTTTATATTAGTTAGCTTTTTTCACATGCCTTTAGTATGCCTGATAAAAATATAAATCTTCATAAAAATGCATGCACAGCAAAATATTTGACATAAACCAGTCACACACCAAGACATATAATTGCATCTCGTTGTGAACCTTCTATATTTTGTTGTTTATTCTGGCTTCCCAGAGGAAGTATTTTTACTCATTCTTTATGGCTAAACATAGCTCACGGTTATCTGCTCATTCCAAGACTACACAATTAGCTGAATGATCCATTGTAAGGCCACACACAGAGCAGCAAGTACTGTATGTACTAAATTAACATTAATATTAGCAGTGCTTCAGACACACACAAGTATGAGTTCATACATGTACACACAATCACAAACTTGTGTATGCACGCAGACACACACACATGCAGAATCGCATGCATATTCACAGATATGCGGACACATGCAAACACACACCCACACACGTGCAAACATACACGCATAAACACACACACACGGTTAAATGCTGTATATGAGTACTGTATGCTTGCTGAAAAGAGTCTGTCAAAAATAATCAAGATAAACAAACATCTTAGTCAAACAAATTCAATTTCTCCTGACCATTATAGTGAACATTCCAGTTTGTGGTTCAATTCTACAGATGACAGATGAATCTGAGACACATACTAATGTGAGCTGTGGAAAGGTTTGCTGAGCTATTTGTGCTGCCAATGGGCTGCAGCGGATGTCATCTGTCAAAGCTGAAGTGTGTAGTGGAGATAAAATGACAAGAGAACAACTTTCACAAGGAAGACTTTGTTCCTATTTTGCCATTCTCAGTTTAAAAAAAAAAGCACTCAGGCACCCACGGTTAATACTGGGGAATACTTTCAGAAAAACCATAAAGCTATTGCATATTCATATTGCTTTAGCATTTCAAGTTTAATTGTCAAATGTGCTGCATAATTGCAGCTGGATAACTCAAATACAGTGCAGCACCTTCATCAGCCTTCCCCTAAGGGGTTATATTTTTTTTTAAGTCCTTGCAGCAATGATATTCAGAATACAGCTATTCATTTTGCTGCCTAGGCTGTGCACTGCGTTTCATTCCAATTCATTGATTTTTGGTGTGAGTGTCATCTTAAATGACACAACAGTGTTATCTTAAAATATTAATATAAAATAAGCTCCCACTATAATGGAAACTGGTGGCAAGACAGGTATTTATGCATACACCTGTCTACCTTAATACAAAAAAGCTGATACAGGATGGAGAATGGATGTAAAAAAAAAAGTACCTTAAAATGGTAAGGTAAGACACAAAATGGTTTGAGGGATTTCCATGCTGAGAAACATAGGCTACTTTTATGATTTTAATCACATTTCCACAGGTAGCCTGTTATGCAAAGGCACCCGCATTTTACAGTGCAGTTATGACACCAGACAGACTCTCTTTCCCTTGTAGACTGAATATTCCTAGAAAGCTTGCACAAAATGATACCAGATTGCACTGGCCTTGATCTCCACCTCAGCTGATGTGTGTTCTCTGAATTTCTCATAAATATTTAGCATATAATTTCATTCTTGAATCACTTGCATGCATACATTGAGAATGCAGCTCAGCTAAGCTGTAGTCTATGCTTAAATTGTACTGTGTGTGGTGTTAAATGCTACACATTTTATCATTGCACTACAGCTTTATGGGTAGACTGCTGTCTTTAGAAAATGAATTGTTACTGTATCCCATTTAATCCCAATGTCCTTTAACAAACTGACAGGAAAAAAAACACTATTTCAATGTGCTGTGATGGAAAACTGAATTAATACCTTTCATTACCCTTCATCTTACCCATGAATGGTGCGTTAGCTAAAGTTCTAACCCTTCTTTCAAGAGGCTGGTCAATACAATGGCAGAAGATAAAGACCCTGTATAAGAAGTACCTCCACCATGAAATTCAGAACACACAGCAGGAGATGGTCCACTGGGCATTAATAGAAAAATAGAAAAAAAGATCCAATTATTTGATATGCAGCTCTCTGTAAGTGTGCAATTTAATGGACACTTGTTTGAAATAGAATATTGTACTGTTGTGTCATAAGTTCTATTGCTTTAAAATGTATTCAGTTTCTTCTCTTTATTTTTGATGTGTCCTGACAATTTCTTTTTTTTACAAAAAAGCCTTTAAAAGATTAAATGAGAGAAACGAAATATATTTTTAAGAAGCAAAAGAAATAAATAAATATATAACCTTCTTTTTTCATAGAAAGCCATTAAAAGATTAAATGAGAGATATGAAATATAGCAAAATAAATATATAAATATATAGCCAATAAATAAATTTGTTATTTATAAATGACCAATGAAATTACAAATACATTTTGTTATTTTGATTACATCAGTTTATTATAGCAATGAGTGGCTAAACATTGTCATCTGACTGGGCCTACAGGACCTTTTCTTTCCTTATGCAGACATACAGTAATTATGCAGCACTGTGCATGAAACAGTGTCGTGAGGTCTGTCTGGCGTCACTATAGGTCCTATAAGGCTCACCGTCAGTTGGCCTGGCAAGAGCCACATTGAATCTGATTTTGGGTCCTGGTTCTGAATCAGGGTATGAGGTCAAGAAGAAGGGCCAATATGCATAGCTCCTGTCCTGTCACTAATTATGGTCCATCATAATGTCCTATGTGGTGTACAGTTTTAGATCAGTGCCCTAAATAAATATTTCATCAATCAGTACGTTTACATGCACAGTTGAAATATATTAATAGCTGAGATGAGATTTAATTGGATTATTGTCGTTGTCCCAATATACATGACTCAGAAAGAATCAAATTATTGACCGAGGTGTGTCTGACTAAGCCTTCTTATAAATCCTGCTTCCTCCAATTTTGTCACTTTTTTGAATAGTTCGTCATTACCCGTTTTTCTTCAATCCATGTATTTTAGGATATTTAACTCCTTTAGTTGCGATTGCATGAAGTTGGTCTCCTTGTCCATCCAGAAATGTGTTTTTTTCACCATGATACTAGGGAGGGCAAAACGGAGCTTTAGAATGTCGCCAGCTGTACATGCGCGCGAGCTCGACAATGCATTTCTTACAGAAAAGGTTGTTTGTCGCCTTCTTTTTAGTTAATTACAGTGGTGATAGAAGTGACAATAATTAAGTGGTGCTGTGCTGTTAGCCTTTATTGATCGCCACACAAGGTTAATGTGAAGTACAGTTGGACACCACCGCATTATCTAGGTATGTTCATCTGACTTTGAAAATTTGACTTTGTACGATTTCAGTCGAACTACGATGTTTACATGATTTTTAAAAGTCCCGTTTTAGCCGGACTAATACAATAAATTTACTTTTTCAAGCATCATGTAAACCCACTGACTGACCACAGTAAGCAACTTAAATTTGCTTACTCAAATATCTGGCACGAAGAAGACTGAACATTCTTATTGACAGACCCATGATGACTTGGCTTCATTCTTTGAAATGAAGCAGGATTTCACTGAACATACATTCCACAGCAAACCTACATTGCTTGATGGAGTGTGTATACCAAAAACTTGGATGAATGTTGTCATAATTACCAGCATATTAATGCTATGATAGAACTTTCTGTTTGCATACTCAACCTCAGGTTGTCCTAAGGGTGCCTTGATGGCGTTCTGGGTGCAGTCCATAGCACTAATGACACAAGTGACCTCTGCTTTAACATTAAATAATAATTAAACAATGCCTAGCCTGGGTGTAATTGTATGACCTATGTTTGCATCTTTAATTAGTCTTGTGTGATCAGGAAATGCAATGAACACATTCAGCAACCTCTTGAGTACTTCATTGTACAGTGCCTTCGGAAAGTATTCAGACCCCTTCACTTTTTCATTTTGTTACGTTACAATCTTATTCTAAAATGGATTAAATTCATTTTTATTCTCATCAATTTACATGCAATAACAAAGGTTTCTGGAAAACCTTTACAAATTTATTTTAAAAAAACCAACTGAAGTATCACATTTACATAAGTATTCAGACCCCTTTACAATGACATTCAAAATTGAGCTCAAGTGCATTCTGTTTCCATTGATCATACTTGAGATGTTTTTACAACTTGATAGGAGTCCACCTATGGTAAATTCAATTGATTGGACATGATTTGGAAAGGCACACACCTGTTTATATAAGGACCCACAGTTAACAGTGCACGTCAGAGCAAAAACCAAGCCATGAAGTCAAAGGAATTGTCCGTAGGCTTCCGAGACAGGATTGTGTCGAGGTACAGATCTGGGGAAGGGTACAAAAACATTTCTGCAGCATTGAAGGTCCTGAAGAACACAGTGGCCTCCATCATTCTTCAATGAAAGAAGCCAGTACCATCCCTATGGTGAAGCATGGTGGTGGCAGCATCATGCTGTGGGGATGCTTTTCAGCGGCAGGAAAAAAAAAGTTGTGCCCTGTAAAAATAGATTTAGATTGCTGCCAACCCCAAGCAGGGCCAGCCCTAGCCTTTGTGGGGCCCTGAGCAGGATTTGATTTGGATAATGCCGGTAATTCTGTAGCCCTCTCATTTGCAGGAATTCCAGGCTCATCAACAATAACATAGCCTATTGTTCTGGCCTGAGCAAGGGATGATGTGCGTAGTCATCCCACAAGCTCTGGTGATTGAGCTTTACTTGCAACACTCCTCTTGCATAGGTGATGTGTGGAATTCAAATCATTATAGCTAACATTAACTAGTGAAGGTATCATAGTGTGAACAAGAAAACAAACTGCTTGTGTAACTTCCATTTTCACAGACATAGTTAACTCAGGGCTGACCAGATGGCTATACGATTCACTTCTTTAGATATATATTGTAAATGAATGTACTGGAGGCTAAATATCAAAGGGTAATTGCACGCGTGTGATGCTGTAACAAGGAGGGGGGGGGGGGGGGGATGCAGGCAGTGGAATTTCCATATTTTTTTGAAGCTAGTCAGGTTGTCACTTAGGTTTTGTCACAATACCAGAATTTTAGTAGATGATACCAATTCCATGATTTTTCATATCTAATTCGATACCATGGTGAAAAAATCTCTATGTATTACTTCACCATACAATTCTTTATTAAAAGCTATGTATGAGCATTAACAACAACAAACAAATAAAAAACTGGAACAGTGGCATGTTGCCTCTAGTAGTATTTAGCAGTTAACAGTAAACAGCAGCTTTATAGAATACCCTTTGAGTACTTACCCAACCAATATTGTGCTTCCATTCAGCAATATATGCAGACAGTCTGCTTACAGGTGTACAGGTCTGTTTTCAATTGTAGACTATTACTGACCGCTTTTTAAATGACACAACTGTTCATTTTTTCTGTGAATATGAAATCTCATGTATTTCATAATAAAAACACACTGACATACAGTAAAGCATAATTGACCAGGGCAGTTTTAGGTGATGGGGTATATTTATCAGCACTAGGCAATGATATCTTGAATAGATATTCCACCTTGAACTCTACTTCATACTGCTTAGATTTTGTTAGTACCAGAGTTCCGGATATTAACAGCATTCTATTTCAGCAAATTGTAAAGAAAGGTTGTCTCCATACTGTACTTTTTCCTGTAAATAATGAAAACGAGGAAATATTGCATTTCAGTGATAAGCTCTTCTTATTACTACACATTGTTTATATAGGACTAGGACTAAATGTGTCACACATTACTCCTGTACTAACTTCCGTCCATTGGTTGCCAGTTAATTTATTTAAATCAATTTACAGGATCTGGTACTGTTACACTGTCAAATTTTTAGCTCCATATGAGATGCTGAGAATTCTTAGATATTCAGATAAGGGCTTTTTAGCTGCCCAGAGTCTAGGTTAAGAACTAAAGGTGATCATGCCTATGCTGTAATAGATCTGAGACTCTGCAGCATTGGAGCTGCTGAGTCAGTGGCCTCTTTTAAATCCCTTCTACAACCCTTTTTTTATTTATCAAACTGCCTTTTACAATGTATGATCTTTATTTGACTTTTTTTCTGCTTTTATCTAATGTATTACTCTTTTTGTGTCTCTGTATTTGGTGTTTTAATAATTTTATTTTACTTTAGTCTTTTTATTGTGTTACTTTTATGTTGCTTTATGGTATTGTGTTTATATAGAGTTATTTTTACTGCTTTGTGCTGTCTTCTAGAAAAGTACTACATAAATAAAGTTGAGTTATTATGATTATTATTATGTAATCGTTTGTTTTCTTTCATGTACCGTGTAGGCTTTCAAGACAAAGAAAGTAGACAAATCAGGTGAATTATATTAGCTAGCAGTTCCTTTCAGCTGTCGCTTTTCACAATGATGCATTTTGCTTGAGATCAGGGTAACGTTGGCTGAAGGACTTCAGCATAGGCCAGGAATAGCTAGGAACAATAGAAAGGTAATTTATGGCTTCAGAAAGTGATAGTGATAACTAGTATATTTATGTTCTCCTTACATTTTCAGAATTTTGACTTGGTACAGAAGTAGCATTTCTTGTGGCATCCCTATTGTCATCAATCACACCTCAACTTCTAATCATACACCATTAGTCAAATTAGTGAATTAACTTTTATTTATATATTTAGAAACACATTGCCACAAAGCAGGTTTATTCAATTCAATTTGTCACCAGGTTTAACTCTATCTTTTAGTAGTTTTGACTGAATTGCAGCAATATTGCCTTATTTTGGCCTTGGTACATAGCACAGAAGAGTGTTAATAAGCGTCCTGCATGAAATGCTCAGAGCAAATTCGGTCAGGAAACTCTTGCTGCAACCAACCATTTGTCAGCCTCAGCAACTACATGTACTCATGCTCAGCCAGTCGCATACACATATCACAGCATGTTCTCTCACTCAATCAGTCACATGCACACATCACTAATGGAGCACCTTTTTAAAATCAACATTCAGACCTCTCGTGGGGTGCTCACACAGGAGAGGTCTGACTGTGAGACAATTTTGCTCATCCTCCACCACCCCTGGGCCAGGTTCCATCTGTTGTTTGGATCCACTTCTAGGTACAGTACTTTGGGGGGGGGTTAGAGGGTTGATATTTCTCAAATAGGAGGGGAGATGTATCATGCTCCCTGTTTCACAGATGTACCTAAAGCAGATTCATTCAGCACCAAACCAAAATAATTACATTGCATATTCATTAATATATTTAATCTAAATATGTGAGACTGAAATACTCTCAGAAATAAATTTGCTCTAAAAGGCTATATACACAGTCTGGGACTGACATTATTATACATAAAACTGGAGGTCAGCCCCTTGTTCCCTTCTGTACCAGTGGAGAACAGCAGATATTTTAATAATCAGCTAAAATAATGATTAAATTGTGAGCTCTTTTAATTGTCATAACGTCACTCACATGTCATGCCGAGGGCAGGGTGAAAATGCACAACAAAATGGTGAGCAAATGACTAGAGGTGAAGGAGAAAAGATACAGTGCACCTCAGTTTGCGTGCCAGAAATTCAGAACAAACAATTGTTCAAAACAATTGGTCCCAGTGTGTCTGATTTTTAAGAAGCATTTGTTTGCAGCAAGGGTTTTTGGGGACAACATAAGATAATGTGCTCAACATTTGAACAGTAGATTCTGATTGCTGATCAAAATGCACCCACTTTGTGAATTAGGTTTTCCATTAGCCATTATTGCCCTCGCTGTTCAAAGCTTTGGATATTACTGGGGTGATACAGCCCTTCAAGATAAAATGTTTATCTTCATGAAAAGTAAACTCTTTTTACTAAACTAGAGTCAGATTCATATTAAATAATTTAAATGAGAGCAAACTACGGAACGCTACCCTGTGTGAGACAAAAATCCCAAATTAATGTGTTCCAACAATGTGTTCTGCTGCAGCAATTTAAAGCTCACAATCTCATTAAGTGAGCTGTGTCAGACTGTCAGTAGTTCCCAAACATGAAATTATGAATGAATTTGAATAGAATCGTGTCTGAAGGCTGCAATCTGTTTTCCGAAGCAAGAGTCCAATATGTTCGTGGATAATTTAATACATTATATAAATACTTACAAGCTGTCGTGGATAGGCAAAATGAGAGTTTCCCTACCTGGGAGAGGGAGGGGAGAAGTGGCTCTGAAAATAGCCAAACTACCACAGCATAGGAAAATTAAAAATTAAAAATATGCAGAAGGGGAAGGGATACAATGGACTGGAACAGTCAAAACACTGTTTTATGAGGACATTTTTTTAATGCTAGTCTTGCATCTAGTAATTTTTTGATACAATAATGAATACAATGGATATAATAAATGTAAAAACAAATATAAATAATGAATGTATGTATGCAAATTATGACTTACTCATGACTGAAGAATTAAAAGTCAGTGGAGAAATAGTGCAAGAGATGCAAAGCAAACAAAACCAGCGTAGATACTCCAGTGACATGCTGTGGTGCATCTACATGCCACATCTACACGCCATGCGATGTGGTTTAACATAACATAAAATAACATAACATAACACAACACAACATGACACGACACGACACGACATAACATAACATTACACAGCATGATATAACATAACATAACATAACATAACATAACAATGCTTGTCATTTTCCTGCCAATAAAGGGTACCGAATGCTCATCCTTTCCCTGCAAACTAGATGGAAACTATCACCATGTCAAGCCTGGTCTTGAAAATCTCCAGAGTTTCTGTCTCTACTTCATGACCTGGCAAGCTATTCCACACCGTGACTACTCTGTGTGCGAAGAAATACAGTACTTGCTGATATCTGTGCAGCATTTACCTTTTGCTAATTTCTATCTATGCCCCCATGTTCTACTGCCAGAACTCAACCTGAAGTTGAACCTTTTAGTTGCCTTTGTCAGTCCCTTTGTTAGGCCCCTAAATCTCCTTCTACTAAACTTAAGTATCTGAAGTTTTTCCTCATAACTTTTTTTCTTTCATACCAGGAACCAATTTAGTAGCCCTTTTAAAACTTTTTCAAGAGCCTCTACATCTTTCTTGAAGTAAGATGCCCAGAACTGGGCAGAGTACTCTAAGTGGAATCTGACAAAGGTATTTTAAAACATAAGTATAACTTCCTTGGATTTTACTGAATACTTTTGGTTATATATCCCAGCATCCTGTTTGACTGATACAACACAATGCCTAGACCCTGAAAGGCATTGATCAACTACTACTCCCAAATTGAGCACATTTCAATTTTCCTCCTCCCATAAAGTAGCCATGCCTTATATTTTTATTTCCTACATGTAGCCACAATTTATTTCAGTTTCAGTTTCTGTCAACTTCTGGATTCTTTTTAAATCTTCTTTGATTACTTTAGTAGATTCTAAGCTGTTGGCGAAACCTCCCAGTTTTGTGCAATTGGCATGTACTGTACTTTCAATGTCCCTGTCCAGGGGACATAAATATATGTAAATAAAGAAGAGCAGTGGTCCCAACACTTATCTTTGTGGGACTCCACTTCCCACAGTACCTTGCTTAGATAAGATCTTCTACTACTCTTTGTGTTTTACTCTATATTCTGTTCTGAACCCACTCTGAAATACCTCCTGTAATTCCTGTTGTACTCATTTTGATAATGGACCGCTCATTTGGTAGATTTGGCTGTAATGAACAAGAACCAAGTATCTTCATTCAGCGTTCAATGTCAGAGCCAGTGACAAAGAGGCACAATGTGGAAAGGGCAGGGCATATACCCCTAGCTAGCTGTGTTTGCTTTGCTCTTCCTGTCAATGCCTTCAATGCTGTTTGCCTTTGTATGCAATCTAAATCAGGATCCACCTTGCAATAGGTATATATAATGAGCAGTGGATGCATCTGCAATTAACACAATGTGACTCAAATATACAAATGAACATACACCATAATGAAGCTCATGAACGGCATTGTCTGGACAAAATTGGACACAGACAATTTTCTAAAATTATTGGTTTCATTTCTCTAAAATGATAAATAAAAAATGTCTTCAGAGAGAACAGCACAGAGCAGCAACCTCAGGTGAGAATGTGGACATTCTCCTTTTTCTGAAAAAGAATTCAATGATGAATTTGTAATCAACCAACACAGCATTTCCCTTTCTGTTTTTCCTAGGTGAATATTTTTTTCTTCATTTTTGATGACTATTTAATTACTGTCTTTCCTTAAGTAATAAAAAATAGAACTGAAACAGGTATTATATTTTCTTAAATATGGTTATGAAATGTTTTTTATGTTCAAAATTATAATGTATATAATAAAACGCATTAGTAAAGAAAGAAGTGATGCTGTTTTTAGATTTTAATTTTCTTTAAAAAAAAAAAAAAAGGTTAAAAAATGTGAATTTAGACAACTGTTACACAACTGTTAATGATCTCTTATACCTGCACTATGGAAACAATTGAACACACTAATCCAAAACTCCCATGGAGCTATTTGTTTACATTATGGAGCCCTGAAATGTGAGGACTATGTATAAAAGTCCTGTAATTTCTACATTGTGAAACCAAAATGTATAAAAATACCGTTCAATTAAAGCTGAGAATCTTTACTTTTACCATGTTACCACATTGTTTGATTACAAAACTAAAATTGTGGATTACAGAGCCAAATCAAGAAAAAAATGTCCCAAATATTATGGAGCTCACTGTATATTTTCTTGGCAAGCTGGCTCTGTACAAGTTTGAACTCCCATTCATTCCATGTGTATTTGGTGCAATCATACTTTAGGTCAGAGCTGTTTAATATTTTGAGGTAGGACTTAATAATTTGTTTATCTGATGCATCTAACACCTTAATGAAATAATCTAATTATTTTCAACACTTACTACAGTTTTCAATCTTAGGACAGTATACAATGGAATGATATTGTTCGGGAATTGCACATGTATCTCAGAGGTTACAGGTTGCATGGTTCAGCTCATGGATTTTATAACTTGTCTATTTGACGCAATTGCACAAGGTCATTTGGTTCCACGTATCATGGTTGCTCTGTGAATTTGCCAGTACACTTGATGTTGTGCAGTAATACTCAGCTCTCATTCTAATGACCCATTAGTTATCATTATTATGTACCTGAAAGACCTTAGAAACCACATGAATCTTTCAAATTCTGAGCACTTTACCCAGTTTTCTTGGAAAGGCAATCTGGAAGGGATCTGTACAAATCTTAAGAAAAAAAAAGAAACAGTGGTCTGTGTGTTTTGAAGGCTGCATAAACCAAACAAATATTTGAGGTTTGTTTTCTTCCCACAAAAGCATAGCATACGTTCATGGAAGGGTTTCAAAGCTCAAGGCCTCATAAGCAGTACTTATTCCTCTGAGACAGAGAATGGGCTTGAACGCGTAAAAGATTGACTTCCTATGGTCTAAAGCCGCGTTTCCACCAAAATTACCCGGAACTTTCAGTCCCAGGAACTACTTTACCAGGAACTAAAAGGTTCCTTCAGCCAATGGTTGTCTGCATTTCCACCGGGGTCTAAAGTACCGCGAAGATTAGGCAAATTAGCCCACTGACGTATGAAAAAGCGACGTTGTCGTCGGTCCATCTGTCATATGATTTCTTCTGTAACCCCATACTACCACCGAAGTAGCCTACATTATTTTCTAATAACCGGGACAGCCCGGAGGGGTTTATTCCACTTATATACAACGGGTTACCAACAATGACTATATATGGTTACTTTTGTATTTATTGATTTTCATATATCCTCTCAAACACATTCGTTATGTTTTTATGCGAACATTCGCTTTCATGTCTTGACATCCGAAGCGACAGAATGCATTCACATTTGTATAACTGGCAACAACAGCAGAAAACATGCACACGTTGTAAACAATTTGCTGTTTGATTATTTTCTCGTCGTCAATTCCATATAGGCTAATCGCAAAATGACAAGAATAGAACGAAAACTCGGACTTGCGTGAAAATGTAAATTAGTAGTGGTACAGCCACCGTTTGCTTTCCTTCGATGTTACTGCTAGCCGAGCAGCGAAGTATGCTCTCCAGATGCGAACCATGCACCATAAATTAGTCCATAGTCTTCCTGGTCTTTTCGTGGAATTGAAAAATGGCAGTAAAATTGAGTAAAATTACGGCAGTCTGAAAAAGCTAAAGCGACGATTACTAGAATTAACCTGCTATTTTACCCTGACAAAAAGTGCGGAAGGTGATTTCCAGTTTGCTTGTACTGTATCACCAATGTTAATTACGCAGAACTACCTCACATAACTGTATCAAACGTTTTGAGTCAATTACAACGGGCTAACAAAGAAAATCCGGAAGAAAATATTCAGCAACCGAATTAATCCGTTTGAATGTTTTAGTACGTAATATGCTGTCCCAGCACGAATGCTTAGCATTTTATAAAACGAATACTAAAGCAAGAAAAGAGCAGAAGAGCACACGTTATAATTCCAAGACGTTGGCAGGCTATAACCAAAAGTAGGCTACTGCGCCGCATAACATACAAGTTTGATTTAAAGTTATTATGAAAATAAATTGGTTTGCGCCTGCATATTTTTAAACATGGCGCCTGAAAACAAAAAACACAAAAAAATGCTTTGAGTACTCGACCAATCAGAAATGTTCAGCGCTGCAAGCTCCACCCAAAAGGTTCCTGTACTTTCGGAAAGTACTACCCCCGAGCAGGAACCTTTTGGGGGGTAAAATAAAGCCCCAGGAACTAATAGACTCTAATTCCTGCGGTGGAAACGCACTGAGTTCCTCAAAAGGTTCCTAGTTCCGGGGTATAGTTCCTGCGGTGGAAACGCGGCTTAAGTATCAGATTCACTATAGAACAGAGTATGACCAGAAGTTCCCTCAGAATACTTTCATTCATAGAGGGCTGAAAAGCTCCTCATGATGATCCACTATGATTGACATCCATAAACATTATTTCTTTTTAGGATGTAGGACTTTGTTGTTCCCCAAATGAAGGGCTATTCAACTATTTTCTCATGGGGGGCAGATTATTTTAAAAATCATGCATACAGGCCAAATATTTTCCATGTACTATTTATAAAGCAATGCACAAGTGTGTAAATAATAGTATAAATATGCACAGCTATTACTTATTTTGTCACAACTGGGAGATATGCTGTCCGTGCAGATTCAGATTCATGGACATAGTCACAATTAAAAATGCACAAAGATTCATGACATCTGAATCATATGCTTCTTCTTCTTCTTCTTCTTAATCATTACACCAAGAATGTGCATCTGGCCCCCAGGTTGCCAATTAAATAGCTCTGCTCTTGTGCAAGCAGAACATTTTATCTTCTTTCAGCTACCACTTCAGCAACCTCACACTAATCATACAAAGGCTTTCCCTGTGGGTCTCAATTTATTCATTTTGGGCAATAGGATGTCCAGCTCAATCATTCAATAAATAAACCAATCAGTCAGCCAGTCAATCAAGAGATATGGTGCCCCTTACTTACAGGCTACCAAACACTACACTCCCATCTAACCTCTCTGCTCTGCAGTGATCCTTCCCCTATCTTGAATGTGGCTCTTGGTTCTTACACCCTGTAATGGATGGTAGGAAGCACCTGTATCTCTCAGAATGGCAGTGTCATACACAACTTTGGATGCAGACTAAAAAAAAAACATTTCTCTTGCAGCCTGCACATTGGAACCCTTGACCCAGACTTCTCCTTCATGGACTTTTATTTGAGTCTACCAATGTTTATTTAGATTTGCTTTATGGGGAACCAGGGATTTTCCACTATGCTACATAACTGAAAAACTCATATGCATCTGTCATTGCTGGTCCTGTATGATCTTATTGCCTTATGGAATACGCAATTCTAGAAGTCACTCTGGATCAGAGTGCTAAATTAGTAAATGTAAATTAAAATGCGGAAAGTGTGGATAAATATGCAATTTATTTTTAAAAATGAGACATTCGCTAATCAGGTTTTTATGAGAGAATGTAATGGAAGACACTTTGAAGGAAGTCTCACAAAACTGTCAATATTATGAAATTCCATGCAGCCATTTTCGACAAGCCTTCGTTGTTATTATTATTATTAACATATGTCCTGCATTAAGTAGAATTGATCGCTCAAGATTTATTCAAGAATGTTAGGCTATATATTCCTTTGGCTAGATTATAGCTTTCAGACAAAATCATATTTCCTTCAAGCAAATTGCTTGCATAATGCACAACCATTAAAAATAAGTGACAGCAGCCAAACACCACAGGAAGAATTGCTGTTAAATTAAGCATGAAACCAGACGCACATGAAAAATTTCCAGAATTTATCCATTAACAACCCATCCGACATGCACAGTTCTCCACTGTCACATAGGCCCCTATGAAATAACATGCATGTTTATAACAATCTCAGGATACCAAATAGGTAATCACAAAGCAGAATAGATTTGTCTGCACTGTCCATATCTTTCTTCCCATAAACTTCTGAGCAAAAGTGAGGAGAACCGAGAGCTTTTCAAGTTCTAAAGCAAAAAACAAAACAAATAGCTTTGCTGGGGAGAGCAGAGAAACAGTTTAGATATGTAAAGGGCTGAGTTTGTTGAAGTGTGAAGTAAAATAGTGAAACAACCACAGGGAAGCTTATATACTTATACGAGAGATGAGAGGATGTTGTCAATCACGTAACTCGGCATGTTTGAGGGGCATTAGATCAACAGCCAATCTTTCTTAAAAACACACAGGCACACACACCAATAAGAAACATACAGTGGCATAAGTATTTTGACAGTGACATGATTTTTGTTGTTTTGGCTCTGTGTCCCAGCACATTGCATTTGAAATGAAACAATGAATATAAAGTTAAAGTGCAGACTGTCAGCTATAATTAGAGGGTATTAACATCCATATTGGGTGATCTATGCAGGAATTACAGGCTTTTCATATGTAGTATCCACACTGGCAAAAGTAATCTGACAAATGGGTGCTCTTCTTTAGCTTGGCCAACTGTATTGCGTCATCAGCCTATGCGCAAGAATGCTAACAAAAGATCTACAGTTAATTCTAGATGTGGTATTTGCATTTGGTGTGTGTTGCTGTAGTCTCTCAACATGAGGACCTAAGAAGTGTCAGTGCCAGTAAAGCAGGCCATTGTGAGGCAGAAAAATCAGGATAAATCGATCAGAGATATACCCAAAACAATGGGTGTGTAAAAATCAACAGTTTGGTACATTGTTAAGAACCAGGAATGCACTGGTGAGCTCAGAAAGAGCAGGCAACCTGGTAGACCAGCTTTCAATTGTGATGAAAAAACCCTTTTAAACTGTCAAACAGACCAAGAACCCTCTCCAGAATGTAGGCATAGATGTGAAAAAGTTACTACCACAAAGACAGCATACCTCAGGGGGCTCACCACAAGGTGCAAACCATTGGTAACCCTCAAGAACAGAATGGCCTGATTAGAGTTTGCTAAAATAGCACATTTAAAAAACTGCAGAGTATGGGAACAAAGTCTTATGGACAGACGAGACGAGTATTAACCGGTACCAAAGTGATGTAAAAGGGAAAGTGTTGAGAAAGGAAGGAACCGCTCATGATCCAAAGCATACCAACCTCATCTGTGAAACGTG
The DNA here is from genome assembly GCF_018555375.3 of Anguilla rostrata. NCBI lineage: Eukaryota > Metazoa > Chordata > Actinopteri > Anguilliformes > Anguillidae > Anguilla > Anguilla rostrata. The sequence goes on along the minus strand of NC_057941.1, from coordinate 39,987,880 downwards.
TAGTATTACGCCTTAGGCATATATGGCTGCTGCTGGAACTGGCTCACTACTCTTTAATGATAATGTAACTGCTGACACCAGAAGCAGGATGAATTGTGTAGTGTACAGAAACATCTCCTCTGCTCAGATCCAATGAAAAATGCCTCAAAACTCGTTGGGTGGTGCTTCACCTTACGTTTGCCTGTGACATATTCCACCAAGGGCACTGGAATAATTTCAGAACTGTGGGGCCAGGGGTGTCATTTGGTGGGAAAGCAAGTAGGCTATGGAAAATAAACATATTTTATACTATATTTAATCCAAAAAGGGCCAGTGTGGGAGGAGGTTTTTGTTCTAACCCAGCACTAAGACACCTGATTCTACTTATCAAGGTCTTGATTGAGAACCATGATTACTTAATTAGTTGTTGAATCAGGTGTTTTAGTGCTGGGCCAAAACAAAAACCTACACCCACACTGGCAATTTTAGGAAAAGACTGGATACCCCTGACCTAGGGTATGGCAACTGTCATAGTCTGATATGCCCAAATGACACCCCTGTGTGGGGATGGGGGCATGTTTTTTTGTAAACATACTCCAATGCAGTGATTCCTAACCTCGGTCCTGGGGCCCACCTGAGTATGCTGGTTTTCGTTCCAACCATTATCAGGTTACAGGGAGTTTTTACCCTCTAAGCCACATTATGTCAGAAATAGCAATGCATGTCATATAGAATGAACATTACATGTGTTTAGTTTGCTATATTTCAAACAATTACATAAAAACAGGGACAATAAGTTTTTAACTGAATAAATTAAAGACTTAAGTGAATCAATAGGCTCCTAAATAGGTTGTTGAATTCATGCATTTAAGTTCTTTCATAATGATTTCCATAACCTTATGATCACAATGCAGGTTTGGATCACTATCATTTACTTTGTCTTTGAATACTTTATTATTTACTAAATCGGTAATTTCACTCTTTCACCAATTACTGTACCTAGAGTATGCCTATACCTGCCTACTTTAACCTATTGATTCACCTCAGTCTTTAATTTGATTTGAGTTAAATTATTGTGTTACCTCTTAATGGAATTGTTTAAAATATAGCACAGTAAGTACAATGTAAACATGGGACATTTATTCTGCATGGCACACATAGCTATTTCTTACATAATGTGGCTTAAGAGGGTGAATAAACTCTCTAAACATTAAGAAAAATGAACTGCTTGGTAAAATTCTAGGATTGCAAATTTTTGGATATACACAGGGAGGCCCAGGACGAAGGTAGGGTACCACTACAGTAATGCAGATGTGGGAAACAAGGACTGTATTTTTGTTTCTTATTTTTATGCCAACTCCTTAATAAGTCCTAACATTTACACCATCTGACATTTTAGCTACATTTATTGATAAGCTCATGAGTGGCAGCTGAAGTACTTGCGTCTCGTTTGTACGAAACGTTTTTCTGTGATATAGTCTCTGAGTGAACTGGTGTTGGTGTACAATGCCAGTTAATTTAGCCAAGGCATTTGGTGGACAAAAATCTGCATGCACACTGCTCCTTCTAATGTAATACCACAATACATGTGTGAAGTTCTGAAATCCCAATGCGTGAGATTTTGAGAATTCTTAGGACCAGTCAGGACACCTGATAGACTAGTGGGGGCCAGCAACAAAACTTGTATGCGTATGTGGTGGGGGGACATTAGTCCATGAGTCTAATGATGGATACCCACTCCTACTCCCCTCCAGGAAAAGAATTGCCCACACCTGGTATACAGGCTATATCCATTTTGCCTATTTGTCCAGTCTGTGTCAAGCAGATATATTTTCTATAGTACGCAGATGAAAGGTATTATTTACTGTATGTACTCTTTTGAAACCCCAGATGCCTCATTATCAAAGACAGAATCGCATCACATCAGTTGAGTCTCCCCAGAGATAGCCTTTATAGTCTACCCCCTTCCCTTTGCAAATTCCTAAGCCATTCTGTCACGCATGTCTTGTCAATGTGACATTCCTCCCCTGTGTCTGTCCTATAACAGGGCATGACAAATAGCTTTCATTTCATTTGAAAGTTGGCCAAGTTTAGCTTTATGCATCTCCCATAGTAACTTTCAAATCAATAGCTTCCACCACAGAGTTGTGGAGGGGCATTTAATTTCTTTCTCATTTTTTCACATATGGACCGTAGATAAGAGATATTATACTATAACCATGAGATAAAATCACTTTGGTAAATACACTGCTAACTATTCAAATACTACTATTAACACACTCTGCTGCTACTGTAAGAGACCTAACCTTACTACTAAATCAGTGTACAATAATAACAATAATAATAATAATAATAATAATAATAATAATAATGTAGTGGCAGCTGGCTGGCTAACTAGTTAACTTCTGGGTTCTATGCTCAGTATTCTAGATTGGACTGTGACATCGCCAGTTAGGCTACTAGGCTATTACTGTTATGTGTTTGGCAGATTCAAATATGGGTGGCAGGTTGTATTATAAAAAGAGCAGATAGCCTGCCCTTCTGCCAGTTCTCCTTTTTCTGTGCTTGTGTTGAAGCTGCATTTCTTTCGGTTTTAATAAACAAGCACAATGTCTCAAAAAGTGATCAGCCTGACTTTGCCTTTGCTAAAATCGCTACACTTGCGTCGGAGTACATTTTCAAATTGAAGAACTTTCATGCCTTTGTGAGTGATGGCCAGAGGGGATCAGTGAGTGGAAGATGGCAGTGCACATAACCATCCCACGGCAAGAAAAGGCTAGTGGCAGGGTAGGAATGATGTATTTGCAGCTGGGCAATACTGAGCAAAGATTCCATGGGCAAAAAGTTCAGTTTCTGCCAGCTGCAGCCCACCCCCTGCCTGCTGGGAACTTACCCTAGAGCACCGCCCAGGTAAGAAACACAGCGATGCTGACAGCCTGTCCCACTGCCCCAGTGCCAGTAACCAGTGCAGCCCCTGGTTCTGATGTCATACAGGACTGCTGTGCAGGAGTCTACAGGAGTCCGTTGCTGTTCAGGCCGGACCTTAGCTGGTTTGTGGCCGCTCCCCTGATGCTGACCCACCCACCACAACAGGCCCAGAGTGCATCCACCAGCTGCAGGACCGCTAGACCCCACCCACTAGCTTGTCAGAGAACACCTCAACAGGTGTGTGACAGAAGAAGAGCTATTACCTGCACAGTTCCAGCCAGGTGCAGCAGCAGCCAAGAGTCACCACCCCCCAGCAGTGGCCCACAACCATCAGAGCTCTCCGTCAGCAACTGTGAATACTGTTTACTGCACCCCAACAAAAGTCCACAATCACTGCCCCCCGGGAGCAGCTTGCAGTTGTCAGCGTGCCCCAGCTGCAGCAATCACAGGGAGCCACACCTTAGCGACAAACCGCGGTCATCGTCCCCCAGCAGCAGTCTGCAGCTGACAAGTGGAGAGTGGCTCATGGCCACACCACCCACCTGTCTGGCTCTAGGGCTTAGTGAGACTGCAGTAAGCGGGCCTGCAAGGACCCCCTCCCCCTGGGGAGGGGAGGTAGTGTGGGCTAACTAGCTAGCCACCCCTTCTTATATATAGTTTGTATGTATGCGTAATACTTCCATGTTTTATGCACTGTATTCTGAATTCTGTGAGACTGCCAGTTAGGCTTTAGCTGTTATGTGTAAGGCAGGTTGTCTTATAAAAAGAGCCTTGTCTTATATAAAGACAGCCTTCTGCCTGTTCTCCTTTTCCAGTCATTGTGTTGAAGCTGCATTTCTTCTGGTGTTAATAAATGAGTGCAATGGCTCAGAAAAGTGATCCGCTTGACTTGTCCTTTGCTGAAATGGCTATAATAATTATCATTATCATCATCATAATGATACTGTATAAACAGCATGATTTCTTGACAGTACATTTAAAAATAAGTAAACAGGAAAATGCAAGTAATAAGATCATTTAACTGTAGACTTTTAATATTATTTCTGGGGCCACATTGACCTAACTGGAAACTATTTCCAAATAGCTTGAGGGCAGCTTATTTAAAAGATCAAGTGGAAACTGCTTGCCCTGTTGCCACAGCGACCTTGATCTGGACTAAGTTTAGAAAATGGATGGATGGATGGATGGATGTGTAAACGGCTGAGCTCTGCCAAGTTATTTCCATTTCCACGGCGCTGCTCGTTCCGACAGTGTTTTATTTTCCTTTACTCACAAAAGGTAGTTGCAAACCGATATGATTTGACTGATTTCGCAGCCCGGCACTCTATCCAAAGCTTTCGAAATGAAACGTAATCCCCTTGCACGCCCTGCAACTATATGCAAGATCACCGTCCAATAATTTACCGCACGTACATCACTTATTTTGTTTATTCTTACCAACATTATAATAGGACTTTTCATTATTGTAAAATAATTTACGCACCATTAAGTATGCTTAGTGTAGTGAATATTGATTCGCAAATAAATCTACTCCACATACTATGAAAGCGTAGGCACCAGGCTGCCCCAAGAGATGAAGTAGTATCGCTGTTATTGCGTCCTCCGAAAACGTCATTCACGGAAAAAGAGCTCCAAGCAGCGCTCTGGTCATTCATTGGAGGCAGGGAATCTAACCTGGAGAGCATGTTCTTAGTATCAGTTATAGCGGGCTGTTTGGTCTTGGAGATGACAGCGCTATTGCGTGTTCGCGCTATTTCGGATCGTTTGAGAAGCGGATTATTAAAGAAATGAGCGAAAGGAAACTGGTTCTGGCCGCTAACCACCATTCTCGCAGTGCTGCCATTGGAAAGAGAAATCCAAGCGAAGATTATCTGCTGATGAGTACAGACCTAGCGGACGAGAGCTATGCCAATTATCATGGATATTGCTATGGGTGAGTGATATCATTTTTGACTTTGTTGTTTTAGCGTTAGTAAAATAAGATGACTTTTGTGTTATTTAAGTTTTCATTAGATATTTTATTACTATTAATTCATTAACTCACGTTTTCCGTTTTTAATCTGGCTCCCTTAACTGTTAACGTTCTTAATTCAATTCAACATACTGTTTGAAATTGTTTTAGTTAAGTACTCCGGTGCAATGAACAATCTATTACAAAAATGTGATTTAAAATCGTACAGACTTATGCATATGGCACAATTTCAAAACAAGCAAAATGACATGTGCGATTATAAAATCAGGGGTATATTTATTTGTAATGGTTTATCTAATAGGAGTTTCAAGGATAACGCATGAACATGAAAATTTAATAAAGCACTTTAAAAAGCAATCGTGTAATCTTACAGGACGTCATTGAATTTAGAAGTGACGACAGTAATGCCTATCGTGTCTACAGCAGTACAAGTTCTGCTCAGTGAACCTGAATCTTTAATACTCGAAAGACTATCAACTCATCGCAGGCTCTCTAAGTACACAATGTACCTGTTGTGATGTTCCAAATGCCATAGCTTTGCTATTTCTCTCCCCTCATGTATTACAGGAAATCATATTTGTCCCAGAACGAATACACAACCAAAAGCAGACATGCATTACTCCAAATGTTCAATTATAAATGTACACCAGACATTCAGCGTGCTTCTTAGTAGTGTAACATCTCTCTATTTGAATAGGCATGTGAATGGGCATACTGTTAGAATGTAACGTGGTGCGCTGGAATTACATTCTTGGTTATATTACAATAGCATGTAATATAACATATACAGCGCTTCGTGGAAACCTGCTGAATGTCGTTCTCAAATTTGTTGTTGCGGTATTTCTTACAAATGGATCTCCAAGAATTCCTATTTGCGAACTGAACAGACGTTAAACATCAGGATTAATGTGACACCCCAGTCCCCCTCATGCATATTTGAAACAAAAAATATTGTTTGGTATTATTTGTGAACTGCACAATTTAACAATATAGAAGTTCTTGTATTGATTTATTTTCAGTATAAATTTATGATTATGATAAAGATGAAAATACCACTCTCATTAAGGGATAAAAGGATGAGTAAATTATATTTCTATTTAGGATTGATGGAACACCAGTTAAATTATCCAGATCACAGACCATATATTTTAGAAACTTATTTTAATATTGAACTTAACTATTATATATTCCTAAAGTGTCTTGAATTTGTATAGGTTTATCTTGGTTGGGCATGTTAAAAAAGGGAGCCTAGTACACTAGATGGCCCAAAGTATGTGGACACTTGACAACCAACATGTCATCCAAAATTATGGGCATTAATATAGAGTTGGTCTACCCTTTGCTGCTATATCAACCTCTACTCTTCTGGGAAGGCTTTATACTAGGTGTTGGAGCATTGTTGCTGGGATTTGCATCCATTCAGCCAGAAGAGCATGAGTGAGGTTGGGCACTGATTGGGCGATTAGGCCTGGCTTGTAGTTGGCTTTCCAATTGAATTGAATATCCCATCGGTGTTGGGTGAGGTTGAGGTCAGGGCTCTGTGCAGGGCAGTCAAGTTCTTCCACACTGTTCTCGACAAAACAAATTCTATTTATTAACCTTGATGTGTGCTCGAGGGCACTCTCATGCTGAGACTGAAATGGACCTTCCCCAAACCTTTGGGGAAGTACAGAATTATCTAGAATGTTGTTGTATGCTATAGCAGTAAGATTTGCCTTCAGTAGAACTAAGGGGCCTAAACCAAACCATGAAAAACAGCCCCAAATCAAGGGGTGTCCTGATACTTTTGGTCATATAGTGTATGAACAGATTCCCATTTCTCTCTGGAAAGCCAATTAACTAGAAAAGACAACTGCTCTACTATATTTAAATTTATTTTGACAAAATATGGACATTTTCAGAAGGACATGCCTAAAATACCCATGTGGTGTCTTTAATAGCAGAATTAGAGTGAGGTCATACCACATAGCTCTCCTGCTTCCTTATGTGCTGAGTAATACGTGCCTGGTGATACCTTTGCCTATTCCTCTTATTTAATCACAGTTCTGTCAGAATTGATTAAAAGTGGAAGGGGGAAAAGTGCTAATTGACCTTCTGAATGTCCTTTAAATTCCCAAACATGATTCAGCATTGTTTTATTGATCTTACGAGATGTTAAAAATAAATCTGGAATTTTGACTAATCTGTGGAGACAGAAGACAGGACAGGAGCTTTAATGACCGGATCTGCTTAATTAACCCAGCTGGTCTGAGCAGGATGGAAGGATGTTGTCAAGGCATCATGCAACAGGCAACTGGCCCTACTAGCGTGTTGTCATTAACCCTTTGAAGAGTAGGATGTTTTTCAAAATTACAAGTCACTGTTCTGGAACTCCACTGCTTTCAATTTCAGTTACCAGTAGTGATTGTTACCTTAGCATTAAAATGCATCAGGATTGAGTCACACACACACACACACACACACACACACACACACACACATATATATATATATATATATATATATATATATGAAACTACATTCCTGTCATTTAATTAAATTTTTATCAGCAAAGCACAAGAAAATAAAATCAGGACATGAATAGCCACCAGGCGGAAGCTGGTAATTGGACTCAGTTATACTGTCTATAATTATTCGGTAATTTAACCTATGCGATGTGCATGAATGTCATGCATAAGCTTGCATATTTACAACATTATGAGAACATTGTATGCAGAGCCAGCCCTAGGGTTGTGGCGGGTTAGGAGTGGTGGGGTTGGAGGAAGCAATCATGGACTAGGGTGGAGGGTTGGTGGTTGTCAGAGATTGTGGACTGGTGCAAGAACAATAACATTGAAAAGCTGTTTGCACCCAGTGAATACTGCACAATTAAAACTTCTTCCAATTAAAAAAAAAAAAAATTAACCTATATTGTGTGGCACACAGATGGTTGTGACCCTATAGGACTCCACAGGCCATTTATGCCAGCATTAACTTATTGTAAATCAGCAGAGCAATAAAAGAGGAATGTGTCTACACAGTGCCAGCACCAGTTCCATAGACTCATATTTCTTTCTCCCTAATGCTGAAACCAAAACATTACAACTTTAGAGAAGCTCCATAAAATTAATTAAGGGGGAGGACTAAGGCTATTTTTACACTGCAGATCTTGATGCCCAGTTCCGATTTATTTGCCTATATCCGATTTCTTTGACCGGTTTACACTAGAAACAAACCGCATGCGCACAAGTGTTTGGTTATCGATACGAAAGTAAACAACCATGCCATGCCGCCATGACCATATCGCCATCTATAATGGACACAAAATGAGAGCTGTTGCTTTTGTGTCTTAGGTCCGCAACGAACATGCCCTGCATTTTGGCCAATATCGACTCTTGGCCCTACATGCTTAAAAAAACGTAATCTTGGTTTTCACCCCTGGACGGAGCCTTCGTCCTTTGTTTAACTTCTTTTAGCATATACCGCTACCAGTGGAATCTGATTGTGCATGTGACATACATTATGCATCATTCAAATGCAAAAAAAGTATGAGAATATCACATTTTGAATGACATGCGAATCGGAAAGACCAGGAAATTTTCTGAATCAAGCAGTTTTAACAGCTGGCACCCTCATTTAATGTTTGCCACTCTGAATACCAAACACAAGTGCATCAACAATAAAAATACAGCACTTATCCAACATATAAAATACATTTATTTTATTGAATTTGTTAATTATTATCAAAGATGTCAATTAATAATTAAATCACCAAATTTATGGGTAGAGCAACCTATTGGATTGACCTTTATCAAACTGTACAACTCACAACCAGATTAAAATGAATAGATTTATTACGGTAGAAGTAATCAATGTCTAATCTAAAGATAAAGGTCAGATTACCTTAAACAATGAATGTTACACTTACAGCCATAGACAAGTTACAGTCACAAAAGAAATGAATGAAAGAACAGCCTGTCTTTCCAAGTACTCCCTAGAATGCACCAAGATTAAGGTATAAAAACCAAAAGACAGCAGAATATTCTAAAAAAAAAAAACAGGGATGAAATGGAGAATGTGAAAACCTATATGCAGGATTTAGATGCCAGCTTCCAACTAACTAAAAAAAAAGGCCCTCATTTTTTTTTAGTTGAAAGGGGGGGGGGGTGCCCTCTTCTCCTGGCCAATGCTTAATTAATGATCAAGGGAGGATCCACGGCGTACTGTTTTTTAACATTTTTTATATATATTATTATTTATTAAAGTCAATCTGCAATACAACACATCTATTTAAGGTTATGTGGAAATTAACCCTCTCCTAGTGAGCATTATAGGCTTTGGCTGTTATTGAAATGTCTGTGAGCTTCTATTTGGAGAGACTAGATGAGGTAATATTCAAACCAAGTTACAAAGCCAGCAGTGATACTCTGGCTTCTGCTTTATTCTGGGATGGGCTGACAAAGAAATCTCCAGAATAGTGCCGGTAGGTGTAGGTGTATTAGCCAGTTTTAAGGTATGGAATCTTAATAGTATGACCTATGGCAGCATAAGGCTTCCCAGGCCACCCCTGTTGACACACACACATTCACAAACACCCATACTCATGTGTACACACACAAACAAACACACACATATTTACACCACAAATGCCTCTTTATGTATTATCTTTAGGCTGTGAGGTTTGTCAGGTTTATTCAGAACAATGGAGTTGAACAACCAATCAGAATTCGGTACGTCAGTAGAGCCAAACTTAGTGAAATAACATAGACACGACAATTTGGAATTAAAGGATATGCATTTATTGCTTATGATAATGAATATGTGGATAGGCTAATTGAAAACAAATTATTTGAATAATATGAAGAATAATATTATGGGATTCTAATAAGAGGAAAGGATAATTCTGCGATGGCTAAATATTGAGGTTAGCAGTGCTACCATTTAACAAAGGTTAATTTTTGTTATGGGTTAGTGACACGGTACTCTGTTACGTGGTTAATTCATCTAATCAGTCTCATAAAATAAAGTTTTAGCAACATAAAACTACAAGATCAGGGAATTTGCTATTCCAGACCAACATACGCACAACAAACAAAACACAATAACAAATGGCAGTAAAATAACCTTATCAGGTATTTCAAGTTTCACTCTATCCTATTGTTTGATGTCAGGGTTAAATAAGATGCGTTTCAATACTTAACGGTGATAATAAGGGAGGCCAGTCCTTAATTCCGTTAGGTGATGCGTCAGCTCGTCAACTTGTCCCAGGGTCCCTGACAGGTGCGCAGACACTTGGGAAACGTCTTCTTTGAAGTCGGGGTCACGATGGGTTCTAGTAAAAATGACTTGGGATGTGCACAAAACTTCCACTTGGGTCCGGCCGCAAGGGAGGTACAGAGAAAAAGTATGTAGTATACTTGTTCCTCAAAACAGCTGTCGATGGGAAATATACCAGTGTGGTTTATTTTGTAGACGGTGGCAGGCAAACTCAGGCAGGTGCGAGTTGGGAAGAGCAGCAAAGTCTGGCAATGTCCTTAAGGAGAAGCGTCTGGTTGGTCAGGCAATGCCTTACCTCAGAGCAAAGTTGTTAGGTTTTTTGATTACTTTTATGCTGAAAAGTCACTGACGCAATGGAACCCCACGTGTGATTTCTGTAATGTGATTGGTGTATTATTTTGGCCACACAAACATTTGATTGGCTTGTGGTATTGGAGTGGTCAATGAAACATGTATAGATAGACCATTGATTACTGCGTCCATGTTTAAGCTTGTTAAATCGGGCACCCTATTCCTCCAAAAAGGGGGTGTTCCTTTTTATTGCAGGGTCACAAGTGGAAGGGGACAGGCACCTCCTCATGCCTTGGTTGACCAAAAAAGTTAATGATGAACGTGACTCAGCAGAGAGTCAGTCCTGTGGTCAGGGAGCCAGAGGCCCCAAAGTTCCTATGTATAGTTAAACATCATTACAAGGGCGTGCTGGTCGAGCCTTTTGAAGTTCCCTAGGGCCTGTTACAGGCCAACTGGTGAATTAGCGGCCCCACATACAATACTGTGGCACTGACTGTTCTGAACTGTAATACAGCACTGGAAATCCTATTACCAACCTATTATCACCTGTTGTAGTTAAGAAACAGAGAGCTCTAAAGGAATGCAGGAACCGAGTGTCTGATGAGTTTATGGAATTTTCGGTGTTACTAATGTTGCTTTGATTGTTTCTTTAAAAAAAATTGTGTCAAGGGGTGTGGGGCTTAATCTCAAGTGAATCCGAAGATTGGTGGAGCTGTCTTGTACTTGCTGTCCAACAATGACTAGCTTAAACTTAAAAAAGACAACTGCACCAGATAATAGTTCATTCATTTCAAATTGTCACTAATAATTTATGCTAGCATCTACCATTCTAGGTTTTGTGAGTTTTTAGTGAATTTTTCTGTTCAACTCTAGGTGTGTGTTAGGCAGAATGTTGTCTCTATAAATTCCAACGGGCTCTTTGGAAACCATATGAAGATATTAGCACTGATGAAGATTTATTGCCTTGTGGTGTCATGGGACTCTGTTTAATTCCTGTAGACAAACAGAGGACTGATTGTCTACAGGAATTATAGAAATTATAGAATTTCTATGTGTTAGCATCATAGCAGTTTCAAAATACCTAATCACTGTGCTAGTACCAGTCCTGGCAAGAGAGAAATTTTCAACAATCCAGTCCCGTCTGGCTGAGAAACACAAATCTGCATTTTATTGGCTCTTCTCGAACACCTCCATGAAGCTACAAAGGCTCTCATGCAGTGTTTTCACTGTGAGCCTAGACACTCTCCATATCTCTAGCCCACTCAGGTTCTGACCATGTGATTTAATGCTTACTGTACCTGCTTGTTTAAAGCTCTTCCCTGCATGCCTTGCAACATTGCATTGTTCTGACTTTTTTGAGCAAACTGAAATGGATTATCACACTCTGCCACATTTTTGCAATCCATTGGCTTTATGTACAGACAGTTGAAATCCACAGCCCTGATGGGGGTGGGTGGAGTGCACATAGAGACAGACATTCACCCACAGCCCAACTGTTTCTTATGATTATACAGCTCTCTGGCCTCCCCCTTACTGCTCATACCAGTCTTGAGTCAATATTTTTGCAATACTTTAAATTCATTCCTCCCTAAAAATTCTCAGGGATCTGCAGGAGTGTTTTCAAATTTTATATGCATCCAGAGAGTTTAAGTATTTAACTAGAGACCTATGTATTTGACCCTGTCTGGCTGGTACGTAAGACGTACTCATACTCAAATTCTCCAAATCTCCATCACATAAATTTGATTATGCCCCAATAGAATTCTCTTTTCAGCACAAAAATGTCCTTTTTACATCATTAACAAGCCAATGTTAAAATCTAAGAACAGACTGTGGAATTACAGTAGTTGTTTAGTTCACACTGAGCTTACCATTAGTTACTGTAAGTTATTGCAATGCCTCACTGTCATAACACATCTAACACAGCAGAATTTCCAACACCGTATCTCCTTCCGAGAGCTCTTAGCGAGACTTCATTCATGTTTTGCATTCAGTGGCTGGCAAAAAGCTCTCTTGGTGTTTATATCTGAACGAACAAGTTGTACATTCTAGAATTATTCATCAAGCTGCTTTCTTTTTGTCAGTGTAATTGGCATCTCTTGCTTTATTCATATGAATTATTGTTATTAATATTAGTTGTTTATATGCTTTGCAGGTGGATGTATCTTGGGTTATTGTAGAATAAAAGACTTTTTCAGGGGGTTTTCTGCTCAATTGTTTTGTGAATAATGTTTTATTAATTTTAGTTCCAACCACCTTGGCAGAACAGGGAATGAGGGGGCTCCTATCTTAATGCCAATAACCCTTTTGATGCAGTTAGTCCAGCCAATCAACTTCCTGTTCATACCAGGATACAGAAGTGGTTGGATTCAGCCAGACATACAAGGGATGTAATATAAGTAGAATATACGATTGGAGGCAAGAGAGGTATCATGGAGCTAAAGAGAGCCAGGAGAGTGCATTCATTTTATAAAGGAGATACTGGCTTGGAAAGAAGTAGGGATAAGTCGTAAGTTATAAGTCTTCTAAGTCAGTGTCTGCTGACGTAAAAACATTGTTAAAATTCTTCTTTGTGATGGAGCGCAGAGAAGGAGGAATTTCAATGAGAGTGCGGTGCATAGAGGCAGTAATATCGATTTAGCCCAGTGGAACTTGTTGTAGCCCAACAAAGTGCCATGGTTTTCAAATATAGTTCACACATTTCACAGTGATATATAATGCTGAGTATTTTAATTTTTCCTTTATCCCAGGAACTGTTGTTCTAAATTTGCTATCGAAACCTTTCACTTTAGCTTCCTTAACCCTGGGGCTAATCAGCAGATCTAAATATTCTCTTGTCATCTCTCACCAAGAAGTCAATGGTATAACCGTGCTCTGGAGCAGGGAGACAACAACTCACGACTAGAAGTACGGTTGGTGCTTGGATGCAGGCTTGAAACGGCTTAGTCGGGAGGTAACGGCGCCTTTAGCCCAGGGCTATGAACAGTATGGTATGGTAGCCAAAAAACACACTGTGGATCCCTACACATGCCCTTTTATGTCTAAAGCACCATAACACAGAGCACAATGCTATTTTTGGCCTTCATCATTTTCATCAAAGGAGTTATTTTTCCAGTGTAACACCCCATACTGACACCTCCTCCCATGTTCCTGTGGAACACCAGTTCACTTAATTCCTCAGAGCTGAAAATGACAGAGGGCTGGTTTCCTAGAACTCATGGGATTACCCCGGGAAAAATCATTCCTGTATTCTATTGAAGCTTGCCTGAGGGGTTTGAACATCCAAAGGGAGTTAATATCTTCACTCTCCTCTCTGTCAGCAGAAGTTGATCACAGCTGGCCTCTATACATTAAATGGGCTTACCCTAACTGCAAAAAACTTTATTGAATTAGCATTTTAAAAGCCATTTCTTACTGTCTTGATACTCACCTCTGGCCCTCAGGTCTAGTTTTCCTTTCTACCGTATAGTTAGCTGATTGACTAGGGCAGGCATTGCCAACATATTCCATGTATTTGGTCCAACTCAGTCCCTGATTAGTGGGTAAGATGAAAACTAGAAGCATTAATGTCCTTCATGATATTGCTTTTCTGCCTTATAGCCAACTAAGTGTCAAGTAACCAGTAAAACAAAAACTGGAACCATTGTTTGGATATAACATGTTACGGCATATAGGCATATGATATATAATTCAGTCCACATATGGATGATTAAAGATCTGTGCTGTTATTTAAACAGACAAGTGTGTATTACCCAAAGTCATAGGTAATACAGTATTTCCTAGTATTGTGACTTGTATTTACATTTATTAACTTTTTTTTGTAAACTGAATAGAAATTTTGTTACACATTACCAGAACAAATAGATTAAATTGCATTACCTTGAATGAATTACCTTGACCTACAGTACAATTTCCAAACTCCCCAGGAGAGCATTCTTGTTTAAAAACATTTTGAACCCAATGGGTTCGACAGGCAGGATTATTGTCTCTTGGATGGAATCAGCAAGGGAGAAACAGCCATTAATATTGCTCTCTCATCCAATAATATAGGATTTAAAAAGTTTTAAAGAAATAATATTCTCTCTTTGAAAAAGTATATTTTGCTGGGGATTGAAATTCTCCAACAAAAAAAAAACAAAAAAAAAACTAAACAAAAAAAATAAAATAAACATAAGTTATACCCACATACAGAGTACAGAGTATTATTTATGTTTTGTAATTTGATTATTGAATGCCAAGTTTTATTCTAGTTTCGGTTTAAAAATCTTTGTGATAGGGTACACATTTCATCACTTTCTGGCGACCCCCTCTGGTCGACTGGGCACCCATGGACTGCATGTTCAAGCCACATATGAAGTGTCTTCCTCCGACTCAGCTCTGTGTGAGCTTGGCTGTGGGCTGTGGTGTGAAAAGAAGCAGACTGGTGACACCACATGTTTCAGAGGAGAACCAGTGATGTCTTCACTGATTTGTCAGTGGAGATTGTGCATGAACAGGGCTACAAATAGTGGATGGAATATCCCAAATTTTGGTGGGAATTGGACATATTCTGCACCATTTTGGGCACCAGATTATTAAAATCTCTGTGATGAATTTCCCTTGCTGTGTAACTGAACTAATATGTGTAACTCATTAATTTCACTGAAATTTTAGGCATTTCTAAAACCAAATGGAAAGTAATCAGGGCATTTTGCTAATATCTTTGATGGCCAGCATTATGTTTGCTTCATTTTTGAATTGTTGTTTTGTGTCCCTTGAGAAGGACTGAAGGACAACCCATAGAAGGGAAAATAGAAGCTGCCAAATGTTATCTGTTGTGTTGAAAATGGAAAAAAATCTCATTCTCAAGTTTGCCAACATCATGCTCATTGGGTTCACTGCGAAAGGACAGAAACTTGACTCATACTGACAGAACTATGAGGAGGTCAAAGCAAATGTGGTAATTAACCAGCAGTGATGTGTGGAGGCGGGCTACAGTTGAGTCAGGCTGGCTTGAAACAGTAAAATATAATTACAGCTACAGAGAGCTGTCAGCACAAAACTTAATATTTATTCAACCCAAGACATGTTTTAAGCGTGATAATAGCAGGCAAAAGCCAAGAACTGCAGGAATTTCAATCCAAAAACATTTTGAGATTGAGATAATAGAGATAATAGTGGGCAAAGCCAAAAAAGACATGAACTTCAATGAGCACCTTGCAACAGGGATCTTTACCTCTGCCCTGACACGGCTGTCATTGGCACATGCACAAGTCACCAACCAAGACAGCTCTGATACCCACACCACTGAGCAGGCAGCCAGGGATTCTCTGTGCTGTCTTTGAATGAACAACCAAAACCAACCAAATGTGGCAGCATTGTGCACCAGTTTACCACACTTAATCCATTTAAGAACATATTAATGATATGCTGTATTAATTAATGGGGGGTCATAGCATGCTGTTGTTATGTATGTCACTCCATACTTTAGTGGCAAATTTACCTGAAGAGCTGATTAAGAAAGAAGAGGATTAAGAAAGGGCAATAGAGAGCACTCAACAAAGCACTGTATTTATGTTTCTGTCATATGTTTTGAATTAAAACTTTATAGTTTATAGGATGCTATTTGGTCTGTAATCTTGCCCTCACACTGGCATGTTGCTCACTGGCTGGCGCACCTGTGGGGCTCCACCCTCGACTTCACTCTGACACCAACATAATGGCAGGGGTCTGCCGTGGTTCGAACCCAGGTCTCTGGGAGGAGTGGTGGCTGTGATCGCTAGTACACTAAAGATTAATTCACCTTTAGCGGAGCGGACCACTCAGGCAGATTGCTATGATACAATATTCATGAAAATATGGTTTCTTAGGTTTTCATTCAACAATGCAACCTGGGCATTTCACCATATATCAGGGGCTCAGAAGCTCATTCAACTTGGGTGCAGCTACCATCAGTACAGAACATCTATTGCGACAGTGTTACACATAGTCAGTCCTTTAATGAATACATCAAGTGATCAAATGAATTTATCAAGTTGACATGTTTTGGCTTTAACATTCAGCAGGGAAATCTTAGCAATATTAAAAACACACAGCTGAGTGTCTGATATGTCTAAAGAATCTGTGTTAGTCATGGTGGGTGGGAGATGGGGGGGGGGCAAATGATTGGATGGGCCTCCAACAATTACATTGGGGGAGAGCAGTACCCCAATATTCATATATTGAACAATGTTCAGTGAAATATGTATTTATTTATGTCAATGCAATGTTACATTGACACATACGGATCATTTCAAAGTGATGGTAATGCAGTCAGTTTAAACTTCCTCTATTTGACATATATGCAGGCACCCAATAATACAATGAATTTTTAATGTGCCTAATCATAGCTTCAGTATGATGTTTATCAAATCTTGTTGGGAAAACACAATTTAGGATAAACAAACCAAGAAATTTGTGATTTGCCTGTTTCCAATATAATTACTTTTAAGATAATGTAAAGTCATTTTGAGCTTGTTCTCTTGTGTTGCTTTACTGGTTGCATACAAAAAAGTTTCGTTTTATGTGTTTATTTGTGTAATTGTATCCCTTGTGGGTTCATGTTCATGTGGCATGTTTGGCAAGGTTAGCAAAATTGTTAGTGCTTTTTTTTGTGAACAGTGGTCAATGTTGTCTGTTTTGGTGGTTCCATAGTAAGTAAGTGAGTCTGCTGTCAGCAGCAGGAGTGGTTCTGTCTCACATCACAGTTCATTCCGGTATTTCAAGAGTGCTCCACACTTGTGCAAATGTAACTTAATTGATGATAAAATAATCCTACTGTAATCCATTGTTACAGTTAAGCAAGTAACAGTAAAAATGTTTCAAAAGGTGTCAAATTGAAATGTTTCAGTTGGCAGACTTAAATGTTAAGAACACAGACCAGAGTATCTGGTGAGTCTAAAAAGTCTGTGGTAAAGTGCGTTCAAAATCATATTTTTGTAAAATGCATTGTGGGTTTTCTTTTTTCCCCTTTCCTGATAGTTGTAGCAACGGTGACAGACAGGTGCTTTTGCGGCAGTCCCTGGGGAAGTCCAGGCGTCAGGCTGCGAGGGGGCCGGCCTACATGTTCAATGTGCGCTCTGAGAGCCTGTCTGTGACAGAGGAGCGCTTCCTGGATGCGGCCGAGTACGGCAACATTCCCGTGGTGCGCAGGATGCTGGAGGAGCTGCCCGAGCTCAATGTCAACTGCGTGGACTACATGGGCCAGAATGCACTGCAGTTGGCTGTGGCCAATGAGCACCTGGAGGTGACCGAGCTCCTGTTGAAGAAGGACAACCTGTCACGGATAGGGGATGCGCTCCTGCTGGCCATCAGCAAAGGGTACATCCGCATAGTGGAAGCTATTTTGGGTCATCGGGCCTTCGCTGACGCTCAGAGGCTGACAGTCAGTCCCAGCGAAGTTGAGATGATGCATGATGACTTCTACGCCTACGACGAGGACGGAACCCGCTTCTCGCACGACATCACGCCCATCACCTTGGCCTCCCACTGCCACGAGTACGAGATCGTGCACATATTGCTGAGCAAGGGCGCTCGGATCGAGAGGCCGCATGACTACTTTTGCAAGTGCGATACTTGTGGCTACCACCAGAAGCATGACTCCTTCAGCCACTCCCGCTCGCGCATCAATGCCTACAAGGGGCTGGCCAGCCCGGCTTACCTCTCCTTGTCGAGCGAGGACCCAGTCATGACAGCTCTGGAGCTGAGCAATGAGCTGGCAGTTCTGGCTAACATTGAGAAGGAGTTCAAGGTAGGCATGTTGCCCTAAACCAACATACTGTTCTCTGACACTCTTCCTCCTGATGCTGTTATGTTTAGCCAAGCTGTTCACATCTGGCAATCACACCTCTTTGAAATAATAAAAACCCTCCTCAGACTTTATTCTCTTATTGTCTGGGAAATATTCCCTTAGGACAAAGTAGAATATTTTTGGCAAGCAAAATGCTGGAGGTTTGAACTCTTGAGTCTTGCCAGTTTGTCACTTTTTGTTTTTCTTATATCCAATATAAAAGTAAAAGGATCACTTGCATCTCCCAAAATGGTCGTTATTTCAAGAAAATACTATTCATCAATAGAGTCAAAGTAAAATGTGTAAATTCTCTAGTGCAGACCAGTCGTAAGTGCTAGAGGCGTGGAATATGAAATCGCATACTGCACTTTGTATTGCGATGGATCAGAGATGTTAGGAAATCGGAAGTGGAAGACTTTGAAGGTAATTCGAGTGTCAGTTTGTAATGTTTACTTGATGGAGAATAATAGTGTGATGAGGAAAATGTGTGCTTAAATGACTTTCCAGAAGATGAGCCAGGGAATTTGTTTTAGGAGGGTTTTGTTTGACATCAAGTAAGCTGACAGGGAACTAGTGCAGAGACGGCGCTTGCTAGCATTGTGTGATCTCTGGAACATGCTCCAACATTTAACTCCTGCTCCAACCTACAGGTCTGTACACTGCAGCGCATGAATGAAACAACACAAGTGTCTGCTGAAGATTTACAATAGCTGTTTTTCCTGGCTGTGGGATGTGCAGTCATAATGTCCTACAAATGCAAAATAAAAAGGAACAGAACATTCCAATTTTACATTTTAAAAAGCCGACCCTTCACAGTCATGCGCATTACCTGCATCAAATTGATTAAAAATATTGAGTGTCCTTGAAATTACAGCAAGCTTGGAGCATTTTTGGTTATTGAAATCATGTGTATTACAACTAGAGACTAGTATATCTAAGGCTGTTTTCTCACCTGCAATTATGTCAGTTATCACACTGCCCCTCCCTAGTAATCTACATCAATTGCCAATAGCTAGCCCGTAACCCAGACGGTGATTGACAGCAATGTTCCCATACTGCTGTGTACTGCTTTACAGAAACTGCATATATTTTTATATTGTTGGGCAATACAATACATTTGGTATCTTTCAGAAAATTTGTTAAATTAGAATAATCTTAGCAATTAAAGAGTTTGTAGTGTGTCAGCTTAAACAAAAACATAGGCTAAAACAGACAAACTCAAATGAAACAAAAATACAAGTTTTAATCATCATTAAATTTGATCATGGTCAGGTGTTTAACAGTCTCCCTTGTTATTCATTGGTGGTGCTTAATATTAACTTGTTCATAGCAACAGATGCATGCGTCTTTCTACATCAGTCTGGTTAGTTGGAATTAACCAGTCTCGTTTTTCCACCTATGCAATATTTGGAATGATTTGTTTTCTGTCCCAGAACTCCCGAAATGTCAGTGCAGTGCCTTGCTCCTGTGCCGATAATTTTCAGAGGAATAGCTTGAAAGTACAGTAGACTGCTCGTCAAATCCCAGAATCTAGCAGCAGTATTTAGTTTTATGGTCAAGCCTAAACCTTGATCTGCTGTACTCCTTAGAAGCACTGTGTAGCACAAATTTCTGCTTGGGCAGTGCTTGGAAATCTGGTAAGGCTTCCTTTTACAGTCCCATAAGTACTAGGTATTTACAAGATAAATACATAGTAAGAATAGCTCATGATTAGATAATTACCACTGGTAAAAACAGATAAATTCTAAGACTCTTAAACTGAAAAACTCAGAAACAGCTGTTCTATTGACTATAACTTCTAGTGACTATCTTGTTGTATCAGAAGTTTTGGCTGATTTTGTTTGAGTGTAATTGTGCAATTCCTGGGAAATTCAACAATACTTACTTTCTAATAGTGGTGTTTCCAAGAAAGTGCTATCTATTATCTCACGCGTGTCACAATGTAAGAATTACAAGTTAAATGAGCTACACTTGTCATAAAGCCCAATAAATTAATCTCAAACTACAGTAGGCATTGTTATCTGCTATCTGCAACTCAGCTGTATGGCATGAAGACACGTAATGTCGGCAAGAATTAATTTTAATCGGATGTAGTTAATTTTCCTTGCAAAACGAGTAAAATGTGAAAAACACAATTGCTTGTGCCATCTGTTGTGTTTCCTATGTGACCATCGTTTATCTATGTGTGTCAATAGCCTGCAGCACCTACTTCGACTAAAGTTGTTTTTCAGTGGATATCTCCGCCATTTCTTACGTGCTTATTTACAAATACATGCAATTTAAGATGAAGTGGTATGTTTGCACTCAAAATCCATCTTTGAAGTCTCGGATGACATTAGATGATCTGTTCACATCTGTTTATTTCAGATGCAATTCGTTTTTTTTTGTGTGTGTTAATGTCAGTCTACTTTTGTTATTGTGCCTGTACAGATTTGTGGCAAATTTCACAAAATATATGTGCTCTGTCAATGTGCATTGTGCCGGAAAGGTACTATTGCACACAGTTGATAAACACCTGCAGTGACTCCACAGGGTTTTAGAAGATAATGCAAATGTACACAATTTCGGGTCAGGTGCCCTTGATAAACTCATGTTCAGTTAGCTGACTTAATCAGCCTTATACACAAATGTCCATTCACTTACATGTTAGACCACAGAAAACATTTATTACATCAGAATGATGTGCACCTCAAAATATGTTTCAAGGCCAGTTGCCCAGTCTGGAATTACAATGATTTCAATGGACTCTCCCAAATGAGTCAATTTGATTGGATCACTAAATTTTTCCTTGTCACTTTAATGACAAACTGTATAGAGGGGTGCTACATTTGCCTATGATTGCAAATGAAAGGCCTATCTGCATGGATGGATGCCAACAAAAGAGGTAGCTTGCACAGAATGAGACGGTAGCTCTTTTCTTTCAACTGGAATGGATCACAGTGGGTTCAGTGTATTTTACTGCATTTACTACAGTAAAATAAATAGAACCTAGAACTTATCACTGCAGTCACAATTAGGACATACTCTGTATTCCTTGTATCATTTTGTTGTTGTTATTTTTGTTTTGATTAGATGTAGCTAATTCATGTTAATTAACAGGGGGTTCAGGTTCAGATACAACTACACATCTATTGTTATGCAATTTAAAAAAGTGTTTGTACCTGTATTCCTCAAGGTGATTTGTGGATGTTTATGCTCTGGGTGGATGTGCTTCACAATAAATAATGATTCATGATGAATTTGTTTGGTACATTAGTTACGCCGAGCATAGTTGCTTGGTAAGATGATGCTTCTCCCTTTTTTTGTGCTGAGAATGTTTTGATGGGAGATTAGCGGGTACGTTTAAGAGAACTGCGGGCAGTCTCTGTGGGAAAAACATGCAAAATCCATTATAAACAGCCTCTAGTTTCAGGGGAATAGCTAGAATTTGCCCTGTCTAGAGGAGACGTAACCTTTCGCTGGGCATGATAACTGACCATAGTCACTGGTTGTTGCGGGCTTGCATTCCCCTGGGAAGGTACAGTGTAGAGACAGGGCTCAATCCACAATCCTACAGTTTTTTGTAATTCATACTGGAACCAACTGCTCCCCAGTATCTCTGGTCAGTCACTCAGAAGCAGTTGAGTAGGCCTAATGCATGAATTCTAATGGGCTGAATTCCCCCTCCTCCTCCCACTAGAATGATTATAAGAAGCTGTCTGTGCAATGCAAAGACTTTGTGGTGGGGCTTCTGGACCTATGTCGGAACACTGAAGAAGTGGAGGCCATTTTGAATGGTGACGTCGACTCCAGTCAAAGCTGTGAACCCCCTGGCCAGCGAAGTCTTATCCGTTTAAAACTGGCCATAAAATACGAACTTAAAAAGGTAAGTATGTGAGCACGTCATGAAAATGACTCTGAGGAACAAAGTTAATGAATTCTTATTTTATACCTGCATCATTGTTTTGTTGATAAAACACAATGCACTGTGACTAATACAACAGAGAACTGGTTCAGTAAAGGCTCATGTATGAACAATTCAGTCATTTAATGAGTAAAATACAAACTTACTTTGAGTTACACAAAAACTAGTCCAGTGGCACTGCCAAACAGTATAGACTTATGAAATGGTGCATGTACTTAAAGTTTGACACCTACTTCTGACATTGTTTTCTGAGTATGCATACATGAAGCACAACCTCAGGTATCAGACAACAGAACAATACAGCATGGTTAATCATGAGGACAGGGGGAATCTGGGTCTGAGAGCAACTGCCTTGGGTTTACAGAATTGCTGCAAATAAATGGCTGAATGTTTAGTTTCACTAAAAGCCTCAGAGGCTGTCTCAGTGAGCCATGGAAACACTCCTGCAGGTCCCCGTGAATTTCCAGTAAAACAAATGACAAACCAAAGCATACTGTCATATAAAAGACACTTTGTTCTGAATATTGAAAAAAAAAATTGATGTTTCTTTTTTAAATTGCCAGTAATATGATGCAATTTTTCTAGTGTCAAGGGTTGAAATATCTAAGATAAAATTTTGGACCCAGATCTGACTGTTACATTATATGTAAACTTGGGTATAATTACAAAAACACACAGGAAGTTACTATTATAAACTGGAACATCCTAAATATAACATAACTTGAGAGGGTATAAATCATTTTAAAAAACTACGTGACTCATGTCTGCTTCTCATACTGTTATCATCCTCTCCTCCCATTGCCCCGCCCCTGGCTACACATGGCCCCTCCCCCTTACCTTGCTCCTCCGCTGGTTCCTCCCACTACCCATGCTTCTTCCTGGCCTCTCCACTTCTCACTTCCCTTTCCTATCCCTCCCCTACCCTTTTGCCTTTCCCTTTGCTCCTCCCACACAGTTTGTGGCACATCCTAATTGCCAGCAGCAGCTCCTGTCCATCTGGTATGAGAACCTGCCTGGGCTTCGGCAACAGACCACCGGCATGAAGTTCCTGGTGGTCCTGGGCGTGGCCATAGGTCTACCCTTCCTGGCCATGGTGTACTGGATTGCCCCGTGCAGCAAGGTTAGGTCCCACTCCCTACCCCACTCCTCCCCTCCATTGCTGGGACTCAAAACCTGCTACAGTTGACTGTCCCCATACAGACGCTTCTTCCTGCACCAAATCAGGAATGATATGAAAATTCTGGGGCTAGTAGCAATAACCTCTATTTCGCAGGCTATACTGACTGATGCTGATTGCTATAGTGTTTTACATTATAGCAAAAATACAAACGGAATCATGTGTCCACTTCCAGGGAAGGCGATGAGCATGGACATGGAAAAATGTGACAAATTTTATTTAACAACATATTTCAACTTGTTTACTTCATTATTAAGCAGATGAGTCTAGAGAGCTTCTGAGTCCGTGTGTCGCTTTGCTTATGAGCCTGGCTGGTAAGAAAAAGATTAATAAAAAATTTAAATAAAAGAGGTTCAGATGACTGTGATTAAGCTATTTTTTTCACTTAATTTACAGCGTCTGAGGCACATCAAATGCACGCGAATACACACGTATGTTGTGTCATCATATTGGTCAGTCATATCGGCCGTAACGGTGCTGATTTAGGCGTGACAGTTATAGTTATCTTTTTAAACAGCTTGTGCTCCATTTTAATTCATTTTAAGATATTTTCAGTGGATATCAATTTAATCTCTGCCATGCAACTTTTTATTGAAAAGTGCTTTCCATTAAAAAAAACTCCAAGAATTGGTTGCGCTTCAGCCCAGTCAAACCCATGGAGTTTTCACAAGCAGGAAAAGGTAGTTTTACAGTTGTACACAACTGATCTAATCTGGAGTAATCTCTGTTTTTTTATTGAATAGCGCTTTTTTTATTGAATAACACTTTTCGACTTTCCATTTGGAATCAAGCTGAATCCTTGAGTCCTCAGTTTTATTTTCCTAGATTAGAAGTACTTAATTAGACTAAATAATACGTCGTTTTAAATTTTTCAAACAAGGGAACTTCTAATGCAGTGTTTGGTGCAACGATACAACATCACACACACATTTGTCTGTTGTGTTACCGGTCACTCTTTCCCCCTCTTCTCAGTTGGGAAAGATCATGCGTGGCCCTTTTCTGAAATTTGTCGCCCACGCTGCATCCTTCACCATTTTCCTTGGCCTCCTTGTCATGAATGCGTCAGACCGCTTCGATGGAACCAAGCTGCTGCCAAACATGACCACCCATGACCACCCGATGCAGCTGTTCCGCATGAAGACCACCCCTTTCACCTGGATGGAGATCCTAATCATTTCATGGGTCATAGGTCAGTTACTCTAATCAACTGTTCTCATCAAAGAGGCAAGGTGGGTGCAAGAGTTCTGGCTAGATTTACAGCCTGTTCTGGCGGCTCTGGGTGTGGATTGACAGGTTGTATGAATCATCTGAATGTGGCGGTTGGCAGGCTGAGCAGTGGACATATGGGGGACAGACAGCAGTTGCCCCATTGGTGGGAATTGAAAACAAAGAAAAGAGAGTTAGGGAAGTGCTATGGGTAGAAAACAAAGTTTACTATGGCAGCATAACTACAAGGACAGAGACAGAGAACCTGCAAAGGCACGAGAAAGGCAAGAAACCTACCCACCTCTCAAGATCCTACTAGTGAAAAATGGGTCACAACTGTGGAGAGGTGACAGTACCGTATGTATGTCAGTCAATCGGCCCATAATGCCAGCTCTTTATTTATACTGTCTGTACCATAACTGGTTAAGCTTCTCTGAAAAGGTGCGTTTTTAATTTGGACTTAAATATTGAGACTGTGTCTGATTTCCCTACATGTTTTGGAAGGTTATTCCATAGTAGGGGAGATCTAAATGCTCTACCACCTGTAAATGTCTTGGAAATTCTTGGGACAACTAGATAACCGGAATATTAAGAACAAAGCAATCCTGCATGCTTGAATTCTGCATGCAAGGTTGAAGCATAGCTTATAAATATACTGAGAGAGGTCAGGCAAATGGACATGAAACCAACTTTTTTTTGAGTTTAAAAGCAGAAGGTTGTTTCATCCAGGCTTTTATGTCAGTAACACATGCCTCTAGCTGCAAGAGCTTCACAGGCTTTAGTAAGATGTATAACTGGGTGTCATCTGCATAGCAATCAAATTCCACACAATGTTTCTGGATGATATCACAGTGAAAAGGAAAGTGGTCCCCTGTCCCCTATGAACATTCAGCAAATTGGGTCCTGCTACATTAGTATGATTTCAACCAAGACAGTGCCTGTCCGCAAGGTCCTATATAGTTCTGGAATTTGTGCAATAGAAACTCATGATCAACAGTCTCTGATTCTGAACTTAGGTCAAGAAGCAATAGTATAGACACAGAGCTGCAGTCTGATGACAGCAATAGATCATTTACAATCTTGACAAGAGCAGGTTCAGTACTATGGTTTGATTGAAATCCTCACTGGGAAGTTTCACGGATGTGGTTTAAACTAACATAGGCACTGAGTTGCTTAACAACAGCATTTCCTAGTACGTATTTTAGAGAAGAAATAGGTTTGAGGAATAGTTTTTTAGATCTTCAGGATTGAGATGAGGTTTCTTGAGTGCTGGTTTAATAATCAGTGATAAGAATATCAGTATTAATAACATGAAAATATTTATGTTTAAAACATTGTGCATGGGGCAGACAGTCTCAATGGAATATAAAATAATTTCTAATTGACATTCTAGGCTAAACACTGCTGCAAATTGCTTGCTGTGGAACACACCTTGGAGACATTGGCGTAGGGCTGATATAGAAATCCTTCATCACGAAGACTAGCAGCTAAGTTATTTGAGAGAACAAGAGCAGCTTAGGTGGAGTCCATCGCTCTTTAATAATCCAGGCTTTGCCCAGAAAGATTGCCAATTTTTTTTATAAAACCTATAGCATTAAGAAAGCACCACTCAGACAACCAGCGATGATGTGAGATGTTTTGACGTTAGAGATGTGAGTGGACTGTAGACCTCATCACCCCATTGAGCTGATGACTTCACTGTACATGTTTTTTTGCTAACTGACACACTAATTCAAAAGTACTTTTGGTGACCTTGGATTGTCTTAATTGGATGTCATTGGTGTTAACTTGAATAATAATTCTAGAGAGTTGCCCCGCCCCCAAATTGACTTTAATGTAACTTGGGCACCAGGCATTGTACCATGGTTGCTGGTGACTCTGCTCTCATGTTTCAAGGAATACTATCCCCTATAATCAGGGTTTTCTCATATTTCAATAATTGTATTGCATTTGCAATGAATGTATTCAAATGAAGAAGTTATTTCTAACAGTATTCAAATATCTTCACTTATAAAGGGTTTTAATTGTTTTTGAAGAGTAACTTTCTGATATATGCATTTCATTATTTTTAAATAATTACTTCACACAAATAATATTTAAAATCATGTTTATAACAGGTGTGGATTCAACACACCCCTTTCTTAGCCAAATAATATCATTCAGTATATTTCTATAACACTTCCAACATAAATAAACTTGACGATACCATTTCAAAACATAACCTAAATGCAACATGCAGCCAAAATGATCTCAAATCTTGTCAAACTAAAAATGAAAACAAGTGATTGTCATTGAAAGAATCAGTGTCATGACTGTCTGTAATCATCGCTAAAGTCAGCTAAATCTGCAGATTTCTTGTAGGAATGCTAAAAACATGGCTGGGTATCCGTACACTGCTGTTGATTATTTTGAAATCCATGGAAGCATAAATGACAGGTGATTAACTCTGTATGGATGAAGCATTTTGCAGTCATCACATTTATTGACTCATACTTGTCTCCTTCTTTACGTTTCCCAGGTTTTAATTATAGCTGCCATGGCTTCCGCAGTAATCCTCTTTGATGAAATAAAAAATGGCTCAAAAGATCAAGGCTCAATTCAAAATCTAAATGCTTTTTCCTTAACATAGAGCAATGCATTTTACCAAATATGCACATTGTGAGTATTTAAAACTCTTTTATTGAGTCAGCATGAATGCAGTGGTTGTAAAGCAATGTTGTTTTTTCCCCTTTTTTTACCTCCACCTCAGTGTAGGCAGTCACACAGAATTTTAGAAAAGTAATTCCCACCCAATTGCACGCAAAGCTGGTGACAGTTTAATAGATTTTAAGCACATAGAAACATAATAATAATAATAATAATAATAATAATCATAATAATAATAATAATAATAATAATAATAATAATGAAGGAAAATGTATATACAGTAATAATGCATTGGAATATACAGTATCTAGATATACAGTATATACAGTTTATCTCCAGTCGTAAACTGTAGAGTTCCTCCTTGGCCTACCAGGCCCTTGCAGTTATTGTGCTCACCAGTGCCCTCTTTCTTCTCAGTGATGTTCCAAACGGTTGATTTTGGTTAGGCTAAGGTTTGGCCTATGTGTCTGACAGTTTTAAAAAAATATTTCCTTGCCTCATAGTGGCTTCCTTGACTTTCATGTCCTTATGTTGACAAACACCAATAACAGACTTCAAAGGCAATCATATGCCTACAATCAAGACTCGACACTGAAAGCTTTCTTATACCTGCACTAAGGAAGCAATTGAACATCCTTGAAGTGGCGGGCTATGTATAACAAATGCTGTTATTTCCACATGGTGAAAACAAAATGTATTAAAATACCATTTTATACAAGCTGAGAATCTGAACTTTAATCACACGTGCATTGGTTGATTGCAAATCTAAAATTGTGGGGACAGAGCCAAATCAATAACATTATGGAGCTCACTGTTCATACATTAAAAACAGTGAGCAGACAGATTACACATGGACAGATAAGTCAGTCCTAAATATTGCTGGGTGTCCCATAATGATGACACATGATTGGCTGTATTACTACCTAGGGTTTTGGTAGTCAGGATAACCCTTGATACTCAATAGAGGCTACTTAGATTTATTAGGATTTTTTAGGCACAGAAAAACGTCCAGCGTTGCATTTTATCTATTTGCATATAAACTGTTAAAAGAGTTGAATTAACAATGAAGGTTACATTGTGCCTACACCAACTGGTATGACCGTGAAGGATTGTGCAGTATAGGTTTTTGGGGAATATAATTTAGATTTAGAGTTTTTGTATTCACCTAAAAAATAAACTCAAAGAAACAATATGAGATTTAGCCGCACGAACACCTAAAGCAGGTATTTGATTGCGCAGAATTTGCCTAATTTCCATAATTTTGAACACTGTTGGCAATTCCATCGCCATGTCCATAAATTATTTTTTAAATTTTGGTAGGAAAGAACAGCACTTAATGGCAGAGCCTGTTATTGTCTACCAGCACGGGGTTATAGACAGGCGAGACTAAACATATGCAGATCAGTTAAGATAAATTGACACCGCACATGGACTAACTTCAAAGCTTAATTTGGCTGTCTTCAATTTATTAGTCATTTACACACACCAATTATTTTTAATTGGATGGTTTCTAGTCAGAGCCTGTCTCATTACAAAGTAGGTGGAATAATCAAAATCTTAATATTTTATAAAATTACTTGTATTAATGTTTTTTTTTTACATCAAAGCACAGGACAAGTCTCTTTTCTTTTTTAACACCTTGTTCCAGGGACATTTCTATGTAGGCTAAATCTCTTGTTTCTCCTTCCTGCTGTCAAGAGATTATAGCTTTTGGTGAATATCTGTTAGTGCTGAAGTGCAATTACGTATCTGTCTAATAACAGGATGTTCTCATTGTATATGAAATTCTATTGTCTATTCTGTAATTTGCTATGCATCAAATATGTTTTTCCTCTGTGAGGCGAATTTATAAAACTTTGATAAAAAATGACTATTGCTCATGCTCATCAATTTAGGACATTTAGGACAACTTGTGAAAAAAATGAAACAGAACTTTAATCAAGCCAGCAGCTCTGTGACAGCCACACCCCCACCTTCACCCCTAAGTCCCCTGCCCCCCCCCCCCAGTGCCCAGTGTCAGAATCGAACATTGTTACTCACCTTGACATCTGTCGCAATGCTGTGGTACACGTGTGCTTTGTGATTTTGAGCTTTTGAGCTTTCTGCCACTCCACCACACAAGTGAAAATATGTGATGAAAATGAATGGGATTAACAACCATTCCCTACATATCCCAGGAAATGCTTACAGTGTTAAATATAAATAGCTGCACAGATGTTTTCAGGATTCTTTAGAGATAATTCTTCAGCCTGGAGGCCAGGCCATTTGTTTCTTTAGCATGCAATAGCTCAGTACCTAATCAGCCTGAAAATGCTCTTTTACTTTACAATTGCTTAGCAGATGCTCTTATCTTGAGTGACCTAACATAGCGTGCTTTTACTTTGCCCATATTGAAACATGTTATGAAGAGCAATATCGAAAAAAGTGGTCTCTTATGCTGTTTGGTAAACACATATTTTCATAAATGCAAGAGAGTGGGGGGGAAGGAGTACACATCCTTTTAGCCCTGGGAAAGGTCACTCTTTTGGGCATGTGATGACAACTCCCGCCATAATCTCTTGGTCTTGCAGTCAGTCCCTCTTCTCCCACCTCAACCCCCCCCACCCCCCACCCTTCAATTTTGCTTAAAATAAAACACGTCTGCTTTCTCCATCCAAAATGTGAAGTCATTTGCCATTATATAAATTGCCTTATAAAATGTAGTTCACTGGATGGCATGCCATTTAATGGTGAAAGGGTAACATAGTAAATTATTTCAATGGGCCTAGAATTTCTCTGCAATTATACTGTTAATCAAGGTTGGGGGCCAAATCTTTTTAAACTTTTAAAGCCCAGTGGCCATGAAATTAGACACCAGCACCAATGTTGTAAATTATTCATTTTATCCGTCATTGATTCAAGGTGCAGTTCTATAACCCGGACACTGTTGCAAACCTGTACACTTGGACTCCTGTAAACCCTGTACACTTCGCACTTTGATGCAAAATACCCTGCCTTGATCGGTAAAACCACTAGAGACAAAAAAAGCAATAACAAGGCAGTCCCCTTTCCCTAAGGAGGGCTGAAGCTGGCACCCCAGGTTGATTATTATTTTATAGATCACTAATTGCCAAACAACTGCTACAGTAGTTTAGGGCTTCATTTGGTGCTGCCAATATATACTGATAGTAAAGATATGTTCCATAAGTAATTTTTGGGTAAAAGGCTTAATTAAATATTAATTTTTTTTAACAAATTAAATCATACATCATTTAAAAAAGTAGGAGTATATTCTGGTGAGAACATAATGTCCCTGTCTATGTTACAGTTATGCTGCCTATGAGTTGCTATAACAAAGAACATGCTTTTTTGAGGTTGTATGTTTATAGAATGTCATCTAAAGACATTCTATAAACATCTAAATTGTGGCTTAACTATTCTGCTATGTACCCAGTTACTTTCACTTTCTGTTTTCGCATAGTGCACGAGTGGAAGCTCAGCACATGCTTTATCAGTTGTTTATTGGAGCTTTGTTTGTTTATCGGCAAATACTGTGATATTGATGAAGGGCACTATATTATTGGAAAGTGTTTATGATTTGATTTAATATTTTTGTAAATAGTTAAAGTTTTTCCTCCTTGTGGCCTCTCACCCTATTGTGATCAGGAGACTTATGTACTTCTTTCATGCAACGAGCTACAGCAGTTGGAGAAAACTCCTGGCAGGTATTTGCCACACTGGGCAGGTCTAAGGCAAGAGATCAGCACAGTCAAATCAACTATTATTGTAGTGAGCACTGCCTGCTCACAAAGGTGTATATGTATGTGTGTCTGCATGAGGCTGTTGATGAAAGACATGAGTTCCCTCACTTTCACCCTGTGAAATTACTTTGTAAGCTTTGCTAGCCTCGTTTCATACAGGGGCTGTTTACATACGCAAATTACATCAGCCTACTTAGTACTACTTACTTAGTAAGCACAGGTCAGAGCACATAGTAAAAGCACAAAGGTAAAACCAAGTGGTTTGATTATTTCTAAGTGAATTTAGTGTGTGATAAGTAACCATTATGTACATGTCAGCTCTCCAAAAGGGCACCGTTTGACTGAAATGCAGGGCTTAGCCAAAAAGAGAGAATGGGTAAATAAGGAATATGAAATTCAGTTCACAAATTGCAAACTGTCCAAAATTTCCTATGGGGATTTTTCAATTCATTAAATTTCAATTAATTTCTGAATAATGATAACTGAGCTGAAACCACAACTCATGTTGTTAATGAGTTATGCTGTAGGTTTCCCCAGATGGTAAGCAGCCATGTTTATCTCTCTGCTTTTTTTCTTAAGGGATGATCTGGGCAGAGTGCAAGGAGATCTGGTCCCAAGGCCCCAGAGAATATCTGTTGGAACCTTGGAACCTTCTGGACTTTGGAATGCTTGCCATTTTTGTGGCATCCTTCATTGCCAGGTTCATGGCGTTCTGGCATGCCCATGTAGCGCAGAGCTACGTTGACAAGCACTATACTGACCTATCAAACATAACTCTACCCTTTGAGATAGAATACTACCGGCTGGGTGAGTACAATCACCACAATGTGTATTTTCCAAAAATGGTGAATGTCCCTCCAGAATTATCAGACAGTAACAGTTTGACATGGTTTAAATTAGTTATTTTGTTAGTAGACAGTGGAAGTGACATAAAAAATATATCTGTGAAATTTTCACATGCTTTAAATTTAAATCAGATTCATAACTGTAGTAGATGCACTTGGAGTGACTTACACAGCTTGCTTTTTAAAATACGATCTGTTGATACATCTGGGTGTCTGCTGACACAATTCAGCTTAAAGGATAAGCACCAGATATTATGAAACAGACTAGCCAAATAAACTAGCCAAATGGAAATTGTCCTATTTTATGACTGACTGACCCTGCCTCCCTTTTTCAGAAATCTTCAGAATTATCACATTCTATTTTGTGACATTTGTGGCACAGGTGGTGAAAGTCAGATACTGTCAAATTAGCTATAGGCCTTTCCATTAAAGAATTAGCCAAAATAAGAAAGTTGTTGCCTCAGCACTAATGGAAAATGAGTTAAATAAACACATGAGGCTAGACAATGTGCTCACTTGAGCTGGATTAGAGTAGATTCTAATTCGATTTAGTGGAATGGAAAATGCTGTAGTGACACGAGAGTACATGTTGTAGCTTGTAGGCCAAGATAACTTCTTGTTTCCGAGTCTGTTTGAAATGGAAAAAAACCCATCTCCTAAACAGCTTGTTAGTTGGCAAGGTAGGTCAGGTTGTGAATGCACACTTATTATTAAATATTACATTATTAAATATGTAGTGTGGTCAGGTATTGTATAATTATATCGTAAATGCCTAGCATTTATTTTTTCCTCCATAGCTGGTCGCGAGCTTCATACACAGCACAGTTAATAATGCACCATTTGTGGTTTAGTTAGCACAAAATCATTAGGTTAACTTGTCCTTAGACCTAATAAGTTAGATTTATATATGTGAGCAACATCGTGTAAGCTATGTAATATTAGCTATGATATTGTTAATGATTTCAGTGCGATATACTGCAGTTGGAATACACTAGCTTAGCTCAGAATGATGGAAAAACACCGTCCAGCATCTACAAAACTGAATTATTTACACAATGCATTTTGTACACAATGCATCTTGCATCTTGATGACAAGCAAAAATAAAAACTGAAAAAATGACCTAGGTTGTTTTAGAGGCAGCTACATTAGAACTAATCATTTACTCAGCAGATGGATACAGTATATAAGTTATAGGTCTGAATATAGCTGCCTCTAAAACAACTAAGATCTTGTTTTTCTGTTTTTATTTTTACTTGTCATGAAGACGCAAGATGCATTGTGTAAATTAATCAGCTTTGGAGATGCTGGAAGGTGTATTTCACTCACTTCATAGACAGGAGCTAAGCTAGTGGCGTCCATATACTGTCATTGATGGAGCTAACACAGCATGCAGCCCATATTTTGTTAAAATCCTTGTACTGGACGCACTGTGATGGATCATCAATCTTCTCGTAGGAATCTGGGTAGGATAGCTTATTTTCCAAAAAGTCAGAGTATTCCTATCAATCCTGCTCTGGTTTTAGGCTTTGGGAAGAATCCTCCAACTCCGATCCCTGCACCTCTGGCTCAAACCTGAACGGTTATATTGCAGTTTCAGGATCAGCGATTATGTCTTTCCATTTATGTCATCTTTTAAACCTGAAGTTATAATAGCAGAGCTGTTTGTGTTACACCTTTGACATCACACATCACAGAAGTAATTTTCTGGCGTGACTTTGGTGTTTTCGTCAACAATGATCAATTTGTGAAATTTGAAGCCAGACTAACAATTTCAGCTTAATTTAAACAAAAACCTCTTGAATTAAAATAATTGGTTTACTATATTTGAGGGATGCCATTATGTGTGCTTGTCCTTTAAATATTTGCTCAAATGTAGAGTGGCTCAAAGGTTTGGGGAGACCTGATTTGAAGTTAAAACTGAATTTTTTGTGTCAGGTTTAGTACTTAAAGCATGGATACCCAGACCTCCTGCAATGCATTAAAAAAGGAATTAAAAAATTCTACCCCAGAGGTGGGATGGAAATGACTGCTGCCCCCTTCTCATTGCAGCCCGCATAAAGTGGCTCCCATCAGACCCCCAGCTGATTTCAGAGGGTCTGTACGCAATCGCGGTGGTGCTGAGCTTCTCACGCATCGCCTACATCCTGCCGGCCAACGAGAGCTTCGGACCACTGCAGATCTCACTGGGGCGGACAGTTAAGGACATCTTTAAATTCATGGTGATTTTCATCATGGTTTTCGTGGCCTTCATGATCGGGATGTTCAACCTCTACTCGTACTACCTGGGAGCCAAGCAGAATGATGCCTTTACAACGTGAGTGTAGGGTTTTGGGCAGCTGTAGGATGGGGGTTGGGACACTGAGGGTGTGGTTGATCTGGGGTATTTGGGTGGTGTGAGTTGATGGCGGCAGTTGTTCTTTTGGGTGTGGTAATAAAGGGAACCAGAGGGTTGGTGTTAGTAAAATGGTTTCCCAAGTCTTTATATCATATGTAGCAGAACAGATTCTGCATGTTGTCATAACCCCTCCCCTATTTGTACACCAAAAACACACACACACACACAAATGTCTTACAATTTCAAATCAGATAATTTTATATTAACATGACCCATTTCAAGTGCATGTTTAAGTGGCACATTGATATGCGTAAAATAGTGAAACTAACAAGGGCTTCTGAATTTTTGTGTTCCCAAGGTCATGTCTAAGAAAATGATCATATTTTGACCTTTGCCTCATTCAGAAAGCTTTGTGTGACTAGCAGAATATTTCTTATGGTTTAAAGAGTATCATCAACACATTATTTGAAAGATCCATGAATTAATAAGTTCTGTGAAAATAGTGGAATATAGAGAAGAAGATTCAGAATAGTGTTCATTGTTGTAAACAGGCTGAATTTACCGTAGTGAGTGAGCCCTGAGTATGTTAAATACTATGCAGTTCAGCTTTTAAATTACGGTATGAACAACGAAACAAAAGAGCAGGTTGATGTCTTAATTTTTTAATAGATTCAGTATAACAGAAAGAAAATGATTCAAGTTAGTAATAAGGTGATGTCTTTGAGCAGAACCTCTCATAAAGCTAGGCTGACATGGTATACAAGTTGCAATAAACAAGACCCCTCACAGACTTAAAAAATAAAATAAAATAAAAAACATACTTCATTAGCGTACTTTAGAGAAACAGTAAAATTTGATCAGAACTTAAGTAAAAATATTTTCATCATGTATGGAAATTAAAGTCTCCATACACAATGAGACAGAAATGAAAACAGTAACAGCTTTGCACAATGAATATGCTTGTCTTTAGTAACAGCTTGTCTTAAGTGCCAAATCTGCATTTTCTCCAAAACAAACTCTTCTGCCTGTCTTCCTCCTGCTGTGTGAGGATGGACTCACGCATCACTGATGACATTGAGAAGAATAGTGTGAGGTCAGCCAGGGGTCAGCACTTTAACCCTTTAGACTCCAGTACAGTACTGACAGATGACACGTTTAAAAAAATTAAATAAATAAAAATACTTTTAATATCCATTTTTGACCCAAGTCTGATGCGAGGTGGTCACCATTTACCACTCCTTTTGCCTCCACCAGGCTCTCTGCTTCTAAGAAATTCTACCATATTTTTACAGTGGTACAGTGAAATTAAATGGATGGGAACCCTTTGCCTCAAACAGCAGAATAAATCGGTCCGTGGGGGACAGAGTCGATGGACATCAGGGCTAATCGATGGAGCTGCCATCTGGCTGATTCATGGATGGTTTGTCTAGGGGAAGACCCTTCTGGAGAGCCTTACATGCAAAGAGCAGATTCCTTTATGGCCATTTCGCTCCATGAGAGTTCACCAGGCTAGAGGCTGAAGACCCTTTATGGATCCTGTCTAGCAGTAGCAGCAGTTTGTGCGTATCCCAGCTGTACGAGATAATGAATGCTGACTGTAAATTTTATGCACAAACCTGCTCATGTGATTAGAATAAGGAAACAGCCATGAGCAAATACAGATAAGAAAAAAATGATGAATACCAAAATATTCTTTGGAACGTTCTTACACAGTTTACAATAAAATGTGATTATACACATGTTTTATGAATGTGGCCCAGAGTTCTAAGTAGAGGTATGCATTTGCTTGGGTTGTAAAACTATGAATCATTCATTTTAATTTATGCTGATATTTAGCTGCAAATGGCAATATCCTGTCAAAACACTGGGTACATTCACTCTTAATTATCGCAGCAAAATCCTTCCCGGTGATATGTTTTTTGGGGCAAATGCTCATAAATCGAGACTTTATCGATTTAATTGTGACATTTGGCCACCCTGCCTGAAAATCGTTATGAAAGAGGACGTGCACCTAGAGCTGATGGCTCATTGTTAGTCCTTCAATGCCTCTGCAAGGAGGAGCAGGAATCCTTGTAGGTTCCTGGACCAGTAAATAAATTACTTGACAGCAGGGCGGATCTTGGTTTGGGTTCTGTGGTATAATTACTTTTTTTTTTGACCCTGTGCCCTTTACCCCCTCACACCCGTATACTGTAGTTCCCGAGTGTAAATACTAACTACAAAATATAACCTTATGAAAGTATATCAGACCTTATGAAAATATAACATACAGTATAGTACCTATATGTGGTAATACACCAATGTACAAAGGATGGAATATGTTTTCGTAAATATGAAATTACAAAAATATGATACATAATTAATTTATGATTGGAACTAATATATATCTAATATGCATACATCACAGCGGTATGTTAGGTGCGTCGATTCTTTCTTTACAACATCTGGGAAATCTGACCCTTCCTGTCCACCTACTCAACACAGGCTTTTGTTCAGATGTTGGTCATGTGTCAGGAGTGCTGCATCCTTGCTGGCCTCCCTGTTTCTGCCATCAGACCTCTGCAGCTCATCCAGAATACTGCTGCTTACCTGGTTTACAACCTGCCCAGACTCAGTCATGCCACTCACTTCAGCATCTTCTTCCACTGGCTACTGATATTGATATAATTCAAAACCCTGGTGCTAGCCTACTAGACAGCAAGCAAGGTCTTAAAAAGATCGTCAGACCCTACACATCGGCCAGACCTCTCTGTACTACAACATCTGTGCACCTGACCCCCACTGCATGCTGGCCATTTCTCCTGGCCTCCAGTGGAGGAATGAGCTTCCCACTCTAGTCATAGCAGGATAGCAGAAACTCCCATCTTACTATGCAAACTGAAGACCCACCAAACTGCACCATGGCTCCCCTGACCCTCCTTAGCTTTCCTGTTTTTGGATTTACTTGGGATAATACTACTACTCCTAATAATAATAATAATAATAATAAGGGGTACTGTATATAAACATTAATAACGGAATAGGCATAGACATACCTGTTTAGCTGTATAGTGATATTTAATATTTTTACAATACTAATTGTTGGTTTGTTTGGTTAACTTTATACTCACTGATTACAGTTGGGCCTTCGATGCCATCTTTTTTATGTTGCAGTTGTATATTCCTGAGACTAATACTGATGTCTTCCACTTTTGTAAGTCCTTAGGGAATGTCTGCTAAATAATTGTAATGCACTGTAATACCATCCATATATAGAAGAATATATGTATCCCATTATAGATTTATGATTTTACCAGTTTAACATCATCGATGAGCTTAGTCCTTATTCAGGGAGAGTTATATAGCTCACATTTTACACATTTACTCTTATAAATTAAACCGATTCATGAAAAAGTGTTTCTAGTCAAGTACAGTGGCTATCCTCCAAGGTACAGTGTGCCCCAAATGGGAATATAACCTCTACCACTCTGCTGACAGATACCATATGGAATATGAAGTGAACATATGAGTGAGTGAAAAGATGTAAACGTATTTCTCCACAATAAGTTTTGTTTCTGGTAGAAAGTGAACATACCCATTCACGGTATTGAATTTTTCCCCAAAAAGTGTTTAGTGCCACAGTACAGTATTTCAACCATCTGGCGAGTTTGATGGCTTCGATTTCAGTTGGAGTTTGATGTTTTATTATTAATGTATTCATGTATTCATAAAGAGCAAGCAAATGCTTTATTTTTTAATCTCTTGTCATTTTAACATATTCATGTGTGAGGGGGATTTTTAAATAATGTGTATATTTAAGCAGAATGTGGTTTTTCAAGAAAATGAGGCCCCTGGTTTTGGTCAGGGAGTATGGAGGTCGGGTTTGGGAAGCTTTGTCTCTGTACACTTTTCTCAGTGCCTAAAAATAATCAGTCTTACCCCTCTCCTTCTTTCCTTCATTCCTCCCTCTGCAGAGTTGAGGAAAGCTTTAAAACATTATTTTGGGCCATTTTTGGACTCTCCGAAGTGAAGTCTGTTGTCATTAACAATGGACACAAGTTCATCGAGAACATTGGATATGTCCTTTACGGGGTTTACAATGTGACCATGGTCATCGTCCTGCTAAACATGCTGATAGCCATGATAAACAGCTCATTCCAGGAAATTGAGGTAATGCCCCCCTCCTTTACCTGTCTTTGTGCTGTGTGTGACGACCTAGAAAACTAGCATACAGTGACCCAATATCAGCCTGTTTTCGGCCCACTAGCAGACAGTTGGGTTAAAGTAGTGATATGAGGAAAAAAGTCTGTGAATGTTCCTGCTGTTAGCTAAAGTGGCAGTTTGCAAGAAGTTTAAATCTTTTTGTCTTTTGACTGTGCTGAATTTTATCTTTTCACAGCATAGTAATTCATTTGGTGTGATTTCCAGTATAAGACATTTATATCAAATGTTATGCATTTGGAGTGAGGGCGTTGATTTTCATTATGAGATAATCTGTGATGTTCTCTTTCGCAATTGTTCATAATAAATTCCACAGATAGGATAAGCCGATTTCCGCACAATTTAGATTTTTGTATAGTACTCAGCAGAACTTCTATTCTGTTAGACATTTTTTATTGCGGTCAGCATTCCTGTCAGTGTGTTTCTCTTGAAGTTATCTGATCTGGTGTATGCTGGTCGCCCTGCAGCGCAGATTACCATTGTTTTGTGCAGTTTTATTTTTATGCCATGGTTTGATTTGGAGTGCAGACATTCTCTGTAATATCCTCAGTTTCCTTGGGTGGAATAATGGGGAGATACACAGCTTTGAGTCAACATAAGATATTTAACATGTTCAGATAAATTAAAATGATTTGTTAATGTTCGTGGGGCAGTGAATTGAAAACCCTAGGAACTTTGAAAACTAATGTGTCTTCATAGGCTATTGCCATTTCCAATCTGACCATACCATATTCACAATGCAAGAAAAAATAATTCTATTTAAAAATCTATGGAATCTTCATAAACAATGGGCCATATTCGGCCTCAGATGATTTACACATGATTAGGTGAGTTAGGTGTGATTAAGCAGATGTTTGGGCCTTCCTTGCCCAGCTGTTAATCGCCTAAATTAGGAGGTGCCTCCTTGCGCCCACTGGAAAATGTAAAAATGTGCTCATGTTAGGCACACGCCCATGGGTGGACAGAAATACTGGCATTGGGATTCCACTTCACGCTTGTAATCTAGTAAGGAAACATTTTTAGCTGTTTGCTCACTGTTTCCTTGCTGTAGATATAGATTGCTTATCTAGAAATCTGGATAAAATATCATATTTACAAAATGAGATAGAGGTAATAGCCAATATAGGTGACATTTACAAAACTGCAGTAGCTCCCTAGTTCATCTGCTAGGTCTGATATTGCAGCTGAAATAATGTGAAAGGTGCTCTCTTGGTAGTCATAGTAGCTATTCTTTAGGTGACAGATATAATATGAATATAATAATGCATATGTTCATCAGAATTTTCACTACATTCAGTTTCCTTTTGAAAAGTGACCTGTCCGATCTCACTGAACTGTGTAGCTGGTCATAGATGAATTTTGAGAAATGAAAGCGCAGAAATTAGAGATTTTTTCTGAGAGCCTCTGTGGTGCTCTTATTTGGGATTGCAGCTGTGTGCTGTCTGGTCATATCTGAAGGCCTATTTTTTGCCCTGTAATTTTCAGGAATGTCTTAATTGCCCTTCATTGCCTACATTTCCCTCCAACTTGCAATTACAGTGTACTTCTGTTGAACTCTTGTTTTTTCTGATGAAAAAAGCCTTTGAGAAATTGGAAGTGAAGCAGACTTGAAATGATGCATGAGGATCAAAAATTATGTGGAGAATGACATGCATCTCGATGTGAATGGACAGTAGATTGGACAGTAGATTGTTACACCTGTGCACAGATGTATTCAGCAAATGTTTCTGTTGCTATGTTGTTCATAAATGTATTCTGCACATGAAAAGCCACAGAAGAATCAACCTCTGAATAGGGTTGTCAGATGTCTGGCTTTTGACCGGAATGTCCAGTTTGTGGTCCTGACTGGAAAATATTATGTCCAGTCTGAATAACTGATTTTAAATGACCATTGGTTTGTAATGAACTTGTGTGAACCACCCCCCGATCCACGATCCACCCTGAAAACATTCATGAAAGTTTCCGATAGCGATAGCACCAACCCCCCTCCGCACCACCACCCCCCTCCCCCAGTGAGTGGACAGTCAGCTTCCAGCTGTGCATGTTTATGGTTTTCACAAATTCTAAATCTGGCAACCATAGCTGTGACTCCAGTACCCAAGGTTTTCCCTTTTAAGTTTTATTGAAAATCTGTTAAACAGTGATGCCAAAGCAAAGGTGAAGAAAAGACAACAATGATTACAAACTCTCTCCCTCTCTCTTGCTATCTCTCTCTCTCTCTCTCTCAATGCCAAGTGCAGGATGACGCTGACGTGGAGTGGAAGTTTGCCAGGTCTAAACTCTGGTTCTCCTACTTTGAGGAGGGGAGGACTCTTCCTGTCCCCTTTAACCTGGTGCCCAGCCCAAAGTCAGTCATCTGTTTAGTGCTGCGCATCAGAGACCTCCTAATGCTACTGCTGCGCAGACGAGAGGAGGTCGGGAAGGGCGACGCTGAGCTGAATGAGGTGAGTGTCATTTGCACCCCATCACAGCCATGAAAACCAGCAGGCCGTGTGGCTCTCCATGACCAGGGCTGCAGACCCCTGAACTGTAAGCTTCTCATGGAAGCTATGCTAGTGGCCCATGTACCATGCTAGCTATGCCAGTTGCACAGGAGTATGCTGTATGCAATAGTTAAATACATTATTTAACTATTGAATAATAACAACATTATGGTGCCCTGAAACGGGATGACAATGTATGAAAAGTGCTGTAATTTCTACATGGTGAAACCAAAGTGTCGAAAAATAAAAACATGCCCACTTTAACGACAATTGTTTATCATAAATCTAAAATTGTGAAGTACAGAGCCAAATCAAATGATTTATAATTTTTTTGTGAATTTGTAAAATTGTCTGCAGGTACAATATCAATCATCATTTTAATCACCAACATCACTGGCCCAACCACCCCCCCACCCTCACACTCATTCTTGTCATGGCTTCCTCCCCTCTTTCCTCCTGCCCTACCTCCAAACAGTTCCTCCCTCCCAGACTGGCCAAGCTCCCCTCCCACTGCAGCAACCAGCCCCACCCACTAGCCGGTTCCCTATTCGTTTTACAGTGCCATGGCACATATATTCAGTATATATATAGGCTGTCAATTTTGTGCCAGGTAAAATGTGTGTGCTTATTGTGTGCTTTGAAACATTGTTTCAAAGAGAGACCTGTAAATGAAACCTCTTTCTTTCTCTGAAAACGATCTAACTTAATTTTTGTTTGGTTTCCCATCCCTATAAACTGAGACATAATGCTGTCTCTTTTATTGTAATACCCAGGAGGGGAAGAGAGTGGTAGCAAGATTGGTACAAAAATGTATTCTGGGAAGATAGTCATTTTTATAATTGAGATCCTGCTTGATAATGCAGTAGGCAAATTGTACCATCTGTTGATATCACTTTGTATTGATTTGAGTTCTGTTATAATTATTGCAAATAGATTTCTCTAGGGAGGAGAATATTTTTATTTGAAGTGCGAAACAACTAGAATATCACAATCAGCATGCTAATCCTTAAATAACATGACAAAGTGGTTGTAAGGATGATTTATTCCAATTTTTTAACAACGGGAAATAGAGAAAACATTTTCAATGATATTCAGCACATTTGGTGGAGGCAGGTGTATAATACCAAGGTTAGATTGCGGTTTCCATGAAACCAACCAAAGGTTTCATGGAAAGAATGAACAAAAGGTGCTCCTTGCTGAATGCCTTTAGTGGTTCTCTAAGATGTAGAATAAACATTGCCTGAGATTACAGTAGCAGAAGCATTGGTATATGGTATTAATATGATTAAAATAACATCCCATATGCTTTCATAGAGATTTAACCCTTTTTGGTGATCAAATAACTTATCTGCATCAACAAACTATACAGCATAAGATTTAACATTCAAAATGTGTAGCACCCGACATATATTATCCAATGTGTGTGTGTGTGTGTGTGTGTGTATTCTCATTATTATTATTTAATTTTAAAAAATGTATTAATACATTTTTTTAACATATCCACTCTGATCGAGATTGACAATTCATGTAGAAAAGTCTTCAAATGCCTCCCTGTGGCAGGTATTGTGGTGAAAGGTGACCTCTAGTGGTTGTATGAGATAAGCAATGAGAATGAAAAATTTGTGCAGTGTACATACATG
The DNA here is from genome assembly GCF_018555375.3 of Anguilla rostrata. NCBI lineage: Eukaryota > Metazoa > Chordata > Actinopteri > Anguilliformes > Anguillidae > Anguilla > Anguilla rostrata. The sequence goes on along the minus strand of NC_057941.1, from coordinate 39,945,470 downwards.
TACAGGGGAAAAAATATTTTATGATACACTTTTGTCAAGTTGAATTGTTTATAAATGTTTATTAATTCTCATATATCTTCCTGTTAATAGTGGGTTTACACGAGTGGTTCCCAAATTGGGTCCTGGGGCCCCCCTGTGTATGCTGGTTTTTGTTCCAACCACAATCTCAATCCCATAAATTTAACACGCTGCTAATTTTTCATTATTAGGTGCTTTTCATGCTTTTAGAGGGAATATTTACTCTCTTAAGCTATATTATATCAGTAATAGCTTTGCATGCCCTGAAGAATAAAATTCCCATGTTGATATTGTGTTACATTGTGCCTACTGTGCTACTTTGCAAACAATTACATAAAAATAGGTCGCTTTTTTGATCAAATGAAAGACATATGTAAATCAATAGGCTCCTAATTAGGTAGTTGAACACGTAATTTATTTTCCTTAAATTAATACAATGCAGGTTTGACTCATTATCATTTGCTTGGTCGTTGAATTCTTCATTATCTTCCAAATGGTTCGTTTTTGTGGCCAGGTGTCCATGCTTCCGTGAATTAGAAGCCTATTGATTCTCTTTAGTCTAATTTGTTTTAGCTATTTTTATGCAATTGTTTGCAATATAACACAATAAGTGCACTATGAACATTGGAATTTCATTCTTTATGGGGTATATAGCTATTTCTAACATAATGTGGCTTAAGAGGATGAATAATCTAACTAAGCACCTAATTAAGAAAAAATAACAACTTGGGATTGTGACTGGCAGGACTGAAAACCAGCATACACAGGGGGGCCCCAGGACCGAGTTTGGGAACCGACAATCACTTTAATATACACTGCAATACGATTAAGGTTAAGAGTTTTTTTACAGAAGTCACGGGTGTCACGGAGTCAGTGATTTTTTCCCCATTTCCACGATTTCCTCCATTTATAGCACTTTCTGTGATTTACCCCTGTATTATTTTCACATTGTTCTTTTACTCCCTGTAAAATCCAATGAAATATGGAATATAAAGTTAAGAATTTGTACTTACTGTGACAACTAATCTCAGTGACTACAAGTAGTACAACCTACAAGTAGTACAGTACAACAACATCTTTCCTTTTTTAACCTGTATTGTTTGTGCTGATGGTAATATATTTTTATGAAGCCCCTAACTGTTCTGGCTCATTAAAGACTGGGGACAGCTTATCCTTTATGTGAACCAATGTGTGGACATTTTCCTCATTTCAGCTGGGAAAAAGCCAGGATTTGAGTGACAGAAATTCACCTTGCCCAAGCCGGTACCAGGTACAGTAGATGCCATTATCTCTTCAGTCTTTGAATGGGCTATACCCTTGACTCAGTCAGACTATAACAAACATTATTATAAAAATTAAATTGGCATACATAAATAAAATTCTTCTTCGAGGGAATTTAGCGTGTCCTTAAAGGCCTCTTTATGCAATAACAACTCATACCTAAAATAGTCCCTATGTAGTTTACCCTGTGTAGATTTATATTGCCTGCAAAATGCAATTCAATTAATTAAATAAAATGCTTGTTCATTAAGTCTTTGAATTTTGAAAAAGCTAATAAAAATCCAGAAATGCATACTGTACACAAATATAATAATACAAAATGTAACATAGCATAACAATATAGCCTAATAATAATATAACACAGTAATATGAAATAAACACTAATAATATAACAATCACATAGTTCTGTATTAATGCAATGTGTTATGTGTGTTGATGTGTTCATTTTTTCGCTACACAACTCTCTACTCTGTTTCACAGAAAATAATGAAACGGCTCATCAAACGTTACATTCTCAAAGCACAGATTGACAAAGAAAGTGATGAAGTGAATGAAGGTGGGTTTTGTCAGCGCTCTTTCTGTAAACACTGAAAATCTGAAATCTCTGGAGCCGGTGTGGAAAATTGAATTCTGGGTCTTTGTGTGCCTATTGTTTGAGCATCCTCTGTGGTGAGCTTATGTGGAGAGTTGTGGTATGGTGACTGGTGTCACCATACCATAATTTGGAATAGAACAATGACAATATACTATCCGTTTTTATTCATTATTAGAAGTATATGTCACTCATTAAGCATTCTTTGTGAAATACGAACATTTTAGTCAGTGGGATACACTCCTCAAACTCTGTCTGAATAGGCCCCTGGCAGAATATAGTGTGGAATAATGTGAAATACTGTCAGGGGAGTAGGTAAGGAATAATCCACAATGAGGTGTGTGTTAAAAAGCTTTTAACACAATGTGGAAGCCTCCGCAAAGTCTGTTATGGTCTCTTGCCAAAGATTAAAATATAAGGAGGGGTTGTTAATATTTTGGGGAAATTCACTCTCAAAGCATGAACTTTGGCTGGCACTAACTAGGTGGCTATTGTTTAAGCATGTTGCTATGGTTTCACAGGTTGGTTAGCTCAAAAGTGAGAACTATCAATGTTGGTGTGGTGCCAAGAAGGTGGACAGCATTGGCCCTACAGGCACGCAGGGTAGCAGCTGAATCTCATTCCAATTAGGGCTGGGGGGGGGGGGGGTGGGTGCAGTGAATTTAAATGCGGGTTTTATGCAACATTTAACAGGTTCATTGAATTCAAAGGATTTTGTTCAGGAATAGGTTTTGTTCTACTATACGAGGGCTGAGTTCATTTCTTTTCTTATTTACAACTTCTGCCTTTGAGAAAATTAGTTTGCATGGGACCGAGGAGGCAGGTGTGCACAGAAACTCCAATGCAAGCCGATATAGGTGTGGATTAACGGCTTTCTGAAGGGGCGAGAATCACAGTGGATCCTCAGAGTGAAGAATATTTGGGTTACTAAGTTAGCACCTCGACTATAGCATCCTCTGTGACATTTTTGACCCACCTGACTTCCACCACATGGCTGTCCAAAAGATCCCACAGACCCTCACCTGAAAAAAAACAAAAAAAACTAATGACTCATTTTGAATAAATGTCCTATGTAACAAAACTGTTGTCAAACGCAAGGGCTAATAGAAACAGAAAGATTAAACGTAACAATACTTGAGTGAGTTGCAGTCGTGGCTGAAAGTTTCTGCTCGCTTTGCCTGTAACAGGTACATTTGAGAGTTAGTGCATGGTGTGTTTTGGGAAGTCTCTGACCTAATTATGGAGGCACATTTTGCTGTCAGCTGTTTCACAGCTGTCTGTGCATTTGACTGGCTGCAGAAACCCAGATTTATACCTTAGGTCCAGCAGTGTGGCCAGTGTCATCACACTCAATGTTTCAAAGGACGACAGCCTTTCACTAAGCCACCTTAGAAGGTTGCTGGACAACTGCAGTGCTTTTCCATCCACAACTTGAGACTGTTTAATGCTCTCAGTATGCCTAAGAATGCGGATGAGAGGAATGACCTTTGATCCAGATACTCTACTCTTCAGACAGCTCAGTAGGTGCTTCATTGAAATGAGAGTATTCTAATTAATAGTGATACTCCTCAGAGGTCAAATGTGACAGGTCTGTCCTCAGAGTTACCAGTGCAGCTCCAACTGGTTCTCTCAGGTCAAACAAATGCTGTTACAGGGCATAGGTGCTGTTCCATCTTGCGTCTACCTCTTGTATGAGTTTTAGTGTTGCTGCACTTGGAAAAACCTCTCCTGAGCTGTTGTACTTGATCTAAAATAGCCAACTGTCTTTTTGGCTTTTGATCTAATATCATCCAGTCGAAGTGTCTGTTCTATGGCTTTCTTGACAACAAAATTTAGTTAATGTGCAATGCATGCTATGTGTCTCTTTTTAAGGATGCTTGCACATGCTATCAAATTTGGTGCTGCATCAGTAACAAGGCACCTTACTTTATTTTGGATGCCCTACTCATCCATGACCATGAGAGCTATCTTGACTTCAGCTATGTTTTCAGCAATATGATTTTTTTGAAAATATTCTGCCCCAAATAATATTGTAGATAGCACATCCACTGATGTCAAATTGTAAGTTAACAAAACATCTCTTTCATCTACTCTTATTTAGCTAGCTAATGCATTCATGCAAGTTGCTTAAAACTTATTTAAAATTCCTTTCTATACCCACAAAAATGTACCTATTGCGTACTGCGGCATGTGAGTACACAAGTAGGCTATGTGTACCTCCAGGGCAGGCTTGGCTAACTCAATACAGCACAGCTAGCACCAGTCAGTCAAGGCAGTCATAATAACGAGGTCTGTATAGTTAATCGTAAATTTATTTTTTAAATTGTTGTCTTTCTTTGAAAAATAAACAATACCCAATCATTTGTATTGAGTGTTAGCCTTGTATGAGAAAATAAATAGGACATTCGAGGCATTTGAGTTTACTGTATGTGTTAGTTTAACCGTGTTATATTAACCGTGTTAGTAAAAATTTCAGTTTACTAAGGCTCAGTGTAGTTCCTTCAGTTAATTAACACGCAGTGTCTACTGATGCCATGATGAGTTTGCCGCTACAGCAGCCAATGCGGGAAATACAGTTCCAGCTGCTGGTACACTGCCTGCGCTTGACAAAATCTGTTTCCAGTTAGTGTCCACATACAATTTACACTATAGTTGTTAACAAACACTAAAAGGGTCTTTACTGACTAGCAGAATTGTGTGGAATACTCTTTAGGAGTGACCCGTGGAATGATGTGAAATGGTGACTGGTAGAATATTGTGGAACAGTGACTGGCAGAATTATGTGAACAATTTTTAGTGTTGAATAACCCCTCTCTCTCTCTCTCTCTCTCTCTCTCTCTCTCTTACTCTCTCTCTCTCAGGTGAGCTGAAGGAGATCAAGCAGGACATCTCTAGCCTGCGCTATGAGCTCCTGGAGGAAAAATCCCACAACATGGAAGACCTAGCTGAGCTGATCAGGAGGCTAGGAGAGAAAGTGGCCATGGCGCCCAAGCACCAGTGACATCTGGCTATAAAACCTGTCGAGAATGGAAGTGGGAGCAGGAATGTCCTGGAAGGAATCTCAAAGTAAATCCTTCTGTCTGAACCCTTAAGAAAATTACCTGTTGTACAGCACGTCTGGATACATATTACTCCAAGAATTGGCATTCAGCCAGGAATGGATGTGCCAAGTACTGTACAGTGTGCATCAACTCTTTGGCTAAAGCGGAGTCCAATGAGTTGTCAATATTAGTCCTATTCTGGTGTTTTTTATTGGTCTATATTAGGGATATTATGATTCACACACACAACAATAATGTAAAAGTGAATATACCTGCTCACAAAAGATGTGTGGTGTGGACAGAATGCTGACTGTGCCGTATCTACTGTGGTCAGGGGTCACTTGTGGCAGCAGATAATTGTTTGTAAAGTCGCCCCTGGGGTGGGAGGGTTTCAACCAGCAATGCATTGTCCATCTTACTCCTCAAAAAGAGCCTCTTCTGGTTGATTTAGCAACTGCAGTATTCCTGCACAGAATGTATCTCTCTGCACCAGCTGTGCTCTCCTTGAGCAGTTGCAGCCTCTTCAGGCCAGCTCTGTGAGTTACTCTGTCCAGTCCAGTCATTCAGCTTGTGGACTGTAGATGGGAAAGAAACTCTGTAAACTCATGCCCACAAATCTCTTATCTCATTTCCTGCAGAAGCAGCTAGAATCAGGAATGGGGCTTTAAGTAGTGGATGGGTAACTTGTATAGTATCCTACCTACTCTAATGGATTACTTGCCATTCGGAATCCGGGCACCACCTGGTGGCCAATGTAGGAATGTCATCACAGAGTGAAGAAGATTAAAGTTGGAGCTAAATGCATCTGTACGCTAAAGTGGAGGCTGATGAGTCATGCTGCATTTTGTGGCATTTTTCATACAGCAGTGCAAGGCATGAGGTGAGAATAATATGGCCAGAACTGTACATCCTCCACAATAATGTGCACCCTCTTTTGAATTTACAAAAGATATCACCTAGGAAAGCTGACATTTATGAATAAGCGTTCAAGAAAAGCAATGAGACATAACAAAGTACATGTCTATGAAAGAAAAGTCTTGATAAAATGGATTCAGTGATGAAGTCTGCAGACCGGAAGTGTGCTGCTGTGTATGTGATATTTTCATCCTTAAAAATGTTAGCCATATTCGTACTATAGGTAAATTAAAATGCTTGGCCTGGTTCATACATGTCACAAGCAAACCCCTGCCCTTGTCTGTACTGAGCCAAACATATCTGAGAGAATTACACAAAAAAACAAATATTTACTTATACAGTATACTTCAGAATTAAAACAAATAATTATGTCAGATGTGTCATTTTATGTTCCATGTGTTGATTCATAACATACCGCTTTTACAACATTAAGAAAATTGTTCAACAGCTAAAATATTTAGAATTCCTTTTCTTTATTTCCTTCTTTTTTATATTTAATTGGTTATATTTTGTACACTTCAATGTATAGGCACTGGACAGACACAGAGTACAGAAGAAAGGCAAATTCATTTTAAGCCAGAGTTTTTTTTCATAGAGAAATGTTCCGCCTAATGCAATTAATTCAATTCAAAAACCTTGTGCTCATTGGATTACTATCATTTGAACATGCAATGGCAGCACTTCTGCAGAGCAGCACGGTAGCATAATCAACACAAATGCACCTCAGGGACAAAGTGTTGTTATAAATGAACGTAGCCTATAAACTCCCAAACAGTTATAATTTACTGGGTAGTTAGCTATCTAGCTGAATGCAGATTTTTGATGCAAAGCACCTCATGGACCTGGCTTCTAACCATAGACTGTATAAAAAATATGGACCAAGTCACTGTGACGTCACCCATTGACTTGGTTTTGAAACCACTGAACTGTATAAGAACCGTGGAAGTGCAGTTTTCAGGCAATACCATGTTGTGCAAATTGGAAGCAAAGAATGCGCAGTGGGGAAAAGGGAGACCCTTATATTGGCATGAAGTCCGGCTGAGTCCAAGGTTTCCACTAAGCGGGTGAGATACAAACTGACAAAATATTAAAATCCTGTCCAAATAGCAATAACTTAGCAAATAGGCGCATGGGGAGACATTAGATGAATAAAAAACACCTATTGTGACTACATTATCTTGTGGGGAAAAAAATATTTGCTTCACATTTTGACAGTATTGTTACCATTGACTTACATTGAAACAGGTGGCTGAAACACTTACGCTGAATCTAACCACACTGGCATTAAGAGCAATGTCTCTCAACAAGACCAGGAAATGACCTTCAGACATGAAGCCCAGTTTTGGCTGCTTGCTTGTAACTCGCTTATTCACTCACGTTTAGCTGGCTCTGAATTCTCCACAAGGGAGAACTGAAGTAGATGAAATAGCTGAAGCACTGAAGTAGCTGAAATTCGGGGGTGCTATGTAAGAGTGGTGCTTAGCATCAATGACACTGTGTGTCCTTTCTTAAATACAGAATGCATTTGGGTATTATATGTATAACTTAGCCTAGGATATAGCGTAAATAATAAAATGTTAATATCATTTAGTAAGTGAATGTAATATAGTTAGCTAACATTAGATGTCAAGTAACTTAACTTACTAATGTTACTAGGGAGACAGACCTTCCCTTTTTTAGTGATTGGATTTCAATTCCATAATGATGAAATGAGTAGCTGCCATGTTAGCTAGAAGACATTGAGGTAAATATTATTTAAATTGCCATGACTGCACTTTAATATGCTCTTTTAACTGAACAGTGAGTAGCATAAAACAACAAACTGAGGTGCAGCGTAGACGCTGCTAACAGAACTAGTTGTGTTATTCTATTCTTATAGTTTATAATGCATAACGTCATGAGACAATACTAATGGGGACAAGAGGGACAGAGCAAACAGACACCCGTCCATTAACTCCAGCTATTTCTAACAGCTTCTACCAAAAAAAAAAAACTGCTTCATCTAATGATGACTGCTTGGCAGAGAGGATTCAGACCACACTAAACAATATAGATCTGCATCCAACCAACAAGGGTTGCTGCAGTACTGTTACCTTACCCACTTGCATCATTGTCCTGAATCACTGACTTGGAACTACCCATCTGTGTTGGTATTAAACTTTAAGGATTTTGTGGAAAGAGAAAAATATGCATCTGACCTGCAAATCTCCAATCAATTAAAAAGTGAAATGCTTGCAATATGCAGGCAATTGCTGGCGCTCTGGAGCCCCGTCTGGATTGTGTTGCAAAATGGCAATTGTTGACCCAGATCAGGAATCCTGGAACTAGGAGGACTGCTTATAGAGATTTTATAAAAATTTAAAACCAGAAACTGAAGTGTTCAAACTCAGGATGTGAACTGTGTAAACAGGCCCTAAATCTTTGACGGCCCGCATACAAGACTGTTGTGCCTCTTGTTATGTTCGGAAAAGGCTGGTATTTGTGTTTTTTTTATTTTATTTAAAATCTGTTTTAATGCCATATTATTGTTATAGTTACATGATTTCCAAGTTACACTGTGGTGGTGCATGGGCCAGAGGAAGGCACAGCACACATGCGGCACACGCATGGCACATGTAGTGATTTTGATAGAGAGGGACTACCACCTTTGCCTGATTTTGAGCCAGAAAAATACCTGCTAACCGCAAGGTGCTTTGTCCTGATTTTGAGTGCTAAACCTCAGCTTCATTCATTTCCTATGCAATGTGCAAAGGTCACTTAATGCTTCGAGCTAAAAACCTTAAAAATCTCTGGGACTTATAAATAAAGTTATCTCTGAAGGTAAAATGCAGGTAATTTTTTTAAAGTTAATCAAAGGAAAATAACTTCTTATTAATATAATTTAGTAAACTACTCAAATGGAAATTAATTTGAAATGATGATGTCCCAAAGCTATGTGTCACATCATAGTATTCTCCTTATTACCCAATGGGCCTATCAGAGGTGCATAAACCCATCTATACAGTGAGTTTTACTGAATTCATGTTAAGTAGGCCTACTAGCGGTGGGATTATTAATCATATTTCACCATCACGTTTGCACATTGTTTTGTCAGTATATACATAAAATATCTTACAGAACACTGCTGTCATCCTATTAACACAGTAACTAAAAAACAGCCAAAAACTAAATTTTTGTATTGTGCCATAAACCTTTCTTTACTACGTGGAAGGTTACACTATCACACTTCTGTGAGTGTCATTAAACGTGACTTTCTCTGAGCTGTTCTTGATTATCACAGTTTCCTCTTTCAGTGTTCAAAGACAGTGATTAAACCTTGTATTTGTGTCCGTTCAGTTTCGAAAAGGACAAGCTCTCTGTCTTAGGCAATCCCTGTCATCCGATCAAGGTGATAGGCTATAGATTGCAGACTCCTGTTAAAGGATGCAAGCCAACATGCTGCACCACCCAGTGTTGTGGAAGTTTCTGCTTCTCAGTACTCCTACTGTCACACAAATATATTCCTTCATAAATAATGTAAAGTTCTGTTTTATGTACACTGCTTGTTCACTAGCACCGACTTTATTCAGTTTTCTTGTCAGGTGTAACTGAGTAGCTACCTGAGTAGCTTTTTATGTATTTGTGCAATAGTTATTATTGCTTACATTTCCTAATTCATGGTATTGTTATTCTTGTTGTCTTTGGCCCCGGTTAACAGGTATACCAGTTCTGTGGACATTGTAAATGTATCTAAACACAAGCTGAGCTTTTCTTTTTGTATCATTAAAATAATTATTTTGGATATATTCTCAGACTTTAATTGTTGCCTTATTGATAGCATTTGGAGGTTAAAGCATACAGTAGCCCTATTGGTTTGTCCATATTAAAATGTTTTAAAAGTTGCATTTAAAGTGCTTTCAAATTTTCATGACTCACACCTTAAGTTCACATACAGTACAGTACAGCTATGTCTGCTGAGCTGGTTTTCTTGTGAAGAGCAGGTAACAGTTGGCATGCCTTCATTAGACACTGGTTTCCTTACATGGATTCCTCAACTCAAGACAGTTGGGAGTCGGTTTATATATGGTTCAGCAGGAAATATCTAATTTTATATTGGCCAGCTACTGAGGGAATACAAGAGTAACTGTGGTTCAAGAGCTCTCAAATTCAGTCTGATTAAGTAAAATCATACTATCATTAACCATGTAGAGGTGCTGTTGAGATTTCTTGCATAGCCCTCAAAATACATTCCAGACTAAAGACGCTGATGTCCTCTTGCACAGTCATGCATTTGGGCCTTCTACTTTTCTTTCTGTCCTGGTTTAGATCTAGTTTGCTCTCTTTCAAGACAGTAGTGCACACGTTTGTATGAAATCTTCCGTTTCTTGCCAATCTCACGAATGGAACAGCCTTTATCTTTCAAAAGAAAAATTGACTGGTGAGTTTCTAGAAAAAGTTCTTTCTTTTTGGCCATTATTTAAAACATAATTTAACTTTAAAAATTGTAGTGTACTAGATACTGTAGCAACTGAAAGAAAGATATTGTCAGCTTAATTGAACTGCACAATTGTTTTCAGCTGTTTGTAATATAACGGGAGTGCTTTCTCTCATAACAAATTTGTATATTAGTAATCATTATGCCGCTCAAACCTGTAGTATATCATGAATATTGACATGGCTACGGGGTTTGTTGGTGTAAGGTAAAAGTCTAGGAGTGCCTTTGGGATCTAACTTCCAGTAATTTTGCATCACTCACATCATATTGCATATGTTTTTTTGCTGTATTATATATAAATAATTTTTGGTAGATGTTGGCTCTGCCAGTGGAAAATGATACTACATTTTGAACTTGAAACAAATTTGGTTTACGCTCACAAACTTTGGAATCTGAATTAACCAGCCTAACTACATCTGGCTAGCAGTGATAGCTGCTGCTTGCTATGGTGTTTTTCACTAAATGTATAGTTCAAAAGAGCAAAGGCCAAGTCTGTATTTAGAAAACTAAGCCTAAGCAAGCACTACTAATACTGCATGTTGTGATTTTGCACAAATCATCAAATGTTAGATCTCTGTCTTGTCTTTCATAATCTACTTGTGGACTCTAAAAAAAATGAATTAACATCTAAATGAAAATCCTTGCCGCCTGTTTTTTTTTAACATTATTATTTTGTCATGCACAAAACATTTCTTCAAACCGTGAACATGGCAGCATATTTTATGTGCATGCACTGTGTATAAAGCTAATGTGTATTTTGGTGAATTAAAAACCAGGTGGAGACCTATAATGTAACATGCACACCTCCCTCCAAACTTGCAGCCCCCACTTGAAAGAAATATGGTTGTCAAGGTAACAAGAAACTACGTTCAAAGATGCAAGACCTAGTGAAAAGAAGATGCTTCTTCTTTCGGGTCATTGTGACTTGCTACACACAATTGTGCTCTCAAGGAGTACAGATGGGAAATCATTATTTTAATTTATAAAAGATTACTTCAGCGGATCCTTCCCTGACAATGATATGGATTTTACTCTGAGGTTAAAGATTCTACCATCTTCAATGTGAAAATAACAATAGTTTCTCATTGTTAGTATTGTATTAGATAAAGGAGAAATGCAGATGAGGAGAGTGAACCAGAAAGAGATATTCTGCTATTGCAGTTGAGGTAAGAAGCTGTAAATCTCACTGACTAGCATTCTTTCAGGTAATAAGGCATCTGAAGCACTTCCCAATAAAATCATTCTAGGGCCATTCTTTATCTTATGAAGGGCGGCTCATAAGATTAAGAATGATCCAGCTATCAGTCAAGGTCATAGGTAGCTTTTCAGAAAAGTAAAACAAATTTTGAAGGCTCAACTGCTACAAATTCTAGGTGTATGGGTAGTAGCTGAGGTTTGAGTGAATGTCTCTGTCACAATTAAAGGAACAATAGAAAAAATATTGAAAAATGTATTCCTATATTTGTGACAAGACTCACAAATATAGGTTTACATTTAGCCAACATTTATATTGTACAACAGGGTTGTTCAACTAAATCTTCCTGGGGACCAGGTTCTATTTAAAAATATTGAATGTGTGCCATATGTTTCATGTACTTGTATGAGTGTAAGCAAAGTAGTTGCGTTCTTGAAATATGCATTGATTGTTCTGATTATTCTATCATTATTGGGACATTCCAGCATTAAGATGATTCTAATAGATTCCTGTCATTAGAAGGCTTTACAAATTGTTAGATACTACCCAGCTAACATAAAACATGCAGAATGTTAAGAATGTTTCCAGGTTAGATTCCCAATTGGTTGTGAAATAATATGATGAAAAGAATGCTCTCTGCAGTCTTTAAACGTCTATTTGTTCCAATAAAGTTCCGTTGATCTTACAGAATATCATTCCAGGTATGCAAGTACAAACTTACAGGTAACATCGATTCACCTCAGGGGTTTTCTGCAGCTAAAAGTACACTGTCCCCATCCACACCAATCACATTTACTTAGACCCTCAGGCTTCATTTTACATGAACAGCAAACATAATATTTATCAAATATATTAAATATATAGTATATCTAATGGTGAGAGCTAGCCACCATGGAAAATTGTCCGAATCTTAAAAGTCTGGTGAAAAGAAATAGCAGAGCAGATTAAACCAAAAAATACTACTGAAGCAAGGGGTTGTGTCCTTTAGTCCTTTCTCTTGTCTCCTAGCAACTTGCAATGAACAACATATTCATACCTAAGCTTTTAAAACACAGCACATGGGTCCACACCCATACGGCACAAACAATCTAACCAGAAAAATAGATTGATTATTATTTGAAGACACTACTTTGTGAACATAAATACATGTTAACAGTATAAATCTAAAACATAAAGCATCTTTATTCCCTAAACTCCCCATTATAATCTGGAGCTACCTTTCGTGGAAGTCAATAGCTGAAAGGTGCAGCATCAATAACCTTAGTCACAAGCTTGATATTATTATTATTGATATTATTTTTCTGTGTAATCTTATCTGAATAATCATATAGTTTTTCTGTCACCATTTTTGAGATAAAGGTGATCTTTTAAAGTAAGAATATATAATAAGAATTACACTGACACAAATCATAAAATGATAAATATATAAATAAATAAATAAATAAATAGGCTGCCAGCTGACCTATTTTATCACTTAGCTTTTTGCACCCAGGCAGTGCAGTGTCTGCACTACATTAGATGGGTTTGTGATTTCATATCTCACATTTCATGAGAAAATTTACCTTGTCAAAGCCTTTATATGAGGCTTAAGCAGGGAAGACACTGGACACACCCTAATGGTCAAAGAACACCTTGAAGCTTCATCAGTAAAAAATACTGATTTCATTTACTCTCCCTTATTTGTATGTTTATGATAAATACAACTTTTGAGTTTTGCATCTATTTTCAAGAAAATAGGGCTTCCAAAAGTAATGTTGTCCACTACAAGGTTGTTGAATCTAAAGGGAAAGTAGTGCATATGTTTCTGTTTTCCCAGGAACAACTCTGTGTCTCAGGATAAAAATATTGAGAAAATCTTATTCAAGTAAGGACAGAAGCTGCTGTTTTATTGGACATTGAAAGTTCCTTCTGGGTTAAATGCATGGTTGATACTAATTAATTCTTAAAGGCTGATGTATTTAAATTATTTACAATATACTTATAATTTGTGTTATATTTTGTTATCCTGATTAGTTAATTGATTAATCCAGTATGTGATTAACTAATCTGAAGTTTTTCCCAATAATGGCAGGTCTCTATCTTGATAGTAGGTTGTATGCAACATCTTAAATTATAGAGATGAAATCGCTTTAAATTCCATAACAAATATCTCCTTGAAATTTTCTTTAGAGCTCAAGTTGAGGTTCATAAATTTCAAATGCAAAATATGTTGTAAAAATATATATGTTCTACTTTAAAATGATAAATAGTGTCTCCAAACGTTTTATATACCAATACGTTATTAGAGTCATCAAATAATAATCTGTATGCCTTTCTGCGTGTAATTTTCTCTTCTAAGCCTCGACAAATATTTGAACAGCACTGCGCCATGGGAAAGAGAATAGTCCGTCAGATTGCAAAACGGGTTGTGAAGATTCTTGCTGACTGAAGAGCCGTAGCCACTGACATCTGATTTCAGACGTTTCTGGGATAGGCATGGACAACAATCACCAAGACAAGATGGAAAGTCTATACACGCCAGCCAGAGCATCACCAACTGCTGATGCAGAATCGATTAAAAGAGCCAGGAATTTGATTAAAACATACTCGGAGTCTTTTGGGAGTTATGTGGAGGGGATAGTTCGAGACGACTCGAATAACATACAATCTTTGAGCAGCGTCCCTCTCTTGATGCGTAATTTTGGAAACATGGACACCGTAACCTGCGCACCTGGCTCGGGTAGTGACAGTGAGATTTGGAAAGACTTTGTTGTTCCCGGGAACTCTGTGGGAAGCAGAGACACCTGTGGTCATGTTGAAATATCCACCAAAGCCGAAAATTTGTCTTGGGCTGCCGCGCCCTTAAGTAGAGAAGAAACCCTCGCGAAAGGAACTGTTACGGTCCCAGCGACTGTGCCTAAAGAAAGTTTTACCGCAACATCAAACAATTCTTCAGCCAGTGGAATCTCTATTAAAGATGAACAACAATCTTTGCTCAAAATGGAACCACAGTCTTCTGACTTCTGTCCTTATACAGCAAATATACCGAATTTGAATCCATCTTATCTGACCAATACTGCGAGTACGAAACAACTTGGATATGGCGAACAGCCGGACACTTCAGCGCACTCCTCTCCACCTGCTCAGAAGATTGTTTTAGATACTGCTCGATACTCGGCCGATTTAGGTTCGGATAACCCTTTACCGCAAGCGACAAATATCAAAACAGATCCTTGTAGTAGTTTCTCTTCTTTCGTTGGAGAAGGGATCCTTACTAGGGCATCTATGGAGTACTCACAGCAAGCGCTCCAGACATTGGCGGTGCACAAGAGTGAACCGTTCAGGTTGTCTGCTTCGAGCGCGCCCGCGGATTCTCCGTTTTGGTGCCAATCCACAGGTCCTTCTGAGGATCATCATCTACAGATTGACTATCTATCTCCCGCTGGACTCCACAACACATGCAAATACAGTTCCACGAACGCGTACAGCTCCTATTTAGGGTAAGATGTGGCGAAAACGACCCGAATTTTACTTGTGATTTCCTACGCGTTTTCTTACCCTTCAAGAAATAACAGTAAATTTGATCATGACGTGACCGTAATGAAGCATGCTTTTTAAAATGATTGCCGTAGAGACACACACTATTTATTTATTTTTAAAAACATTTTTAAATATCCATCCTTTATATGTTTATCTGTACGACTAGATTCATATTTGTTTGTCCTAAGGTTTGCATAATGAACTGACAGTGAGTTTGATTTCGTCTCGTTCCCTATTAACTAATCAATATATCGTGATTGAATGTATCACAGTAGGCCAATATGGTTGTGGGGTATGCAAAACCCTGAATGATTATATATGCATATTTTCAAGCATAATTCATTTCTTCAAAGTTAAATCAAATTTACCTTTTAAGTAATTATCATGTTCATTATATTATTAATTTATCACAGGTAATAATAACAGCTTGTTGTCCTCCTAGAGCATATAAAAAGGCCAGACTTTGTCTACTTTGGAAGCAGCTGGTGTAAAGTTACATTATAGAGGCACAGACACCCTGACAGCCATTTGGTGTTTTGTCAAAATGTAGTTGTGTTGGTTATTGTGCATTTGTAGACTTGACAGTTAACCACACTTGGGTCAAATACATATTTTAAATGATTTAACTATTTAGATGCTAGGATAAAACTTGAAAACATTCCTTCACATCCCTTAAGAATTTTTCATGGACCATACAGTGTCACTAATCAAAGCGAAGAAAAATTATATTCTAAATATTGATTTAAATATATGCTTCTTTAAACTTTAGGTATTTTACTGGTCTCTAACGGGCCGAAGTGTTTTGAATAAAGTGCTTGACCCAGGTGCAGAGTTAACTGTGCTAGGTTTGGTGTATCCTAAGTCTTCCCTTGACGGTGGACAGATGGAGATGGTGGAGTGACCCTGACTCTCTATTCATTGGCAGTGTGCTGCCCCAGAGGGTGTGCGTCATCTGTGGGGATGAAGCATCAGGCTGTCACTATGGTGTCCTCACCTGTGGCAGCTGTAAGGTGTTCTTTAAGAGGGCAGTGGAAGGTAAGGGGTCGACACCTTAGAGTGCAAGGTGCTCCAAGGTGGTCAGGAAACCTCATATCACATAAGTTCATTTTTTACCTTTATTTAACCAGGTAGGTCAACTGAAAATGTTTTCCTTTGTAGTGATTACCCGGGGAGTCAATGTGGGCAAAGAATGGAAATCTGACCCGAACATCAGGCTTAATACCCATACTCTTTCTAAAAGTCATTAATGATAGTGAGTCAGGACCTTGGTCTAATGTCTCATCAAGGTTGGCACATGTCACCTTCTACAGCACAGTGCCCCTGTCATTGGATTTCAATTTGGTCAAAAGAGAAGAGTGTCCCTTACTGACCCACCATCATCTCTTTCAACTGCAGCTTACTTTTTTTTTGGAATGTCCCCATTGCAAGCACTAGCCACACCAGCTAAACTTCAGAAGTCAGGAAAAGAGTAGAGGGCGATATGGCTGTTGGCTCCTATTTTCTCAGAGAAATAAGGAAATGGAACCTATTTCAACCAATGTAGACATGCCTAAATGAATGAAGGTGAAAAAAAATAAAGGGAAATGGTTGTATGTTTTCAGATATGTTTTTTAAAGGTCATCAGCAATGGTATCATGCTTGTCGCAGTTTGTGATGTTGTTGCACAGCAACTTGCTTGTGCGTTATCTAATACGTACAGATAAATTGGAGCCACCATGTTGACCATGGCCATGTCACTCTGTCCTCCTAGCCTTGCCTGAAGCTAATCTTCAGAGCTCTTAGTACAGTATTTTCCCTCATAGCACAGAATGAACCTCCTCTATCAAGTCCAATCAGCGGGAACAACACTTATCACACTCTGGCTTAGATTTGATGTAACCATGGGGAACCTTTGTAATGAACTTTTTGTTATTAACTTAATCAAGGGTTACGTATTTGCTGTTCATATTTTCACTTTGAAGTTTGACCTTATTTTAAACAAATACAAAGTGTTTTATGAGAAACAAAAGCATAGCATGCAGTTAGTTGCTTAAAGCTATAACAACACATTCTACAGACTGAATTGTGGATTGACAGCTTAAACATAGGGCTACACACTAATGGCTGTCTTTTCTCTCTTGATTTATTTTAAAAATATTTATGATAGAATGGTATTTTTATATCATGCTGTTTGTTCAACACTTAAGTTTAATTAACATAGTTGAAACCTGTGCCTTCAACAAAAACAAATGTTTTCTCTTCTGATGTAATAATTTTCATAAAAGCAAAGTAGCACACATTCCCAACTGTACATGTATTCCTGTTCTGAACAGGCCATCATAACTACTTGTGTGCTGGAAGGAATGACTGCATCGTGGACAAGATCCGTAGGAAAAACTGTCCTGCTTGTCGCCTCAGAAAGTGCTACCAGGCGGGAATGATACTGGGAGGTACCCACAATTCTTTCTCATTTTTATTATCTAAGGTTTATTTTTCTCACTGAACTCTTTGAAATGAAATGATCAAAAGCATTAGGCTGAAGTCATATCGAAAACAAGGTTCCTGTTTCCAAGCGGCCTCAGAAGAACAAAGCCATTCTTTTTTTATAGCCTTGACTTTGGCTACGGTTCAGTGCCTGGCTTGCGTGACGCGAGCTGAACGTTCCATCCCCGCACCTTTCATTCAAGTTTTATAGGTGTACTCTCCGAAATGGTGGGTAAACAGGTGGAAGCAGGTCAACACCGCGTAATGAGGTATTTCTTAAGACCAGAGCAGAACGTACTTGCAGTGATGGCTGCCTGGCGGCAGCAATCATTGGTGTGGTGTTTGCCGTGGAGAGGAGCCAGAGGAGCAGGGTGACCCAGCTCCGAGTGGCATCAGAGAAGAATGCCTCCTCGTGCCACTCCTCTAAGTGATGTACTCCCCTGTACTCCCCACCCATGGAGGCAGGAGGGAGAGAAAGGACCTTTTAAATATTAAAGAAAGTTTGTCTGGAAGGACCCGGGATTTGATGATTAGTAAGGCATCAACTAGAGTTGAGAGATGATGCATTCATAGCACAGTGTTATAGTTAGTGAATGCCGCCGGGTACAAACACACCTCGCACTTTTTTGTTTCAGCAATACTTTGATGCATCGCACAAAAGAAATGACTAAAGTTAATTATCACATCCATTCCGTCCCCTGCATGAAAGCTTAATTGAATGAGAGATTATAAAGCCACACAGTTACAAGCTCGAACCTTTCCCTTGTTGCTTTGCAAAATGTTTCTACATGGACTGTGCTTTTATTTTATTTCAAACTTAATATTTATTGTGAAAAGGTCATAAATGACAATTCTGGTGGGCCCCATGTGTCCAGCCATTCAAAGCCATGTTGGATGGCTTTGAAAGACATCAGTCATTCACCAGATTCAGACTGCTAATGAATAGCGACAGCATGACAAACAATCTATTAGATTTTCCAGACAGATGATAAACTACAAAGACAGTTAATGTGGAACATTTATATGGCTTCTAACAGAAGCCAGTAAGAGCCTAGAAACTGAGCACATTTTTTCATCTACAGGCCTTCTGATCATCTTCAGAAAATGTTCCCAGAGATTCTGCTGTTGTGCTATGGCAGAGAATTATTTCACAATCTATCTGGGATCTTTTGTCCAGAATCAATAGCGCACGGTGCATGGGCACAGCCAATGGCACAGTGCATGCGTGCACTGGGCATTTGGTACTGAATTTTGATATTTTTATGACCAGATACATGGAGGACCTAGCTAAAAGCTTGCAGCACAGATGGAATAGGCTGGATTAGGCTGAATATATTATCAGTGGGTATGTTGCAGCTGGATTCAATCATAGCCAATCAAATTACCAATTTTGATTACCTTTAAGAGCTGTCCAGGGTGTATTCCTGCCTCTCGCCCAATGCACGCTGGGATAGGCTCCAGCACCCCCTGCGACCCTGCTCAGGATAAGTGGGTATAGATAATGGATGGATGGATGGATTTAGTCTCCAATGGCATAGATCCCGTAATATATCTAAGTGGCACTCCTGAGGTGCAGTGGAGTTACAATTTTTCTTGGCTCCTCCATTTCGATTGTACAGTATAGCCTACAGGCTACGCGGATAGCATGATCCACACACAAACGTTTTAACGGTACACCCTCCAGACAAAACAATAACGTGGCTTATTTTTTATTGGTATTTTTGATGTTGAGTGCTAGCAAATGATGTGAAATTAGCTTGGAAGGTTAAATTAGCTTAAATTAGCTTGTAACTAATACAGTTAATGCATGTAGCTTGCATGTATCACTTTAACTACAGTCACATCATTCAAATGAAACTTGTGCAAGTTCAAGTTCCATTTATTGTCATTCTTCTCATTACAAATGAGTGTAAGAAAAATAACAGAATACAGTACCACTGCGACCACAGTGCAGTATAAGAACAGCCATAAACAAGTAAAAACAGAGATAAATATAGGAATTAATGTTATAAAAAAAGACAATTAACAATAAATGTAAAGTATACATTTTTCCTGCTTGGAGGATTCCTATCAAAGTGAAATTGGACAGCATATGATCCACAAAAATGGTTGATTGGCTTTTCAATAGGTTATGATCAAGCATGCATTAATTGGTAAACCCCTGAAATTAGTAACTCTCTGTATGCTGGGCTACGACTTGCGACTTGTGCCATAGACCTGGTCTGAGCAGGCAGGCGGCACGGACTGACGTGCTGACACCACGATTTCTATGACCTGCTTGATCTTCACTGTCACAAATAGCCCAGTAGTGCCTCTTCTCTCACTTCAGTGCATGGTGAGTCCCCAAATTACCAAGTGGGCTCAGGCGCATCAAAACGTATGAATGTCATTTTGGCTTGCCACATATAGAGCCCTCTGTTTCCTGACAGAAAACGAAAGATTGTAACCAATGTATATTGCTCGGTTCTAAAAATGGATGGACTACAAAGGTTGAACTTTAGTAATCTTTTCCTTTTTCAGTAAAGGTTCATGGGCTTCTGACTAAGGGTTCATATCTAATAAAATTCTTTTGTTTCTTTTAGAGTACAAAGACAAAAATACACTGATGTTGGCACTTCTGTTGAAAGCAAAACAACAAGAAGTATTTTACTGCTGTGAATGAAAAACAATGAATAGTTTTTGATTTGATCGAACTCTACATGAGGTACTATCGTAGAGCCCTTCCAAAAAAACAAAAAGAAATAAAAACAAAAACACAGTGTCATGCTCACAATGAAAGCTTTGAGGAGGAAAAACAAGAGGCTTCCCAATGTAATTCCAGTTTTGCCTTGTGAACATCACAAACCATTCCACATCTGTTGCCATCCCAGGTCGGAAGCTGAAGAAGTTGGGGGCTCTGAAGGCAGCAGGGCTGACCCAGGCCCTGGTGGCCCACTCACTGATTCCTCGGAGGCTCTCTGGTGACAGCCAGGCCCTGATGCCCCTGGGCTGCCTTCCTGGGGTCCGGGAGCTGCACCTTTCCCCCCAGATCATCAGCGTGCTGGAGAGCATTGAGCCTGAGGTGGTGTACTCTGGTTATGACAACTCCCAGCCTGACATGCCCAATATGCTGCTCAACAGCCTCAACCGCTTATGTGAGAGGCAGTTGCTGAGGATTGTCAAGTGGTCCAAGTCTTTACCAGGTAAGCCCCCCCCCCCCAAACCCCAATCCCTGCATGGTAATATCATCCCCACAACTACACCCCCCCAAACTGCCCCCCAAATTTCCCAGACTTCCTCTCCCTGATCCAGCTCAGGGCTGCACCCAGATTTCGTCCTTTCAGGTAACAGCCAACGACACCCCCGATGCTACGTCACCCTGCCTTAGACCAAGGCAGTGCCCAGATCATGGACATCAGCCCTTCAATGCCCCCCACCACCTGTCAAGGGCCAGATTCCTGCAGCCCCGCAATTGTTGCCCTTGGGTCACCCTAACCCTAACCCCATACTTTCGGTATAGCCCACCAACCCCAATATGAACCACGACCATGCCCAGATCACGGCTAGCTTCATGCTGTCTTCTAGTCTGCTCCATCCACTCCCCCATCGCCCACATCTCTCCTGGCTGTACCAACCCGCCCCCCCCACGTCTGTCAGGCTACGCATGGCGTCTGTCTTTGATGCTTTGATGTCCAAATCCCTCCTCCCTCCTGGTAGTGAGTAAGCACTTAGATTATAATGTGATTGTTATCGGTGCTCAAGAACAAAATGGAAAGGCAAGAAAGTAAGCGGTGAGTCAGGCAGTTTCCACTTTTAAGTCCAGATCCTTGAGCATTGACCCTGGCCAAAGTGTTCCTCCGTCCCCCAAAGCTCTTATGAAAACAGCAATTCATTAGGGTAACACAATGATATTACTGTAGATCTGAAAATCAGAGCACTTCTGACTAAAATGAGCCTTGTCATCATGTCACAGCTGTTGCTCTCAGTGTTTGCCAACCATACGTACTGTGCCAAACTTAATAGAAACATTTTAAGCCTATTTGTGGAATGCCTTTCCTATTGCACTTAACATCAAGTGATTCATTAGAAATCACGGTGCTGGAACTATGTTGAGCAGTATTTTTTCTATATATTGTGCATTTTTGTTTTGAATAGGTTTTCGCAGTTTACACATCAATGACCAAATGGCTCTGATCCAGTACTCCTGGATGAGCTTAATGGTATTTTCTTTGGGTTGGCGGTCTTTCCAAAATGTCACCAGTGAATACCTGTACTTTGCACCTGACCTCATTCTCAACGAGTAAGTAGTTAATCCTTACATGCAAACATTGTGTCGTCAACTGTCAAAATAGTTGCCATTTTAACTGATACTTCACATCAAAATTCTTAGTGTTAAACCAACTCTTAACAGTCTTATAAGAACCATATGTACACAAATAGAGCTAAAGGTACTCTTTCACCATTGATTCTATGCTGATCATTTTGCTGTGAGCCATCTGATATCTCAAATGGAGTTTTGTTTTGTCATTTCTTGGGTTCATTGCCAGAGAGTATATGAGGAGGTCTCCAATATTTGACCTGTGCATGGCCATGCAATTCATCCCTCAAGAGTTTGCCAATCTCCAGGTGACCAAGGAGGAGTTTCTGTGCATGAAGGTCTTGCTGTTGCTCAACACAGGTATGTCTTTAGTTAGTTTAGATTACTTCTCATTCGAACAGAGATCACGCCTACCAACCCACTCCTACCCACAATCCCGAGCCTGACCTGGCGTCAGTGTGACACATAAACAGTGTGACACATCTTTAATCTTCCTAAGAACACACACAAAGAAATAATGCGATTTGAGATAAACCAGGGACACATCGTACTGCAAGTCCTTGAGTGGGGGGTAGGGGAGGCAGTTATTACTTAGCAGCTGTGGTGAGTGATTTCTGAGGCAGGCATAGCAACAAACCACTGACTGTCAGTTTACTGCCGCTATGCTTTTACCTCACAGTGCCTCTGGAGGGGTTGAAGAGCCAGCCACAGTTTGATGAGATGAGGCAGAATTACATCCATGAACTCACCAAGGCCATTCACCTGCGAGAGAATGGTGTGGTCGCCTGCTCCCAGCGTTTCTACCACCTGACCAAGCTGATGGACCACATGCATGACGTAGGTCCCAGTTAATAATAATAATAGTAATAATAATAATAATAATAATAATAATAATAATAAGCTGTACATATGCTTTCCAGGCTTAATGCACTGTACAGGAGTTTTTAAATAAATATATAAGTAAAATCAGCACAGTGATACAATCACAATTAATAAACAAGCTGTTGTTAATGAACTAATACATAGAGTTAGTATGCCCTGAAATCAAGATCTTTTAAAAGCCATTATTTTATCTACCAGCAAGAGAACACTTTCAAGGTTGAAGATTTTTAACGTTGTTCAAGATTTTTTACATTTCTATATTAATATGAAAATTACCATGATAAGTGATTTCTCAGCTGCCTTAAAATATGTTACAAATGAAAAAGTTACTCTTGCTGTTAAATTGAATAACAGCAAGGCTTAAGAGAGATTATACACATCAAAAGTGAAGAGTTTTGCTCATTGCTGCTGTTTGGTGTAAAACTATTCAAATGAAAATAGATATATCTAACTCAGTGTACACCTTGAAGTGTAATGTACATGTAGTCTGGAATGTGCAACAATATGTTGTAAATATGCTGAAACTTTAATGGCCAGTATGGACATACATTGGCTTGTCTGGGAATGTCTGAAGTATCTGCGCTAATATTGTGAAATTTTGCAGTCTTCTTTCAAATGCTAACCTGACTTACTGTGTTCATTTATGATCACGGGCAGTTTCAGAAAGAGTGGGGGTGATAAATCTGGTGTCCTGGACAATTTCCCACAAAAACTGGCTTCCCAGTGTTTGCTCACCTAATCACCCCCTAATTAGCAACAAAGTGCATTCCCCTGCCCATCTTGAATGCCTAGGACCTTGGTCATCATTGCAACAGAGAATTAAATTCTCAGTTGACCTGCCACGGAAAATACATTTTAAATAAAATAAACCAGGGCACTGAACTTTGGCTTGGATTTATTCATCAACTGTCTTGTTTAATACAGTTCAATGTATATCCTACAAAAATTTTTTCAGTATTTATGGTGAGTTAATAAAATGTTTGAGAAGAGTAAAAATGACAATTTAATTGTTAGTCAAAGTTAAGGACTATATTGATCAAATCCAAGTCTTAATTTTCAGATTTCACTGCTTTCTGAGCAATCACTATTAATTTCAGAACCAGAAGGATAGAAGTAGTTCTTTCTGGTTTCTTTGGTGTATACATAGTTTAGTTTTCAAGTAGGATCAAAAGAGAGATATTGATCCAGGAGATATTGAACGAGGTGCGTGTTAAAAAGCATTTAGTGATCGGCAAATTCATTTAGATAAAAAGGTTAAAACCAAGAACACAGGGTTTAGAACAAAGAACATCAAGCAACTCGTTTGTATCTTGTAAATATTCTCATTGGCCAGGCTCATAACCGTATGGTGCTATAAAGCCATGCAGGTTGACACTGATGTGAGATAAGTTTGCCCATCTTGGTAACAAACCAAGTCAGTGAGTGCTTCTGGCCAGTAGGATCTTGTGTAGGTGGGCACAGATTACAGGCAATAATTAAAGCTAACCCAACCTCTGACTAAAAACTCAGTCAGTTTGCAGGGATCTTACCTCACCAACTTTCCTTTCCAGATGCTTTAGAGGTAGAAGGTTTTAGGGCATATACCTCCATAGATCTTATACATAGTTCTCATCCTAAAGAGCACCTTGTCAATGGCAGTTTCATTTTCTAAGCCATTTTCTGTTGTGTCCTTGACCACAGACACTGTAACACATCATGATGAGTCTTGGGTACATTACATTTAGGCTTTTAGCAGACACTCTTATCAAAAGTGACTTACACAGCTGACAGTTATTTACATACTGTCCATGATACTGTTGGATATTTACTGAAGTGATTCAGGATAAGCACCATGCTCAATTAAACTACAACAGCATGGCTGTACCTGTGAATTGAACCTGCACCCTCTGAGATTAAAGTAATTTCCCTAACCATCGCACTGTATTGTTACTTTTAAGGAATACAGGTCTGTACAGGACAGTTTCTGATAATTGACAGTAAACATTGAAATGTACTTTTTAATTTTTTACATTTGGTCCAGATTGTGAAGAAGCTCCACCTGTACTGCCTGAGCACTTTCATTCAGGCAGATGCCATGCGGGTAGAGTTCCCCGAGATGATGTCAGAAGTCATCGCCTCCCAGCTGCCTCGGGTCCTTGCTGGAATGGTGAAACCCCTTCTTTTTCACACCAAATGAAGCCGCAAATTTCACACCACCAGAAAACCACAAAGCACCATGGGAGATCAAAGCAATTTCTCATTGGAGCTCAATTTTAAATACTACAATATTAAAGAGATGAAACTAGGGAAATTTTCCATAAACACTCAGTAAAAGCCTGTCAACCCCACAGCTTGTAAAAAGAATATCTGTTTGTGCATTTCATTTTTCAATGCTTCACCGTTTCGCAAATGATTAAACTTCTTAGAAAATATGAGGTAGCTGAATTTCTCAATGAAAATAGAAAAATACTGTTTTTAAGCTTAACACTATTAGTACTGTGCCATGCTTAGTTAACATTTGTTGATTGAAATGGGGCATGTAGAATGATAAATCTCAAATTAAAATCTGTTTTATGTGTAAACCGACTGTACTGAGTTTGAGAGCGCAAACCTGCATGGTTTCGGTATCTGAATGCTGTTGTTGTAGCAACTGTTTGTGAGGGAGGAGAGGATCACCGAGAAAAACCCTTTATAACCCTTGTCAATGTCCCGGAAGACTGAAACACACATTTATTTCAGCTGAAGTTCTATGGCCTGATTCATTCTCTTGTGCCTTGTGTGTATGTGTGTGTGTGTGGTTGTCAGACTTGGTACAGGGGACAAGATAATGATTATCAGCAAAAATACTACAAAATAGATCATGATGAGAATCTTCCAAGTGACAATGGTAGTTACATTGTGAAAGTGTACTGCTGTCTCAGTATCTTTTTTGACAATCACTAACTGGACAGGAAACATACTTATTTTCAGCTTTGTGAGCTCGTAGACAGCTGTGCTTCTTTAAAAAACAAAAACATTAGACATCATAGAAATTAAGGGCTTTACAGATCCCCAAAAATAAGTTCAATCTGAAAGCATGACCCTGTTTTGAGACACTGGTACTGTTTGAAATATTTCCTTTTCATGGTCATTTTTTTCTGCTTCTTGGTTTTTCTGGTGTGAAAATTCTGTTACACAAGTGAGCTATTTGTATTTTTTTTCTGGTATTTCCATACATACATCCAGACGGATGACAAAGTAAAGAAAACCCCAGCATAAAGTGTCTTAGTAAGGTGTTGGGTCACCACAAACTGCCAAAACAGCTTCAGTGTGCCTTGGCATAGATCCTACAAGTCTTTGGAGCACTACTGGAAGGATGGAACACCACTCGTCAAAAAATATACTCCCTCATTTGCTGTTTTGATGGTGGTCGTGGTGGTGAGCGTTATCTAACACATTGGTCCAAAATCTCCCATACTGTAGGTGTTTAATTGGCTTGAAATCTGGTGACTGCAAAGGCCATAGCATGTGATTCACATCATTTTCATACTCATCAAACCATTCAGTGACCCCTCGGGCATTGCCATCCTGGAAGAGATTACTCCCATCAGGATAGAAATGTTTCATCATAGGATAAAGATCAGAATAACTCAGAATAAGACTCAGAATAACTTTGTATTGATTTGCAGTGACCCTTCGCTCTAAGGGGACAAGTGGACCCAAACCATGCAGGGAAAATGTCCCTCACAGCATAACAGAGCCACTGGCCACCCTCACTTTAGGGGTCAGTGGCTCACCCACTTGTTGAGAATATAGATGACTCGTCTGACCATATCACTTTTCTTCCACATCTCTGTAGACCAGTGCTTATGGATTTTGCTCCACTGAACTCTCAAATGTGCATTTGTCTTTGTAATGAGGGGTTTATGCACTGCAATCATACTATAATATCCTTCTCTATGTAGTTGTCGATGGACTGTTCTTGCTGACACCATCGGATCATGTCCTGTATTGACATTCTCAGTCACCTGAGGAAGAGTTGCTCTTCTGTTTTTCCTTTTCACTAATGCACGAGCATCATAGTCATCGAATGTGCACTTTCGACAACTATTTCCAACCATAACCATAACAAGCATGCCGTGAGACCATTCTGACCTAAAACCAAGAATTTTAATATTGGCTAGGTGACAAGTGACGGCGAACCTGTCATAAAGCTAGCTGGCATTCAAAACCCGTTTCAGAGGGTCTTAGAATACGTTATGTCTACATTGCGCGACCACACCATTTAAAAAGTAAGACAGTGCTAGGGAGATGAATTTGATTGACTTATGGTTTCATGCAGTTTTATTAAATAATGTAATGACAAAAATGACCAAAATTGGTGCTAACTGTATGGTATAAAATGAGAAGGAACTATTTTTTCTTGATAGAATCATTGTTTTCATAGAATTAACGAATAGAGGTTTTTGCTTAACAACGGTGCAAATGGAACTACCAACCAGAGTTTTGCTTGACAACGGTAAAATAATATGCCCAAACGCCCGCGAAAAATATTTCAATTTCAGCTGATTAAGTCGATAAAAAATCAATAAAAGTAACCATACATAGTCATTATAGTCAGTATAAGTGATAACCTCGGCTCTGAAAAAGGCCTACTCGGCTGGTACCTACATATTTCAAACGGACAGCTCGTGGTTCCTCATCATATTAACACAATGGAAATATAAAGGGGCCAGGTGATGACAGGAAGACCATCTATCATTGAGGCTTGGATGGGAATCTGTGGTGCATGGTCATAGATCTTGACATGGTTACTTGAGTGTCTCCATGATCCTCACCTGCTGCTAATCCAAACTGTGGAATGGCTGTGACAACAAATAATCCACAAGATGTTCTTCCCCATCCCACTCTCTGCGTCTGCGTCCATGCCTCTCTGTGACCCCCTCACTCACGCTGCCGTTAATTGCCTCGTTAGCAATAGCAGCACCGCTCTCCTCAAAATCCATTCTCGCTGTTAGCTCAGTCCTTCAGGGCAGGTACAACAAGCTTAACTGTTGCGTTGGCTAACACAAGTAGCTAGCTACTGCTCGATAAAAAAGGGAAACGTAAATCTGAATAAAGGAAATTTGGACAACCTCCTCTGCCTCTATGGACCAGCCTCCTCTGGTTGAAAAGGCTTGAATAAAATGTTATTTTTTAGTGATGTGTTTTAACCCTCCTGTTCTGTTCATTTTTTAGGTGTTCCCGGGTGAATAACAACAGGTGCTATACATGAATGACCATTTCATAGAAGTTATTACACTAATAAGCAGTAAAGAACTTTCTCTGAAAAAAAATTTTAAGTATTTTCCCTAGATTTTCAAACTTTAAAAAGGGTCAATTTGACCCGCAACATAACAGGAGGGTTAAAAGTAGTTCGCAATTTGCAAGTTATAATAGTGGTAGTGGTAGAGAATTGAAGATGAAATTTGGAAATTATTATTGAACCAACGCAATGTCAAAATTGTATTCTGGTTGTTGATTGGTTAGGGAGGACGTCCTCCCTTGGAGCATCATTTTACGTGTTTTAGCCAATAACAGATTAGCATGAAAAAAAATGAAGAACATTAAATTAATATAAGAGATCCCGCCCTAAGGAGGACAGCAGGAGCCTGTCCTCCTCTGCCCCCCCCCCCACCCCCCACCCACCCACCACCACTTCACACAGATTGCCCTTTCCCATCTTGGGATGTCACTGTTGAAGCATTTTAATTATAATTTCAATACTGGATTTTTCCCAAAGAAAACAAATATTTTATAAATTATACTGAGATTTGGTAATGGTTTATTTCAACCAATTACTCTTTTTTATATTTTGATCTCCCTCTTGTTCCTCCTCTGCCTCTATGAACCAGCCTCCTCTGATATATATATATATTTTTTTTTTTTCCCCTCTTATATTTGCAACCACATTACTCAATAAGGGTGAACAAAAAGTCCATCTGTCCATTCTTTTTCTGTTACATCAATCGATGATTTGGATGATTTGTACATACAAAAGAAAAACAACCTAAAAATGTGTTAAAAGATTTTGGTGCCATTCCATGTTTAAAGTGTTTTATGCAATGCTTTGCTCATTAAAACAATGTAATGCAAGTGCAAACTTTAAATTAAATGGATACACATTAAGCATTTTATTGCCTCACTTTGTAAAGAACAAGATTGACTTCATGGTTTGTTTGTGGTTAAAGCTTAAAGTGAGTTATACATATAAAAGGAATGATATTTAAAAAACAGTAAATAATTTCCCAGATCACAAAGACAGCATAGCAGCTCTGTCTGGACCAGGAGACCACTAGGTAATAAAATTGGCAGCATTCTTTAAACTGGTCACATTTTAATTTCTCACAATGAGTCTCTTCCTCTCATTGACCCCACCGAAGCAAATGGAAAGGGAGGAACCTTCAAGCATCTGCGATCAAGGTCACCTCACATTCTCATGCACTTATAAGGAAAAGAATGCACTGGTCTTGGCAACCATCCTAATTCCAGATACCTTGGAGGAGTTGTTTCCTTCTCCACACTCACTGCAAAGCACAGATTTGCCCCTTTTTGCCCTGGTCTTTTTTTAATGACCTTATGATGTGAAATTCATTAGTTATTTCAGTTTTCCCAATTAGTACAGAACAAGAGAAAATATTAGGGTCACACAAAGACATTGTATCTTCCGAAATTGGAATTCTGAGGAGAAGCAAAAACTGCTTAGTTTTTTTCCAGTTTACTGCACAGTACTATTATGTAGTCATGTGGAGTTTTCAGTCAGCTTCATTAGGACCTGAAATTTCAATGCATGTTAAAAAGTCAATATAAAAAAATGGACATTCACAGTTTTCATGATATTGGTAATGCAATACTAGCTCTCCTTGCCACATACTGCAGTACAGTGGCATGTCAATTTTACAAACAAAACAAGTGATTTGGACTGATTTTTGTTTTGCTGTGAAAATAATCCTGATTAACTAAATATAGAGTAAATAACTACAAGTAATTAATTGCAGTTCCAGTGGTAGTCAAGAAGCTAATATTAGGTAACTTTGTTTCCAAAAAAATAAAATATAAACTGTGCATAAAATTGTGTTCCTGCCCCTCACTACTCACTACCTCACTATAAATAACCACTAAATAGGTTTGTAAAGGAAAAGGGGTTCCTCAAGACACCAATGATGGAGACTTAAGGTGAAATAGAATAAAACTAAAAACCAGCTGAAAATAAAATGGGGGAGAAAATAACTCACTGTTGATAGACTCTCTTAACACTGATTTTTCACTTTGGGGTAGTTTTCTTTAACTGAACTAAAGTCTATTAAATACCACAAATGCTGATACTATCCTTTACTACACTGACACTTAAGTTTTTAGGGACTGCAAATACCCAAATTACCAGAAGCTTGTGCTCCTCACCTCATCATTCTAGTTCCCCAAAAATGAACTTAAAAAAGCAAGCTTACATACCCTGGGGCTGATTAGCCACAGGTGACCCAAATCAAATAGGCTCTGTCCATTAACCAACTGGCAAGGAGCTGGCTCCACCCACCAGCCTCAGCTGAGCGCGAAAACCAAATACCAACTTTGGGAGCAATGACTTACCATTTGATAGTCATGGCCAACCATAACACCATCTGAATTGACTATGGAATGAGTACTACATGACACAAATGGAATTAGGACAAAGTAAATATCATTTTATACAGTTCTTTGTCATAGTTAATTGTAAGTGAAATGTCAGAATGAAGCTAATGTAACCATTAAGTGCATATATTATAAAACAAAAAGAGTATACGTAATTGTCACACACCGCGACAACCCTTTTCTGAACAGAAGAGTTGGACACAGGGAGATACGAGAATCCGGGAATATTCCGGATCTTTACAGAGAGAGAGAATCCAGTCACTACAAACAAACAAAACAGCTTCGCCCTTCACCCTCACAGGATCGGGATAAAAATAAAGCAACACAACAAAGTAAAATAACAGACAAAATAACCAAAACTACAAAACACTTTCCAGCCTTTTTTTGAGCTGGCATGTTCCGCTATTTGTCTCCCGGTTTGTGTCTTCCTCGGTCACAGACACCTACTGGGAAGAAAGCTCACTTTAAATACCTGGATTAATTACTGATGCACTCCAGGTGCGTGTGCCTACTTAACCAGTAGGCGTGGTCCTGAGACAGCCCTGAACCTCTCCCACAAACCAAGCCCTGCCACAGTATTTTAAAAAGTTACACACTCTAATATTTTGTTGGACCGCCTTTAGCTTTGATTGCGGTGCACATTTGTCGTGGCATTATTTCGACAACCTTATGCCACATCACAACATTTATTTCCGTCCGGAATTGCATTCATTTTTGGCCGAGATCTTCCCATCCCAAAGACTTTCAATAGGGTTAAGGTCAGGACTCTGTGGTGGCCAATTCATGTGTGAAAATGATTCCTCATGCTCCCAGAACCACTCTTTCACAATTTGAGCCTGATGAATCTAGGCATTCTCATCCTGGAATATGCCCGTGCCGTCAGGGAAGAAAAAATCCATTGATGGGATAACCTGGTTATTCAGTACATTCAGGTACTCAGCTGACTTCATTTTATTGCCGTTAACTTGCTGAGCCTAGACCTGACCAATTGAAGCAACCCCAGATCATAACACTGCCTCCAGAGGCTTGTACAGTGGGCACTGTCCAAAAAAATCCAAACTCTGCGACCACTGGCCAGTCATAGAATTATAACATTAGTACAGTAGACTCTTGACCTATTTACCTTCTGTACGACCCCTGACCTTAACTTTCTAAAGCCGCGTTTCCACCAAAAGTACCCGGAACTTTTAGTCCCTTTTAGGAACTACTTTTCAAGGAACTAAATGGTTCCTTCAGCCCATTGTTGTCTGCGTTTCCACCGCGGTCTAAAGTCCCACGAAGATTAGGCAAATTAGCCCACTGACGTATGAAAAAGCGACGTTGTCGTCGGTCCATCTGTCCTATGATTTCTTCTGTAACCCCATACTACCACCGAAGTAGCCAACATTATTTTCTAATAACCGGGACAGCCCGGAGGGGTTTATTCCACTTATATACAACGGGTTACCAACAATGACTATATATGGTTACTTTTGTATTTATTGATTTTTATCGATTTAATCACCTGAAATTGAAATATTCTTCCGCAGTCGTTTGGGCATATTTTACCGTTGTCAAGCAAAACTGTCGTTGGTGGTTGAACTTGGACCGTTGTTATGCAACAAATAGGATATAACAGGCTAATAGTCAGATTGTAACTGTTTTATATATCCTCTCAAACACATTCATTATTTTTATGCGAACATCCACTTTCATGTCTTGACATTCGAGGTGACAGAATGCATTCACATTCCACAAATAACTGGCAACAACAACAGAAAACATGCAAACGTTGTAAACAATTTGCTGTTGAATTGATTACTTTCTCATCGTCAATTCAATATAGGCTAATCGCAAAATGACAAGAATAGAACGAAAACTCGGACTTGCGTGAAAATTTAAATTAGCAGTGGTACAGCCACCGTTTGCTTTCCTTCAAAAAAGATACTGCTAGCCGAATTTTACTGCTGGCAGAGTAAAATTACGGCAGTCTGAAAAAGCAAAAGGGACGATTACTAGAATTAACCTGTTATTTTACCCTGACAAAAAGTGCGGAAGGTGATTTCCAGTTTGCTTTTACTGTATCACCAATGTAAATTACGCATAACTACCGCATACCTCACATAACTGTATCAAACGTTTTGAGTCAATTACAACGGGCTAACAAAGAAAATCCGGAAGAAAATATTCAGCAACCAAATTAAACCGTTTGAATGTTTTGGTACGTAATATGCTGTCCCAGCACGAATGCTTAGCATTTTATAAAACGAATACTAAAGCAAGAAAAGAACAGAAGAGCACACGTTATAATTCCAAGACGTTGGCAGGCTAGAACCAAAAGTAGGCTACTGCGCCGCATAACATACAAGTTTGATTTCAAGTTATTATGAAAACAAACTGGTTTGCGGCTGCAGATTTAAAAAAAATGTTGGCTGGACTAAACAAAAAAAAAAATGCTGCGAGTGCTCGACCAATCAGAAATGTTCAGTGCTGCAAGCTCCACCCCAAAGGTTCCTGTACTTTTGGAAAGAACTACCCCCCGAGCAGGAACTTTTTTGGGGGTAAAATGAAGCCCCCGGAACTAAATTTAGACCCTAGTTCCTGCGGTCGAAACGCACTGAGTTCCTCAAAAGCTTCCTAGTTCCGGGGTAAAGTTCCTGCAGTGGAAACGCGGCTTAAGAATATTCTGTGTAGAAACCTTTGGTTTGATCAAATTTTCCGTTTGGTTATGGACAAACACGTAACTGGGGAAACAGGAATGGCAAGCAGGGAACATACATCTGAAAATCTGATCAGATTAAACAAAAATATATCTCACAACTTCACAGGATTCATGAGACGCTAGTACAACATAAACAAAGAGCCAGCAATAACGTAAACCTCAATATCTATCGTGACACCATAGCTAATCTTAATCTTAATTAGCTAAAATAGCCAACATTCTGCCAGGTAAAATAGTACCATTTCACCAGAGCCTCTTTTTGATTTTAGTTACCAATTATGTGTAGCTAGGTTAGGAGGCGAATATCCTCTCAGCTGCCAAGATGGCATTTTATTGTTATCACTTATTATAATGTTAGTTTCATTCATCTAAAACACCCATTATCACCCATGGGAAAAAGTAATTTCCCCCTTGAACTTAACTGGTTGCACAACCTTCAACAGCAAAAACAACAACCAAACACTTCCTATAATTTGATCTCAATCTTTCACATCGCTGTGGAGGAATCTTAGCCCACTCATATTTGCAAAACTGCTTTAATTCAGACAAATTGTTAGGTTTCCTAGCATGAACTGGTCATTTCAGTCCTTAAGACTGATGGCCTGTAGGGTTTAAGGCCACTCCAAAACTTTAATTTTGTTTCTTTTCAGTCAATTTCAGAATTAATGTCAGCAAAGCATCCCCACACCATCACACAACCACAATGTTTGACTGTAAGTATGATGTTCTTACAGCGAAATGCTATATTTACTTTACACCAGACATAGGGACCTGTGTCATCCAAAAAGTTCCACTTTTGATTAATTTGTCCACGAACATTATCCCAGAAGGCATGGGAATCATGCAGGTGCTTTTTAGCAAATGTGAGACAAGCATTGATGTTTCTCTTGGTTAGCAGTGGTTTCTGCCTTGCTACTCTCCCTTGAATCCTTTTTTTGTCCAGTCTCTTTCTTATTGTGGAGTCATGAACACTGCCCTTAGCTGAGGACAGAGAGGCCTGCAGTTCTGTGGATGTTCTTCTGGGATCTTTTGTGACTTCTTGGATGATTTGTCACAGTGCCATTGGAGGAATTTTGGCAGGCTGGCCACTCCTGGCCACTCACTGTTCCAAGTGTTCTTCATTTGGATTTCATGGCGCTCACTGTAGTTTGTTGGAGTCCCAGAGCCTTAGAAATGGCTTTGTAACTTTTCAGAGTGATATATTGCACTAATTTATTTTGATATCTCTTTTGGAATTTTCTTTTATTTTCGCAGTGTGCCTGTATAAACTTTGTCATGTAATGGTAAGATTCAATGTGAGTGAGGTGTATGGAAAAACACCTCAACAAATTATAGAATAGTAAAAACAAATAATTATAACGTGTCTGTCTTAACAACCCTCACGTAATTATCAATTAAATTTGGTAAATTGGTTGATTGAATACCTAATGGGTAATTACTTACACTTACTTGGGTGATATGGGTGTCTGAACTTTTTTCATTAAATAAATTAAATTATTTAAAAAATGTTTTGTGTTTATGGTTTCCCTTTTGTCTAATATTAAATTTTTTCTAAAGATCTGAAGCCATTTAGTATGAAAAACTAAAATACTGCCTCGCGGTTGAATGCCTCCACCAACCAGTAGCCAGTGCTCTGTTTGACCGTTTGGATATAAAATGTCATCACTTCATCATTTTGTCCTATTAGACATTTGTGTGAAACTTTGTCATTATTAGCGTATGACCTCTTGAGTTATGGCAAAAAACGTGACCATGACCTTTGACCACCAAAATCTAACAGTTCATTCTTGAGTCCAAGTGGACATTTGTGCCACTTGGACTCCCTCAATGCATATCGCGTTCACAAGAATCGGGACGGGCGGACGGACGGACAGACAAACAACCCGAAAACAGACTGTGCCGTCGCGGAGGCATAATAAGCAACAATAGAGGAAATCAGGAAGCACGCAAATACTTTTTCACGGCACTGTACATAGCAACAACCAACTGTCCAAATGTAATAGCACTTAACATGTAATAGCATGTTTGAGCATCTAATCTTTTTTTATTTTTATTTTTTTTTAAGAAAGAGACTAAACTAATTAAGTGTAGTTAACTGGAATAAATAGAGGGAACATGAATGTTTTTCATTTCACTTATTTTTTCATGCATGTTGTTTAATATTTTCACTGACTTTATCGACACTCCATTAACTGAGCTGATAGGCTAAACAATGGTAATCAAGCTAGGTTGTTTGTTAGTACACAGTGCGATTGGCTAGTTGTCCCAGGCAAGTTTGAGCAAAAGGATTTCTTACCAAGTTCCTTGGATAGGCGACTGAATAACCACACTTATCGTTCAATCTTAGACATCTTCACATGGTAAAAAATACATTCATATAGAGCCACACAACATAGTCTCATTTATTGTTGCACATGCGTATGCTGTTTCATCAGCTTTTTTTTTAAATAAAGGACAAATCCTGAAAATATTTTTCATTTTTATTTCAATATATAAAACAGCGAGTGCTTAAGATACAATGATAATACAAACAAATATTTAAATATCAAGCTAATTTAATCTATTGTAGTGTTATAATATTATTTATTTGAATATTAACTACTTGTTGCAGTAATGCGATATGGACAAATGCTAGTACACCAGTGTACTAGGAAAATAAAATTTAAAAATTCAGTATTACAGTGTAAGTGCCATCTTTGTCAAAGCAATACCTTATAGAACTGACACATGCAATGTGCTCTTTGGACTAATCCCACTATCCTAAAAAGAATGGGCCTCATTCACAAAACTTACCTTTCATCAGATTTGATTGTAAACTGTGCTCACAAATACTTTCACAAACATTTAAGCCTTCATTTTTTTCTTATCTGAATTTGTTCTTGGGGAAATTTTGATTCTTTGGGAATATTTAATTTAGAAAACATATGTGTGTTTGGAAACAGACCTCATATTAACAACCGAAATGTTTACCAATCTGAATAACCTCAAAATTTCCACTAGTCTTTGATTTCAATTTTTGTTTTACTTAGTTTGCAGAGTGGATTAGCCAGTTTTAACTGAGTTTTTGTTTTCTTTAGGATTACTTGGCTAATTGTGCCTTGGGGACAAAGGTGTCATTAGGGGCTGTGCAGACATGTTTGTGGACAGTGATACATTGCTGATGATAAAAGGCATTCCTTTTATAGGATTGATAGGGTGTTTCCTTATGAAAATCACCATAAACAGGTACATGCATCCAATTTACAAACAACTGACATTCGTCATCCTATACACCAGCGATATTCACAAAATTGAAAATCTGTGCACGTTTCATGAATCCACTGGTTTTTTATATGAACTTTTATTACAAACAAAAGTAAGACAAATTTAAGAATGGTTTTGTGAACGAGGCCCAATGAGTCTATTTACCTAATTCTTTCTATGAACATTAAGATGGTGGATTAATTTAGAGATGGTAAAATTATGTAAATCCTCAAGTTATTCTCTCGTACTAACAAACATGCACATTTAAATAAATATGATTGAAGGGAGTTACAAAAATATGGTTTAACAACATATAACAATAACTGAAACATTTCAGTCTTTTAGTCAAGCAAACCCAACATTTTAGGACATATAATTGAAATTGGCGGCCACTTCCAATGCAAAAAGCGTAAACAGTACTTCAATTCTATTCAGTTCTGGTTTGTTAAATTCACCCATAATGCCCCTTTTCCTTTTTTTTTGTGTTTCCATAGAACATTTTTAATTAAATTACAAAAAAAAGTATTTGTATAAAATGTGTTCAGATGAGTTGCTTAATCAATGACAGTGTGGAATGCAGATAAACTGATTCGAGGCAGAGAAGGAAGGGTGGAAAAAAACAACAAAACAAAAACAAACAAAAAAACGGCACAAACTTGCAACAACGTACCTTGACGGTTATTAAAAGTGCACAACTGATCAACACAACGCATAACTGATTTCTGTCATTTTGTCAAACAACTCACAGCCACTCCCATGGGAGGAGCATTCTGGGTAGATCTTTTTCTCCAGGATGGATGAAGAGTCAAAACTGAGTTTGGCGGAGTCCCTCCATCTTTTTTTTTTTTCAGAGAATATACAAAACCTTCACCTTCACCCTGGGTTAAATCTAATTTTGTATGTGAGCTTACAAAATTTTTTAAAAAGGTGCTGTACACACATATTTACAGAAATGAATGATTGGACTGAATTGTTTTCTGACATTAATGTGGAGATGTTCAGCCCTGTCAGATTTTATTGAAAATTAAAAGGCCCACAGGGTAATTCCATGCCTTATGCAACATGATAAGTTCTAAGACCCTTTGGGCCTTGTTGACTTGGTTTTTGATTGTGGTAAAGAAGTATCTACTTTGGTTTCAAATAATCTGTTTTGTGTAACTAATATTCAACAGAATTCATCTGTTAAAAATAACTGCTGGGTTAATTAATGATTTTTTATAGAACAGACCCAGGTTGCCATTTAACACAGAAACATTGGTATAAATAATACGAAAAGATAATTACTGTGGTACCTTAATACTGATGGCCTGCAACAGGCTACGGAAAATCCTTCCATCTTTAGAAACATAGTGTTAGAAGGTGCTCCAAAAGCAAGTCTGTGGGAGCACTGCTAGTCTGTAAATCTTAGTTTTTTTATTTTTATAAAGTATTTTAGAACTGAAACAATTCTAAATCAAAGTAAGAGGCTAGAAATCTAATATTGTTTATATTAAAATATAATTTTGGCCACATCTGACAGTTAGAAAAGATGTAAAAGTAATTTTTTACACACATTATTGTCATCTCATATAGTTCCATATACAGAAGGGAATATCCTCATCTTAATGTATATATTACAAAATTAATATACTTTATGGTTGAGGTTTGTCTTTTCCTGCATATCAACTATGCACAGAATTCATAGGAGCAGCCATGCTACTGGGAAGCTGCCATTACAATGCTTTTTGTACAGGATATGGTTACCATGGATACCATGAAATGTACCAAAACGGCTCTGTCCTCAGAACTTGTTAGAGAAAAATGACGTAATTCTCGGGGATTAGCCCCGTTTTTCCATCATATGTTGCCTGGAGCCAGCCGGGTTCCACTGAGGGGTACACTGCAGGCACAAGAACAGAATAAACCTTTAGTAACTACCTTACTAAATACAAAACCAAACCAATCAACAGTCACACTTAAAAAAACGAAATAAATACTAACAACACTACCGCACTTAGTGGAAAAAGACAAACCCACTAACATTATCACACTGAAAACAAACCGAAGCAACAACACTACCTTGCTTAGAACAGAACAGTTTTACCTCAATAAACAAAACAAAGAAACAAAGGAACAATAAAGTGAATATGTGTGAACAATGTAGTTGTGAAATTTGCACAGCATAAACCATACTTTGAATGTACTGTTTGTCTTTGACCATATACAGTATGGTATGGATGTGGTACCAGTAGTACACTTACCAGAAATATATATTATATATAATTCTTAAGCATATAATTGGCATTTTGGCATATAATGAGGCAAAATGGGCAAGCATTTCCTGCCCTAAACCAGTAGTCTACCTTCTCTCAAGTTAAATAAAGAGCAAAGGACGACATTAAAGAACATCTTTCTTTACTGCAAAGGCAAGTCCTGTTCTTTGAATGCTTTTGGGTAAAATAAAGCCACGCTTTAGACAGTTTTGCTTTTAGCATTTTGCCCAAGTTTAACATTAGCTGGCTTGCTAACAGTACCTTCTGTCACTGACTTATTTGACAGAGAGAGTGTGATGTTAGTGATGACTGCACCGAAATCTGCAGTGTAATTCGGTCCGGTAGGTGCGGGTCATATGGGAACTGGTGCCATAGTGCTACCGGGTTTCGTTACCCAGGCTTATTCATGACTCATTCTGTAGGCCTATTCATGACCTATTTTGTGGGGTTGCAGCTGGGTACTACAGGAGTCCTTTCACAACAATGTTACATGCAGCAATCAAAATGATCAAGCATACAGGCAAGATAAATTAGTCATTTTGACCACACATGGCCATTTCAGTATGTACGTTTTAATAACTTTATTTCCTTATGCAATATTAATATTGTAATGTCATACAGGGGGAGCCATATGGATTTCATAACAGCAGATTTATTGATTTTCTTAAAGCAACAGTCAAATTTACTGCTGTGGCATTTCTAGCATCAACTACTTTTTAGCTAGGCTACTGTAGCTACCTTGCAAACAGTACATTTTAAAATTAATGTTAGCATGGCCTGTAGATCATTTACATACATAAAAACAATTAGTAAGTTTATTGTGAATACAATAACCCATTAAAACACTTTAATGTATTTTCAATTCATGGTAAAGGAAAACTGACTGGATCCACGCCTACGTGTTTCTTTGAGCTAGAATGTGTTTGTGTTTGCATGTCTCTCTCTAGATTTAATGATCTTATAGTTCATGAATTTATATGCATTATAATTATCAGTTACTCATAACAAACAGTACAAAAATAAGGAATTCATTAAACCTTGCTAAATCTAGGCCTGCCATTAAAAGTATTAAAATGAAAATGAGGTGAAGTTACAACAAACAATATTGGCTATCTTGGCTCACACAAATTCAACAATTATCTCATGTAAACTGGCCCTGTGTTTTTTCACCTTACCATATGAAGAGAATTTTATGTCTCATCATAGTGTC
The DNA here is from genome assembly GCF_018555375.3 of Anguilla rostrata. NCBI lineage: Eukaryota > Metazoa > Chordata > Actinopteri > Anguilliformes > Anguillidae > Anguilla > Anguilla rostrata. Next base: position 39,905,761 of record NC_057941.1, on the reverse strand, counting down.
TCACAGAAGAAGACATCATTTAAATTAATGTTTTCAACAGCTGATGAAAAATTATATTTGGTTGTGAAGTTAATTTTACAAAATGTCACATTTTTGTTTATTTGCAACGTAAATATAGATTGCAAAATATATTGTTTTATTATCCCCATGGGGAAATTATTCTAGCAGTGTATAACATTCACATTTACAGACAGACATTTATAGCAAGAAACAATCATTTACAATATGTATATAGGGGGGGGAGGGGGGGGTGAATAAATAAACATGACAAATAAACATCGATAAAAATGACAAATACTGTATTTAGGCCTTTTAAATAAATACTGAATCTTACAAACCTCTCCAGACGTGTTTGGTCCATAAAAGTTTTAATTAAAGTACAGTAACTTCACATTTTTGTATGTTGAAAATGTTTTTTATTGAGATTTTAGGAACCATGGCTGATTCAAACCCACCCAACCCCCAATCAGGATGAAGCTGGCTACCCTTCCACAGCAGTCTCCCAAATCAGCTAATGCCACTGAGGAGGCATCTACCAGCCGATACTAAGCCCAGCATGCACTTTAAGCGAGCACGGTTTTCAGCTGACCCACAGGGTAGCCCTTTGAAACAAATTTGAAAAAGAAAATTCCAATAACACCATAAACATTAAACTACATTTGGGTTAACAAGTCCTTGAGTCTTCAGCAAAGTTTCCCCAACAGCAAAGCAGCACAGTATTTACACTCGATTCACAGAGACCAAATGTGACCGTTTCGGTTTTAATTACGGAAAGAGGCATATGTCCAGAAAGGTCAGGCTGTTCTTTTTGAATTACTGCCATAAATCGTGAGTGAAAAAATAGAAGCTAAACTTGACTGGTAACATAAATGAGACACACATGCTGAGTACACCAGAATAAAATAACACAGAATCACTGGACTTGACGGGTTCCAAATTCTGGTCCTGTGCAACCTCCTGTATGCTTATCTGTTTACCAGTCAAGGCTACTGAAGACATACTGTGCTTAAACAGGATAACACAATGCATGCTTGGCTCAATGCCATTTGCTTAGTTTGCACATGATTCAGTTTCAAGTGTCTGTACTTTACTGATTCCAGCTGTAGGTCCATCGATTAAGATGCAACCTCTTTCAAAAGGAAACATTTACTACACCACATTGCAGAAAATCTAAATATTTGTTGGAGTAACAGTGAACGCTATTAAACTACTAACCTTTTTAACCAGTTTAACATTTGTTCTGATCTGACTGAAAGACATTGAAAATGAATACCAGGATATGTATTTCTAAGCAAGCAATATCATTAAGAGGGTAAATAATTTAGTCATTAATTTAGCCATTTAGTCATTAAAGGTGCCGAAATTAAAAACAATTACCTACTGGTTATAGTTCAAGGACACCAAATGTGGTTGGAAGGAAAGTCACAAGGGGGACAGGACCGGGGTTGGGAGCCTGTGCTGTACTACATCTTTTTTTTTTGTGATATACAGGGTCAAATTATGATTCATAATGTCATCCTAAAATAGGCAAACACTGGGAAAAGTCAAGTAGGACCACAGCAGTTTCTCTGTCAGAGGAACCATATCTGAATGGAGCAAACTCTGTTCCATCAGGCTGCCCGGATCTGGCTTGGAATTCATTTTCAGAGGGTGGCATACACATGAAAATCATCGGCTATATCTGAGGCAGAGCAAGGCGTGAGAAAAAAGAGGCTTTCTAAATTACTGACATACGCTGCAGTGATCGTAACATTACAGTAGCAGGGTACTGTGACCTGAGAGACTGCCTGGAAGCCAAGCCATTTTGGATTCTGAAAGAAGAGCTTTCTATGGATGTGTTATTTTTGGTAAAGTTCCTTTAGCTTGTATTTTCCACTGTACAACTGCCTCCCATATGTGTGTTGTTTTCCCCCCTGTCTTTCAGGGGCTGGAAGGACTAATTGTACTTTCTTCATTTTTATGATATTCAGAAATCAGAAAACAATTTACTACTAAATTACATAAACATAATCCAAAGCTTTCAGCAAAAGGGAGAAAATTATGTAACCTTCTGGAAGAGGAACAGACAGCACCTTTTGCAGCCCAGCATGGAGTGTCAAAATACAAGGTATAGATGGTAAATTTAACTCTGACTCATTAATGGTTATTATTATTATTATTATTATTATTATTCATATTAGGAAGTCCAGGCAGCAAAGCTGCTGGAACCCAATGGTTTTCGGTCTGTTTTTAAATTTAAAAAAAATTATTCTTCCCTAAAACTGCAAGCAAAAATCATAAATCATACAGCTATGACACTAGGCAGGTATGTTCCTATGCCCCCCCCCCCAATACTCCAGTTATCACAATGATGCCTAGTGGCCAGATAGTGGCACTGTAATGCAACCATTTACATTTTGGCCCATAACCCTGTGAGGTCTAGAATCGACAGATTCCTTGGCTCATGCCAAACAAAATTTAAATTCCCAATTTTTCTTTTCTTTTTTTTGCAAAACCTACTTTTGCTAACTTTTTGGGACCATTTGGCCAATTGTCAGGAAATTAGGCTAGAAATAATCTCTGAAGACTGAACCTCAATAATTATCAAAAAAATGTAGACTTTACATAACAATATGGCCGCAACACGTCAATAAATTGTTGTGGGCATGGCCATTTTTACCATCCATGAATAAGCATGCAGGTTTTGGTGCCTGTTTGCCAATTGGTGGCACTATAAGAACCAAATAAGTTTACATGCCTATAACGCTTCAACTGTTTGACCAATTGGACTGAAATTGTGTATGCTACAGCTCTGGAAAGACTCAACACGTGTCTTTGCCTCAAGAAACAACATTGGAAGCAATTTAGTTTTTCCGCCATTTAGAATTTTTGACAAATCCAACTTCTGGCCGTTTAGCTGAGTGTCACAAAATTAGGCTTAAAAGAATTTGTGGAGTCTGAAAATGAATATGCAAATCAGCAGTTGTGGGCATGGCCATTTGTATAAACAGCTGTAACTAGTGAACGCTTTGTCCAATCATCACAAAACTTTGAGTACAGGTCCAGTGATTGCCTCTGAGGCAGCATGCTAATTTGCCAATAGTTGGCACTGTAAGAGAAAGATAAATAAAAATGCCTCTCAACTGCTTAACCAATCAAGTTGAATCTTTGCATGCTATGTCTTTGTGTCAGTCTGCCATTGGATGTACAATACTAAAGTCATATCTGAAAAAAATGGCCGCCATCAGCCAATCCGTTGTCAGTGGGAATGTGATGTGTCTGATCGTCATTGAAATTTGTATGTATGTTGACCTCAAAGTTAGGGAATACCATGTAAAATTTTGTGACAGAGAAATTTTTTTATCATTCATCCAATATGTATCCTTTCAGCTTAAAAATTCATAATTGCCACATGCTGCTTTGACCCCACTAATTATCGGCAGTGGTTATTATTATTATTATTATTATTATATATGTTATGATTTATTTTTTTATCAATTACATTAAGGTTTTTCAAGTGAGCACAAATCTTATGTAATTTATGTTGTTATTGTTGAGTCTCATATAAATGATTGTTTTCAGCAATATGATACCTATGTGTGGTCATGCTAAAAAGCATATTTGAATTTATCTGAACTGACACCAAGAAGCCAGTGTACCATGGGGTTTGCTGCTAGTTGGTTGGCTTTTTTGGGCTACTCACCATTTGAGAAGAGCGCCCCCTGGGGGAAGCTGAGCTCATGGCTGTGTTCTGCCTTGCAGGAGTACATGGCCTTTGCATCTCTGCAATATCATAAAGAAGGAGCACAATTAGAGGGGTGCCATACATGAGGGTCACTCAGAGGCTGGCACATAATCCTAGTCCTCCTTCATTGACAAAAAAGCAAATTAACACATTTCTTTTCTATTAGTATTGCTGGAGAGTACATTAATGAATAGAGTCAATGGACTAATCAATTTGCTACCACACCTCCTTGGAATAATATTGAAATGGCATCCCCACCATGGAAAGGAGTGTTTGGAGATTACATGTCACTACTGTGTGGTATTTAAAAGCTCAGCTAATGGCAAATTTTGACATTTTCGTGTAACAAGACAATAATGAATGACAATGTAAAATGTTTTCCATTACAGAATAATTAAAACCAAGTACTGAAATCATCTTGGTCCTGCTCCACACTGCCTGAAACAGTTATATTCAACTTGCGGTCAAAAACGACATCGCTGCTCAGGTTAGTCCTAATCAATCCAGTTATAATTTGAACAGGCGACAATTCCCTTTTGCTTGCTGACATCACTAAAAAAATGGACAAAGTGATTGTGACGTCACTCACTGACCTTCCGTGGGATTACAAAGAGTGTTTTTGTGCCACCATGTTGTACAAATTGTAACCAGAGACAATAGGGAAAAGGGGGGTACCAAAATGGTCATGAAGTCCAGGTCTTTGACCGTATTGGTGCCATTGACTTTCACTGAAACGGGTGGCTGAAATACCTATACTGGAGTCAAATACGCAGCAATGTCTCTCAACAAGACCAGGAAGTGAGCTTCAAAAAAAAGCCTGGTCTTGGCCCCTTGGTTGACATGCATTATGTGTATTCAGTAGATTTAACGCAATTAATGTAATGTCGCTCACAAACAGACTTCCATGTAAGGGTCATGGTTCTTAATGTTTTTATTTAATCAATCATTAAACTAGGAATGGATGAACAGAGAGCAATGTTTGTAAATATAGTCATTAAGCCCATGATTGAGCCCATGTGTGTTTGCGTGTGTGTTAGTGAGTGACAGTGTTGTTCAGTGTGCATGAGTGAAAGATTGTGCATGTTTGTATGTGTGATAATGATGCGGGCACGTATTATCATGAGCGCGCCTTTGTGTGCTGAAGCACACATGATCATGAGCGTGCCGTTAAGCATCAAAGTGCTCAAACCCGCCACTTCCGTATCTTTCACTCCCAGACAATTTCCCACCTTAAAAATAAACTTTTACAAACTCTCATAATTCACTGTACATCTTTTCTCTCACGTCTGTTGCATTAATATGTGAATGAAATGGTAAATGGTAAATGGACTGCATTTATATAGCGCTTTTATCCAAAGCGCTTTACAATTGATGCCTCTCATTCGCCAGAGCAGTTAGGGGTTAGGTGTCTTGCTTGCTTAGACACTTCGACACACCCAGGGCGGGGTTTGAACCGGCAACCCTCCGACTGCCAGACAATCGGTCTTACCTCCTGAGCTATGTCGCCCTCAATTAATACGTTTACGAATTAATACGTGCACAATGAATTCGCTTGGCATGGAACAGCTGAGAGAATTGTATAAATGCTGTTTAAATGTGAATTGCTTTTTATTCATTACTCACGCTCAAATATGTTTGTCACATCTGGTTTCCCACTCGCAAATGGCAGGCCAGGGTATGCGCATTGTTATAGGAATAAGCGCACCTATTGTGTTTAGCGAAGGGGAGGGGAGGTGTAAACTTTGTTTGTATTGTATCTAATTGCCCAGCAGGAATTTGAATGTGGTTTGTCCACTTTAGTGGGAGGCTGAAGAGTTTAAAAGCCAGTCGGGACTGCTGGGGGGGATAGGTCTGAAAAACTGCTGTGAGTTATTGCATGTGTTGCAATGAGTGCAACTTTGGATTAGACTAAGACAAGACTGAACACTTCTAAATATTTATTATTTCCTTTTTTGCTGCTGGAAGAAAAATTAAAAACAATATCAATTCTGCTGAATTCCTGCCTCCTGATCCTTCCTATAACCTCCCTTGACCGTGAGACACGGTTCACCCTAGGACAGTATTTATGTGTGACATATGTATGTATATGTGACATTTGTGCACAGTATATTTGTGTGTGTGTGTGTGTGTGTGTGTGTGTAGACAGTCTCCAAACTACCTCCCAACAGGAGTCGGCTGTGAGGTCGCAGGATTTTCGAAGAGCACGGCTCTTGCTGCAACACTGCAAAAGAAACACTGCAGATCAGGCACAGCACATCCTCAAAATACGTAACATTCACACCACAGGCTACATACCACTGTTGCTCTTCCACTGTCCTTCTGGTAAAGCTAAAATGCAATGCCTCCACTTCCCCCTCTATAATAATGTGCTTGTGAAATAATGCCTACAAGGTGGGTCATTGTAGATACATTGTATTTAAAGTGAACTAGAATATAATTAGGGAGGTCTAGCATCAAGTATAAATTATTTCACATATTTGGTTTATTGTTGTCTGTTTTTTAGACTACTGAGAAATAAGAGCTCTGCCGTGTGACTAATTGAGAATAACTGACCTCGATGATTAGTTTGCTAGCTGGCTAACATTAGCACAGCAGATTTTCTGTTATCAGATTTCCTTTTTTCCCGTTACGAGTGGGAGTAACTGTGGGTGACAGCAAGATGAAAAACATTAGGGAGCACGCGTTACTTGAGTAGGTATGTCATCCTGAGAGGTAGGCAGTTATTTAGAAAACCGAGATGGAGTCCCGGGTCACGGCGACCCTTCTACAGGCCTGTGAGAGATTAGACCTCAATCCTGTGTCTGGGAAGCGCTGTAAATCTGCCTGTTCTTTTGTGATCAACGTTTTACTGAATGCAGGCAGAGATAAATATGACATACAATGACTGTACGTTAACTTTTGTAAGTCAGTCTAGATAAAAGCCCCCGCCAAGTTAATATAATGTAATGTAATATGCAGGCTGCACATAGATCATTACATTACAGACAATAAAAAGTGATGGTTGAAAGAACACAGGATGAATTAATAAATAGAATAACTGAGGAGAAACTAAAATAATGCTCTGGGAAGATGTTAAAGAGAAAAGTTTTTTTTATTATTCACTATTTATATTTTGGTTTTAGTGTTTGTTTTGAATTTCTCAAACAATTTTTAAGTGCAATCAAGGATATTTTTGATACTTACAGAAGTTTATGAAGTCCTGAATCCTCCATAAGCTATTTTTGATTTGTTTGAAGCGTATTTTCTTGTCTTATGCCAGGAACCCAGAATACACATACACCAACCATTGTAAAGCTGACAGGATGTCATAAACTTCTGTAAATATCTTTCAGTGCAGACAGAAATCCCAGAAAGTGATCTATGGTATTAAATGGAAATGCCATATGTTCATAAAGAGCCAGTTGTTTGCCATGAATATACAGTATTAATGGAGCAACTGACAACAGAGACTGTATATACAGCAGAATATTTACTGAAACTATTCTGGTTGACATTAGCACCCCAAAGGCGATTTGAACCGGCATTGCTGAAGTTATACAGCCAGTTCTTCATTTGTTTAACCACTGCACTAAGCTCTTACACTGATCCAGGCCTCTGGTAGCCATTGCTGGAGCAGGTGTCCACTCTAGGCCGGGTGACCAGTTTGGGGGGCAGATCCGGGTGGATGTGGGGTTTGGGGCAGTCCCTCTGGTCCAGCGACACCAAACTCTGAACAGAACCACTGTGGCTTCGCCGACCTAGGGAGAGGAGAGAATGCACTCAACTGCCCACATAAAGCTAAATCTCCACCTCACAAATCTCCACATTGCATTAAGCTCCAAACTCCCAAACCAACACTCTCCCAACCTAGCTGGAAAAACTCACCACCGACACACTCCCTACAAGAGTACACACTCTCCCTGCACTGATTTTTATTACCTTTCCACACAGAGTGAGCCAAACAAATAAACATGAATAGCAAGGTCAACATAGTGACTAGTCGGTATCACTTACATCTAGTTTTATTTTTAGGATGTGCTCATCTCTCCATTCTCCCAGAAAAATAAGGCAATCTTGTGTTTAAAGGATGGCATTAGGGGACTGAGGAAAACTTTTTCTTCAAGTGTTCCTATTAATGGAGTTCATTATATTTATCAGGAGCAAATACATGTATGTTCTCGACTATCAGAAATATGCTAAATAAAGAGATTAGCCAGGAGATATTAATCGCTCCATGTGCGATAAAACCAATTTTTAAATCACTGAAAAGTAAACTATATTAATACTACAAGCATTAATACTAAAGCTGTAAAAAAAAAAAAACACTAACTTGGAATGAAAATCATACTGAATGTAAGCATACAATCAAAGAGAATACTGGTGATAATAAAGGTTTAAAAATGCTTGGTAATCAGTTTTACTCATGTCTAAATATTAAAAATAACTGAACCCAGGTCAGATTAAAGTGAAAATAGAAAAGGATATTAACATCATAAAAACCTAGATGTAATTATGAACAGACCTAGAATTCAATTAACTAGAGTGCTCCCCCTCCCCCCTCCAAAAAACAAAATATTGCCACGCTTGATATATATGAGCAAAAAATTCTGCGTAAACACAAGTAATGAGCTATATCACATGATGTGAAAAACGGAAAATTATAGCATTGCAATTACTCGGAGGAAAATAACTTTTTTCAATTGTAATTTTATGAGAAATTGTATTTATCTGGTTCCATTCAAAGTTCAGCATAGGAACTTTCAGATGAGACTAAAACTTTCTAACGAGACTAAAAGTGGGTTTGGCATCAGAAGAAGGACACTTATGTTGATAAGGACGTCCTACTTATGGTGAAATATGGTGTTGGGTCATTGATATATTTATCCACAACTAGAACTTATCACAAAATAATGATAATTTAGCAGAAAGGAACAGATATAAACTGCAAAAACATATAATAACATATAATATAACATATAATACATATAATTACCAGGGCTGAGAGTTAAACTGTAAAACCGGAACATTGCAACTGGAAAATTGAACATCATGGGTAATTTCCATGAATGAATTGAAATTATATTAGTTTCCTGAACTGACAGAATTGACACGGAATTGACCCAGCCCTGGCCGTTCTGACCATTGTACGGTCAGCCCCCTGCTTTACTCAGACCATGTGCAGACAGAGGAGAGACAGGGCGGCACACCTTCTGAGATGTGCAGAGAGCGCAGGGAAGGAGTGGCGGAACGGTTGAGGGGTGTCGTGCTGGCGCTGCCAGGGGAACGTCTTCCCCCCGCCGTGACCGAGCACAGACTCCGGCTGTCCTTCGATTCGCCATCCGTCTTGGCGGCGTCCTCTTTGGAGCTGGAGTCGGGGCTGGTGGTGCCGAGCGAGCTGATGGTGCCCGGGGTGGTGCTGGCAGTGCCGGAGGGGCTCTTGGGTCCGTTAGAAGAGGCCTGTGAGGGTGACCAGCAGGGGGCGACAACGGAGGAAGAGGGCTTGTCTGGAGGCTGTGAGGATGAGCCTGTTTTGGACGAGCTGTTCTGCTCAGACGAGTGGGAGGAGAGGGACTCAATGCTGCCCATAGGGGTACTGCCTGGGCTGCTGCTGAATGTGTCACCTGATTAAAGAGAGAAACAGACAGAGGAAGTATGAGAGGGAGAGAGATGGACACAGATGGACAGACATGGAGAGGGGGAGAGAAGGTAGGGGGTTGGAAAGAACCTTCACAAGGAGTGTGACTGTTCACCACAGAAAATTCCCCCCTTTTTGGATTCAATGGCGCCAAGCACAAAGATAGTGCCCGCAAAAATGATCCTTGGTCCTGGCTGTGAGCTAGGACTGTCACTGGCTATTTATGGACAGGCACCTTCTAGCCTCCTCCCGCACATTCCTGAAAGTTTCACCAAACAATCTGACACAAAAACCTCATGTTTGTGTGTGAATGTAAGTGTCTGAGTATGCATGCTTGTGTGTTTGTGTATTTGTGTGTATTTGTCTGTGCAAGAAACCTGTTCTCATCACCATAGATTGGAGATGCAAATATGTGTATACAAACATTACAGATTAGAGGCAACGTGTTTTTCGACCTTGCAGGAAATTCCAATCGCAGAACATGCTGCGGGCGATTGTTTCCTCTGCTCTAATCCGTTACATCGGTTTATAAGAATCTCGCCAATTGTTTATTTGTTTTGGTTGCATTTCAGCATGTCTCCTGTCTAACAGTGTTACACTGCAGGTGGGTGCTGCTCAGCACTGTTTTCCAATAACACACAGTGATTAAGTGTTTTTCATCCACTGAAAACAGCTATGGCTTTTTTGAGTGCATCTTGTGCTTGTGTTTCAATACGACTATTTCACTTACACACTTTTTTCCCCCCCCAAACTGTTTTCTTTAACAATTGTGCTCAGACATACTCTTTTTCATAATTTTGAGCTTTCTCATAAATGGAAGCGATGCATTCCAGTTTGCACCAGAGCTTGATATTAATAACGCATAATTCTTCGGGTTTTGTACAGGTTTGGTTGACTGAGATGGACCTGCCGGCTGCAGTGCATCACAAGGACATCTTTGAAATATAACTGAAGAGGAGGATATTTACTGTGTTGCTTAGTCTGTAAAAAAATAGTTCAGTATATAAAAAGGTTTCAGTAGGACTAATATAAATTATAATAAAAAAGGAAGAAGTACACATAATAAATCAATGCCTAAGGTCCATATCCAGCTAAGAAAAAAATACACAAACTAAAAGCTAATGCATGAAACATCTTCCTCTAGTTTGTAGACCATCCTGACAACATCATTTGTCTGAGGAAGCTTTGTTGAAGGGAAAGAAATGGACGTGGCATTTCCTGGACAAGAATATGAAACGAGACTGCCCGTTGCTATGACCTTGATACGGTAGTATTAAAGGGAAAAAAAGAAGTTGAACCAATTGGCCTTAATTCAACCAAACCATCTTACCTACAGGTAATTTATGCCAAGTAAACCACCCTCTTTTACAAGTGCACTGCAGGCGCTCTCCAGACTGTAGTCAAGAAATTACCTAAATTGAGTTGGACACACATTTTGCCACAGCTGTGAGATACCGCTGACTCACAAGACTGACAATTGCGAAAACTGGGTTCACATTCTGTGTCATTTAGGCACAAGCTGGGGGTTTGTGTATACAGTACAGTATGTGCATGCGAGCTTGTGTGTGTGTGCGTGTACGTGTGTGTGTGTGTATGTGCATGTGTGTGCGTGTGTGTGTGTGTGAGCAAGCATTAACTTGTAATACTATCTTTGTGGGAATCAAATGTCCCCACAAGTATAGAAAGATGAGGAAAATGTATCTTTGTGGGGACCTTTTGCTGGTCCCCATAAGGTCAAGAGGCTGTTTTAGGGTTAGGACTTAGGGTTACGGTTACAATTAGGTTAAGGTTAGGGTTAAGGTTAGGTATGTAATGTTTGGGGTTAGGGTTAGGGTTAGAGGTTACGGAATGAATGTTGTCAATGGGAAGTCCTCATAAGGACAGCAGTATGGGAGTGTGTGTGTGTGTCTGTGTGTGTGTATGTGTGTGTGTGTGTGCGTGAGTGTGTGTGTGTGTGTGTGTGTGTGTGCGTGTATGTGCATGCGTGTGTGTGCGCATGCTGTAGGTACAGAGAGACTCACTGTCCGCGTCAGCCAGGCACAGGGTGGGTGTGTACAGGCCCCTGGGTTTCCTGGGCCCTGTAGACAGGCAGATGGCCTTACTGCGGCGGGAACTGGAGCGGGGCTGTGGCTGAGGCAGGGGAACATTGGGATCTGGGGCTTCCTTAAAAATCTGTGAGGGAGGAGGGACACATTACCACATGTTCATATATTTCTCTAGCTTAATTAATAAATGAGTACAATAAGTTTTTTAGACTAAGGATGAAAATATTGATACACAAAGTTTAAAAATAAATAAAATCAATAAATCCTGATCCATCTTAATTTTGGGGAATTCAATCACCAAAATGTTTTTGGTTTTTATTTTTACACAAGGGAAAAAAACAAATATTAATTCATATAACTTTTTTTTTGAACATAACTTACAGTGCATAACTTGCATGCACACAGTGCCACCTGCTGTCTATATCTGATATAACATATTTTCCAGTATTTATTCTTTGTCAGGTATAAATGACATTAACAAGGTCATTATTTTGCCTGTGCTCTTTTGCAACCCACATAAATATCCCTGTCTCCACACTGTTGTCATACTGCAAAAGCCTGACCTAGGATTACAAGTTAAATGTAATCCTGCATCTTTACTCGCTGTTCTGAATGTTAGCCAGGGCAGGCACTATTGCACACATTATTCAAGTAAATGCCCGTATGTCTCTCCTACATTGCAAGCAGACCTGGGTCAAATGTGTATTTTTCTTGGATTCAAATACTTTTCTGTACTCTACTGATCTTGCCTGGTGTAACTGAGGCTGCCAATATGACCAGAAAGCGGTATTTGCACTTTTTGAGAGTATTTAATTGGTTCCAATACACCAGACAACATCAGTAAGCGTAGAAAAGAATTTGAATCCAAAACAAACATTTATTTGCCCCAGGTGTGACAGCAAGTCTCACTGGATGAAAGAATCTGCTAAATTAATGCCATTCAATGGAAATGACCATTCTATGAGATTTAATGGTAACCAATTTAAACTAAAATATAAACACATACACAACAAGCATAACCATGCCTATCATTGCTACAGTACTTAATAATAAAAACATGGAAACATCATAATTCTTATGATTAGAAAAGGCCATTCATCTAGACCAGGGCTGCCTAACCCTGCTCCCGAGATCTACAATCCTGTAGGTTTTCATTTCAATCTTAATTTGGCAGACCTGATCGTATTAATTAGCACCTCAACGAGATCTCTAGCTGTTGAATGTAGTGTGCATTGTTAGGGTTGGAGTGAACACATACAGGATGGTAGATCTCCAGCAACAGGGTTGGGAATCCTTGATCTAGGTTCATGAACTTATGCACACTGAGAGTATCCAGCAGTGCATCAAGCTTGGACTTCAACACACCAGTATCTCTAGCTAGTACCTGACCTGTCAAACAATTACATGCACTGACGAGTAATAAATGACCCATTTCTGTGTTTTCATTGGTCCTGGCATGTATCCTGTAATGCTGCAAGCTACACTATCATCCAAGTTTACAGTGACTAACAAGGCTGCAGTGTTGAACTCTGGGGTCTAGTGTGGGTTCATTTCCAGGCTCTCTTGCCTTCTCATAGTTTTCGATGAGGATCTCCACCACAATGTTCTGGAACTTGATGTTCATCATGGCCGCCACGGTCTCCTCCTGGGAGCGCATGAGCGTGGGGCCAAAGATCACTCCCAGGTTTGACACAGTCATCAGGTTCATCTGGCTGTGCTTGGACACCCTGTTTGCAAAAAATAAACAATGTTACCAGAGTTACTACTGGGTCAAAATGTCACATGACAGTCTGGCCAAACCAAGGAACTCTCTAAAGTCTAACATCAGTCTAAACTTGAGAACTCTCACATGCCTGTGACTGTCTGTTATCCCCCTGCAAGTGCAACTTTAGTTCTTTGGGCAAGGCTCTCCTGACTTTTACAGAGTCTAGGTTAAACAAAACAGGGGGCAAGAAGTAGGGGTCTTTTTTTTAGCTTTGAAGCTTGACTTTTGCTTTGTTGATGCTATTTTTCAGATTTTATCTTTGAAGTTCTTATTTGTTGCATTTTTCCTTATAATTTTTTATTAATTCTCTTTTAGTTTTTTTATTGTGTTTAAAACACAAATCTGAAAACACAAATTTCTATAGAAATATGTAAATACAAATTATACAAATTAGATAAAGTAAGCAAAATAAATAAAAATGACAGAAAAAATAAAACGTTTTATACAAAAACCAAACAAGCATGAAAAAACGTATTAACAACACCAGGAAACACAGGTAGCAAGTTTCTTTCCTTTGATTATCTCTTAAAGGTCATCACATAACCTGCACATTCTCAAGCCCTGGAGATGTTTCATCCTCTTATCATGGGTCTGAATGCAATTACAGCCCTTCCTGCATAGAGCAGTAATATGTCTGCGCTTCATCCATGCCTGGACCTCCTCCTGCGAGCTGAGCAAAGAGGTATTTAACCTTTAATACAGAAGGATCCTGCAAATGGGAACCTCCGTCAACCAGTCAATAATTCATGCTCACTTAACCCGCAGGTCATTTTACACCACCGGACGTATTCATAAGTTATTAATAACATTATCAATGAAGACAAAGCCCAACCCCTGACTGTAGAGATCCGTTCTGGCACCCAGCCACCCGTCCGTCAGCGCCTCCTCATCCACTGATCCCACAACAAAGGCATGCGATGTTAGGGGCCGCAGGACATTAATGGGATATCAAGTTCATAATTCCCAGTGTTTGCACGTCCAAAAATTAAAGGGAATAAAGAATGTCTGTACCAAGGGCCAGCACCTGTCTGCTGAGCAATCACAGGATGAGGCACATGTAAGGGCAGTGAAGAAAAGGGTAACTAGTGTGCCTCGTATATTTAGAGCTTTGACTATAATACAGTACGACTCCTGCAATACAAACCACAGAGTTACAGACTGGCCAGTCAACCAATACGGGGTATGGAACTGGAAGCATCATACAAAACCACACCAAACCAAGTAAATTTTATCACAGCTTATTATTACTGATTATTACTCTATTACCTTACATTAGGTTAGCGTTCTTACATGCTAGTTGAATGTACTGATGCAAAAACACAAGCACTAAATATAAATGGAAAGGCCTTCAACTACAAAATGTCATTTCTTGTAATGAAAATGCAATTTTTTCATGTAAGATAACAAACCAAGAGCAAGCCAAATCAAGAAAGAATTCATATCCTTAAAATATATTTTGACATCAGTGAAAGTTGCAAAAACAGTAACCTCCATTCCCAAAGCATTAGTATCCCTCAGGTTCGGCTGCACCTTTCATTTACCTTGCTCAAAGTACAACAGCAACACCCCATTTGGCATTTGCACAGAATTTTAGTAACCTTTTGGCCTCCGAATCCCATTCCCTAACCACTACGCTGTACTGAAATGTTGACCAACTGTGTCCTTTTTTCCCCCGATGAAACTTGATAGCCAAGTGATGAAAGCACACATGTTTGAAGAACACCTACGTGACCAGGTGTTTAATCAGGATGTCCAGCATCTCCTTGTTCTTGTCAGGCAGCTTGTGGACCAAGGCATGGACAGCTTGGACCCTGTAGTTCTGATCGTCTGACTCTGAGATATAAAACATCAGGCTTTAACATGGAAATCATGCCTCAAAGGAAGCCACCACTTTAGGGTGAGAGAGAATGTTTGCACATCTGATGATTTGGCCAGATCTAAATAAGATACGTACTGGAAATTCTTTAACTCTTAACATGACAATGTTCTGTTACCATACATTTATTTTTAATTTCATATGTGTCTTTACCAACTTTAGATGGACACAGGCATTTTACATTTAGCATAGAGTAGAATTTATATACAAACAGCTATTTATTTGCTAAAGCAAATTGAGACTGGTTAAGATATTTTCTAAAGGGCACAACAGTAAAGGAAAATTTCAACTAGCATTTGAAGTAGCAATAAAATCATCACATACAGTTGCCCCAGTTACTAACTACATGAAACTTATATTCCGTTTGACCAAATTTAAATATGAGGGGAAACTATTTAAAATTCTGCTGCTGTTAGGCCTTTGTTTACTTTCCTAGGGATGGATAAGATTTGTGATGAGCACTTGTTATTGATCTGAGCCATGATGTACATCTGGGAAGTACATTAGGAAGGGAAAATGAAAATATTATGAGGTTTTAAATGGCAAGCAGACTGACAGCTGGAGGAAACGAGGCGTAAATCTGCGCCGTTAACGACATCCTCCCCGGGGCGTCTGTCCAATGCCAGCGCTCGTTCTCCTGAAACTGGCGTTTCACTACTTACTGACTGCCATTATGAAGTCTTTGTGATGCCGGTACGTCATGAGAGGCTCTGCGAGGCATCTGGTGAAACAAAAACAAGGGAAAAAGGTGAAGGCAATGCACCGTTTTAACATTAGAGAATTTCGGTGTGGACCAGGCACCTTTACTTGGGGCCAAATCCTTACAATAACACATTAACTGCATAAATTAGTTTCAGCTTGATTTTTAAATTTTTTTATTGTAGACGCATAACAGAGGTGCTTTGCTGCGGAGTATAAAAACAGTGATGGTCAGTGAAACAATATAAAAATGCTCATGGTATTAGCTTCAATTAATTGGCCAGATGTTTACAGTGACACAACCTTTCTTTCTGGCTTGTTAGTGTGACCATAAATTCAGGCCTCAGAGGTTCAAGTTCTGTTAGTGTATTTGTGCTCAAACAGCATATAAAGGAATCCCTGGGTGAACTTAAAGCTTTATTCAGTCATTAGTTTTCTGGTGGTGAGTTTGAGCTGAATTTCAATTTTGATTAAGATTATTCATCCGAATAACAAAGAAGCGCTACTAATCAAGCACATCATATTTATTTGTTTGTTTAAAGGGCATAACATCTTTTTTAGCATAACATCTATACTTTTCTTCCCGAAGTGATTCAGAACAGAACAGAAAATTTGGATCAGCATTCAATTCAGTAGATTTCAACAGCTCAGTGAACCTAATCAACCACTCATTGAAAACCACTCATTTTTTTTTTTTTTTTTGAGGAGTACGCATGATTAGGGGGAAAAAAAAATCTCCTTTCAGGTAATGAATCCTAGTTTAATTTATATAGTTATGTTCAATTCATGTGTAGCTCTCAGACACCTGCTCTTCACATGCCTTGGGACCACTCTACCTTACCATTGTCACGTGACAATTTGGGTTCTCCCCTACAAGCATCCGGAGCAACTCAAGTTCTTATTAAGGGAAATGAGAATGCCAGGCAAGAAAATACAGATGTACAAGAGGTGGGACATGAGAAGAGGAAAGGAGGAGGTGTGGACAGAATTCAGCATGGAAGAAAGAATCACTCACCATTCAAACAAACAGCTACATTTTGTTTATAATAATGTTTCTTGTGATTGAATGTCTATTTGTTATTATTCTCTGTGAATTGTAATTATGAGTTGCACACTTTGTGTAATGGATCCTAAATTCTGCAAGACTGCTACATAAATGATGAATAAATTTATCTTACAGCTGGCTCTTCTGCATGATACTTACCTACCAAAATATATTATTTCACTGTTCACCTATAAGTTTACTCTTGCTCAACATTTCCTGCACTTATTACATGTATTGCTTTATTATTTACCTTAAAAAACCAACAACTGAAAGTTTCACATGCTGGTTCAGTGCATGGCCAGCCTGTCAATTAACTAGTCAGCTATGCGTTTGGAAAAATACAAAGAAACTGCTTTACCGATGTGGCCATGTTACAATGCAAGGTGCATTAGACAGGACAGATTGGACATTAGTGCCCTCAAGGAGCCTTGCTAGCTGGTAATGGGTGAATTACATGGTTGGATGTGTGTGACGTGTGAGGGCAAGCTGACCTAAGGTAATTCTTCAAGCCGCTGGTGATGGTCTTGTTATCCCACGTGTCTGGATCCAGGTCCATGTCTGTGGGAGCTTTTGCAGCTTGACGGGGGAGAAAAATAATGTAAAATGGGGTGAACTTACAGTATGGCATAATGTGCATTTTGATGAGCATAAATGATAGCATAAAGGTTTCCCTTACCGAACACAGAGGTCATGAGCCTCTGAACTTTGGAGTTCACGCCTCCTATTCTGTAGAGCCCCATGGTGTTAATTCCTGTACATAAAATATAAAAACACAAACACCCACCCACACACACACACGCACATGCATTGGCTGTTTATACACTTCTGTTCAACCCAGCTTCAGTTCATATATTTTACATCTTCACCAGAGTGCAGTTTAGTAGAAACACATATGAGACTTGAATTTCTGATGCTCAGTATGGGACAGTGTTAACTGACACTATTCACACTTTAACAAAGTGTTTAAACTGCAAAGATAATTATTATGTTGTATCTAAATGGCCAGCATAGTCTCCTGAGTCGATGGTCCAGCCAAATTGCCCACCACAAAGGAGAATGAAGGGAGGTTGAAGGACTGGCAGAGGACAACTCACCCCTCAACTCCACTAGATGAATGCACTTTCTCACAAAATTGAAACCGGCCTCATTCAGAAACACTGCAGAACAGAGAAAGAGAGAGAGACAGAGAAACTTGTCACTGACAAAAGGTGAAAACTGACTGCACCTTGGCTCCCGTCCTAACTCCATCCACAAACACTACTATCTAAAGTAATTAGTTCTGGTCTTTTGTGGTACTGGATGTTCCTCTGTTTTTGATTTATGATTAGTGTTAGGGATCTAGGTTTGTGAAATAGTGATTACGTATACACTTGCTGTTCTGGGAGTGTTCATGGTCAGGCCTAGCACTGTTGATCATATAATTCATGAGGATGTACTTCCAGTTGTATGTAACTTGAGATAAGAGCACCTGCTAGATGAATGTAAAGTCATTGAATTTAATGCCATGTAATTGAAACCACGATAGAATAGAACATAAAATAGTTTCTGGTGTTGCATCTTTGATAAAATATCAAACACCACCACAGGCAGTACAGAGATGACCTGTGGGGCCCTACACAAATTTTATGTTCTGATGTCCTGCGTTTAAATATGTTGTTCTATAAGAGGTTGAGCAGACACTGATGTGATCTGCATCTGCCCAAATTCCGGTGGACTTATTTAATTTATTTACTCAAAATCTGGGGATGTGATTTCCTAATAAATCAACAATCTCTTTTGACAAATCACAAACTTGAGTAGGTGGGACTTAAGTACATTATACAAGATCTCTCAACCACTGACCTATAACACAGTGTAGGCTAAAACTAGGAAGAGACAATCAAATTGCAGGGAACTCATTTAACAAATGCCAACTTCCTCCAGCTGAATAACGTCACTGATCCTAATATGGTCTGGATGGTTGATCTCAAGGTCTGTGCCTGAGTACCCACCAAGATAACCTCTGGCATAATCTCTGGGTGACAGAGAATTTTGAGGGTGTCCTTTGATTCTGAAGTAACAGCTATAAACAACTGATAATAGAGTTAGTCCAGAGTCAACAAGCCCTGTCCAGCATGCCAGTATAACCTAATGCATGTGGTTCACTGGGCAATGCAAGCCTCTTATTTCTTAAATTACTGGTTATTGTTCCATATAATCGATGTCTAAGCCTTTAATCAATAAAAGAATGACTCTTCAAGTCATTTCTATCATACCTGTATACCTGTTTTTTTCCTAAATTTTCTGCACTGTGTGAGTGTGTAGCAGTCATTCATTGATGATAATTGAATAATGATATATCTATAGGTTAGCATGTGGCTGTGGCTCATGTATTTATTGATAACTGAATAATGAGGCCTGTTCTTAATTGGTCTGATTAAATGAACTCGCTGGCAGCCCTCAGGTGTTTCTTCTTAGTGTTGATCTTTACCATATTGCTATAAGGAGTACCAATCATGGTCTCGTGACTGAAATGCTTGCACGAGCACATTTTGAATGAGCACATTGTTTCTGTGAATAATTATTGTCATATATGCATTTTTGTTTTTTCCTTTTCCCGACAATACCATATATGGTGGTATATTTACCAACAATAATCTTCAGTTAACAACACATTTTTTAGAATTTGATACAATAGATTTCTTTTTGAATGGTGTTGGAGGCATGGTGAGGTCTCCATTAAGCATCAATTCCAAACCAGAAATACATTAGGAATGGGAATAAAGACTTTTCAGTTTTAAAGGTGAGGTAAACTCCTGTATCCTGTATCAACTTGTGATTTTTCCCCTCAAAGTCACAAATGATTACCATACAAACAGGATAAGTGGCTAAAAAGTAAACTTACTCTCTTCTTTCTTGCTCAGAAGAGCCGGAAGGGTGTATAT
Source organism: Anguilla rostrata (assembly GCF_018555375.3). Lineage (NCBI taxonomy): Eukaryota > Metazoa > Chordata > Actinopteri > Anguilliformes > Anguillidae > Anguilla > Anguilla rostrata. The sequence continues at coordinate 39,886,069 of NC_057941.1, read as the reverse complement.
CTGAAGAGAAATGGAAAATGATAGTTACAGATCCTGTATTGACAGCTTATGATGAGTTTAGAGGTTTAAGGAGAGAATGTTATGTATTTATCACAACCACCACTGTTTCAGTCCTAACACTGTGCAGAGCAACCCTTGCCAATCCTGACCCCATACCACACATCTATCCAACTCTAAGCCTCCACTAGGAAAGGCTTGTTGAACAAAGGCATATTAATCAGAACTGGATCAAAACATATACTTGAAATACTTGACCCCAGATAAACACCAGTACAATTCCTGCTGATTACTGACAATAATAAACATAGACGTATTTCCGTTAATATCACAAATAAAATTAATGTTATTGTATGTTTTTGTTAATGTTACATTTTCCAGAAGTTCGCTGCAGGAATGCTTTTTCAAATTTTTTAAGTATTTCAAAGTTGTATTTGACTCAGGTCTGATAATAACCAAGGAAAATTGATGTTTTTTCAGTTAGACAGTTGAGTGATAGTTGAAAAAAAAAAAAAAAAACACCCACCATTAGTGAAGTCATCAAAGAAAATTATTTTTCAATATACTGTATATTGCAATCAACACAGACAAACAGAGTCTCCATTCCACTCCACTATATTATGTGTTAAAACAATACCACCCCACTGCATTCTTTTTTTTTGCACTGCAAACCCCTAAACCCATTTTAAAAACACAATGCAAAGAAGCCTGGATTACCAGATCCTTTTGCCGGGCACTAAAATCACTATCCATCTGAAATACACAATATTATCAGTGCTTGTCCACTGTCAAGAAAAGCATCAATACCCACCAGTGATATCCTGTATGATGAAAACACCACATTTTATATTAAAGAAAATGGCAAAATGAACTGTAAAAATAAATACATAAAATAACCAGCAATTACAATAAACAAATGATATACATTTTTGGTACTTTTTTTGGTTTTGGTTTTCTGAAGAGACCTTTGTTCAAATCCTTGCTTGATGCAGTGCTCAGCCTGGCCACCTACACAGGCTGAATGGCCAATTCTCATTCATTATATGTTCTTATAGTCTTGTAAGAAAGGATGTTTTAAAATTATGTTGACCTATTCATATAGACCACTGTGGGATATGACAGCAGTGGCCCATGCAACTACAGCAAAGACCCTGTCATCAAAGGCATAGAGGAACACAGAGGCTACACAAGTTCCAACAATATTTTTTGGCTATTTGTTGGCTAAATGGTTATTTCTTGGCACTGTGAGAGTAAATGTTTCCATAAATCCTTCTTACACTTCCTTAAACCTTTAAACCTTGCTTAGATTTATGCAAAAAAGACTTAAGATATAACAACAGTTAAAATAAGAAAGACACATTAATTTTAGAAGAGATTTTTAAAAGTGGATGCTCTGATTGTTTTGGATCTTTACCCATCTCAAAACAACCAGGCATGGTACAAAACCTCCGGGGACACAAAGGCTCAACAGACATTTTATCTGGCGGCAGTTTGAGGGTAAACGCTTCCTTACCGGCTCCTTGCCATCCATGGCCTCGAGCCAGAGCCGCCTGTTAGACTCAGACAGGGCCTGCAGGGTGATGATGCCATGCCTGGGAGAGAGAAATGGCTTTTAGATTTTCTAGAATTTTCTTAGTCACTCCACAAAAACAAAAACCCACAAACAATAAAATTAAAGTGTGCTTAGACCTGGGTAAAATTCATATCTGAAATACAGTATCTCTTCAGAAGCTCGAGAAGCTCCTGCGGATCCATGAGAGTATTAAACAAAACATGCTGGTAACCAAAAAGTACAATTGTATAAAAGAGGAATTTTGTTCTAAATATTGGTGAAAGCAAGTGTGTCTTTAGAATATTATTCTGCAGAAAATGTATCTGTCCATAAGGTTAAAGTATTTCAAATGCACATCTGACCCAGGTCTGGATATGACTGTACTTAAGCATACATCACATCCAGTGCCCATCTTCCCCACCACCTGGTTGCTCAGATTCATGTTTTTACATTTTTAAAATTTTTATTTTGGTCATAAGATAAAATGGCTGCCCTCTCCAATTAGTATCACAGCCTTCCTGTCACGGTCCCTATGTCCTTGGGTTCAACTGGTCAGGTGCTGTTAAACCCACGATGACACTATGATACCCTCCACCTGGTTTGAAAATTGTGGCCCTTGCATTAGAGTGCCATATTTAAGATGACCATTCACCCTCGTGATGTGATTCGACCAAAAACCTTCCATCCTCAATCACACCAGAGGTGCTCAAAGTGAACTACTGTAATGGCAGTCTTAACTTCAAAGCATCACATTTCTAGCAAGACCAGTGGAAGGGCCTTGTATACACTGAGGAACTCAAGCAGTACAGGCACAAGTGTCTCCTCTTCCTGTTGTAAAACCAGAAAACTCTTTTCAGAAGGGGCCGATAGCCCCGTGGGTTTCTTAGAGGAAACAGAAGCACCTGCTATGCCACCTTGGCTGTGAGTTCCACGTACATTTCCCTGCTGTGATGACATGAGTTCTGGCTTTATGTCCTACAATCTCCTGTCACAGTGCAGCTTGTTCAGCAGCAGATGTCTCATGGGGCGGTATAGGTACTAGGAGGGCAATTAACCACACAAGCATGTCAGTGTCAGAGTCTGAAATCTCCTGCTTTCCAGCTGCACTCTATTTAAATTACACTGTGCAGCGGAAGAGTCATTTCAGCTGACAGCCGTGTATGTCGTCAAATAATTACAGCCTTTTCAAATAAAGTGTGGCCTGTGTTCTCTACTCAGCAGGGAAAGAACATGCAAAGTGATCTTCGCTGTGACGCAAGTGCCTTATCAGCTTGATCCGCGTCGGTCATTGCCATTTAGAGAACATGGCAAATAACTGGCTGGACAGCTAAGAAACCTCCCAGAAGCCACCTGGGCCTGTATACCTAAAGCATCTCACAGTAAGGATGCTGATTGAGGGTCAATTTTGCATTTCAGCTCATAATGGACTTAGACAGCTCACACGGATCCTAGATTCGCATTCATATTCGGAGACGCTTCATGATTAAAAGCCCTGATCTAGGATCTGTTTTGCACGTTTGCTCAGGTTATGATAGACTGGGGAAATCAGACCCTAGACCAGTCCTCCTACTGTGAGATGCTTTCTGAATCGACTGCTGCTGCTTAAGATGCATCCAGTCATGGGGGGCCATAAAGTATAAACCAATATACGTCTGTGGCATATATTTATGTAGGCCCCATACCCATACATTTAGGGTTAAAATGAGTAAACTTTTTTCTGTGTGAAATCTCCACTAATCTTAGTCTGAAAGACACCCCTTTTGGTACTACCCCTCCACCTCCACCTCCATCCTTCCCTCACTGTAAAAAAACAAACAAAAAAACTAATCACACACACCAAATATTTGTGAGAAATTAACCATTCAGAATGCTTGGTGGGTCTTCTCTGCCACTTTGTGATCTTTCCAAAACAGCCTGACAATTGAGTCAGACGCATCTTCCCAAACAGCCTGTCTGTATCACAAGCAACATCAAAGCCAGTGCATTACACTAACGGTTAAAGAGCGTGTGCGGATTATCTCCACGAAAATCAATAAGGCATGCACTTTGAATATCAACCAGAGAGCCAGAAGCCAGAGCGTGGAGGTTTGCTTGGGGCGTGATCAGTGAGTGCTTACACTAGCAGGCTACACGCGTGCAAAAAATAAAAATGAAATAAAAAAATGTGCGACAATGCTGGTCACATACCGGACTTTACAGAAAATTTTCAGAGGTCTGAAAAGAGTTCCGTGACAGATGGCATTTCTACATTAAATATGGAAAAAAGGGAAAGGGAGAGACAGATAAAATTGCTTGCGACTGAAAAACAGTACACAAGGGGGCACACTGGATTCATGCAAGCGGCAACACACCAATGATGTCGTCTGTACCGTTTAATCTGCAGCACTTTCCTGCTCTATCGCTGATAAGTGCTATCCTATCAAAACAGGGCGTGCTTTCCTCTGAAAGGCAGATCAAACAGCTAAAACCGTGGCCTTTTTCTGCTGAAAAAAGCTTTGACTTGCATTAAGTGCCTCTGCGTCTAGTGGCAATCACAATGTAACGGTGTCGAGTTGACTTATAACACGTGTCATGCGAGTGTGAGTGTGTCTGTCTGTGTGTGTGTGTGTATTTAAAATAGACAATTCAGAGATTTGATCACTCGTGTCTGTACTAGCGTGTACATCAGAAGTGATAGCCAGAGAGCAGACAAGCAAGCAGCACTCATGGATGTCAATGTACAAACTGTTAGAGGACAGACCATTATTGCACAGCACAATCCCACTTATCATCAAATGCACTTTACGAGTCACTGTGTGTAAAAAAGAATATATCAAAGTTAAATCAAATTTGGCTATACTGTATATATTCTTCTATTATGATACATATCACACCAATTGACATAGTAGGAAAATATTTCCAATATTTACTGGATTTATTCTTTTCCTATTGAAAATGCACAGTTGATATTAAGTCACATCTAAGGTAGAGAGAACATAGCAAGTCAAAATAAAATGCATGGATATAATCCCAATTTGCCTATTGCCACTATTTTCTATTCACTGTTTGAGTACAAGAACATCATTGTATTTGACTGGATTTGATTTAACTGGTAATAATGACAGAGGAAAGTATATTATATACAATAAGCAAAATACTTTTATTCACTCAGGCCCCAGCTCACAGCCTGGGAACCTACCCATAATCGAGCCTACCGCCCTTTTTTAAGGCATTCTGGCCAAATGATTTTTAAAATACAGAAATTAAGGTGACCACATTTACTGTAGTCATTTATCCAGAGCAACCTTAAAAAAGCCCACACATAGGCTATACTGAGAGCAGAGTGACCACAGACCTCTCCACCACCTCGATGTCAAAGCAGAATCGCTTGTCAATAGAGTCCGTCTTCCTCCGAATGCAGGACTTGAGTTTGAACATCTCGGGTGGACTTGTGACCAGTCCATTCTATTGAAAGAGAGAAGAGATGCTCTATATTTTCATTGCCACCCTGGTGCGAATACAATATTTGGCTGTACATCTGATTGAAAATCACACCATAACACAACTGACAGGCACTGAAGAAGTGCAAATGCTTTCCTTATAAATAGAACTTATGTGAAAACATGACACAATAAAATTAGATGACAAGAGGGCATATGCACTTCATCATAAAGTTTTGAGTTAAAAGTATAAAAAAAAACAGTACAGAAAGCTGGCATTTGCTCTGTAACATACAGGGTACATTATGAGAAAAACCCAGGTAGGGTCAAAGTATTACCCAGCCTTGTAAGGTAATCAATTGGACCTGTGTAGCAGCAAATCGTAAATTTTCTTGATTTTGTGCCCAGAATTTAGATATAGTATTAAGCTTGTGCATCCATAAACTAGGAAAATGATATGCTATACAAATAAACATGATACAAATGAGCAATTTGACTGTACCTGCTTGCCAGCTGATTTATTTTCTGAGTTACTCATGGTGAACGTCTTGCTCCCTTTCTCGTAAGTACAATAGTGGCGAATCCATGTGCACCCCAGCGGCCCTGGAACATAACAAATCGGCAGATGAAAACCCCACAGCTCTAGAGAGAGCACACCAAAGCACAACTCCCTTTCCAGGAATACTGGGTTCTAGGGCTATGGCTAAAATGAAATCCATGACAAAGACAAAGACAGAATTCATACACATACACTCACCGGCCACTTCATTAGGTACAACTGTCCAACTGCTCGTTAACGCAAAGATCTAATCAGCTAATCACATGGCAGCAACTCAATGCATTTAGGAATGTAGACATGGTCAAGACGATCTGCTGAAGTTCAAACCAAGCATCAGAATGGGGAAGAAAGGTGATTTCAGTGACTTTGAACATGGCATGGTTGTTGGTGCCAGACGGGCTGGTTTGAGTATTTCAGAAACTGCTGATCTAGCCTACTGGGATTTCCATGCACAACCATCTCTAGGGTTTACAGAGAATGGTCCAAAAAAGAAAATATCCAGTGAGTGGAAGTTCAATGGGCGAAAATGCCTTGTTGATGGCAGAGGTCAGAGGAGAATGGCCAGTCTGGTTCGAGCTGATGGAAAGGCAACAGTAACTCAAATAACCACTCGTTTCAACTGAGGTATGCAGAAGAGCATCTCTGAACACACAACACATCGAACCTTGAAGCAGATGGGCTACAGCAACAGAAGACCACACCCGGTACTAGCAGGTACCTAATGAAGTGGCCGGTGAGTGTATATGAAATAATTTTTGAGTAAAAGTTTCACGAGTGCTGAAATCACACAGCACCAATGATGAAAACAACAACAGATGATTCAGCCACTTTCAAAAACCGTGGCAGTGTCAATAGTCTGGGAACTGGTTGCAGGTTCAAAGATGACTTGCAACAGAGGTCCTCTTTGAACCTGCAAGAGGCTTTGTATCTTTAAGATTTCAGGTTCAAATACTGGGTGGGACAATGCTCTTGTACCTTTGGGAAAATACAAAAAATTAGAGTTCACTTCCTGGAGTTAAAAAAAAATATTATTTCAGGTTTAGTATATGGTCAGTGTTTTAGTGCATTCAGGATGTTTTAGATACAGACGTTTCTCATGAACTCCTGACTGCAGACAGTATGCCGAAGTGGGCAGGTCATCAGAAACACTCCTGATTATCTAATACCCAGAAAGCAAACTATCCCTTATACCTGCATTGCCCCAGTAAAACCTGTAACTGCTTTGCTTCCATTTTTCCAACTGTATAAATGGATTGTAAGTAAAAAATTGCAAATTGCTCTGAAGAGCATCTGCTAAATGCATGAATGTAGAAGTAATGCAGGCCAAGCAGACTCAAAAATAACTTCAATCTACGAAGGTTAGTAACTTTGAATAACGTATGGCAAGAGGGTTGTATTCCTTAATACTGCTGGAAAAATATACCTGGTCTAGCAGTCATTGAGCATCACAAACTAAACGTATGGGTCGATTCATCCACCACAGAGGGAGCAGGCGCAGAACTTACGCTTTTCCTGGATGTACAGAAAACCCTCCATGGTCCACTGCCCCGGTGCTTTGTAGTCCTGGTCCGCTGACTTCATCCTCCTCATCAGCTTCTCCACTTCCTGTCTGGTGCTGACAAAGTTGTTCCTCGTCTTTGTGAACCGGACAGAAAAAAACAGGGAAATGTCAAAACCCTAATTTCAGTCAGGGCTGCGCACTGTCTAAGTGAAGCAAGCCTGGGCTGGGTAATGGCTGACTGCAGCTCAAATCTTCAATCAGCTAAAAAATATGTGCCGCCTTTACTGGTTGTATGACATCATTTATAGATGGGCTGTCAAAAAGCGCTTCACAACAGTAAGATGCCAAGTGTAAGTTCAATCCTAACAGCTGTGACAGGACACCACAAGGTGTTAGTAACGCACTCTATCAGAATGAATTTAATACTGGCCATTTTCCAGTGTATAATACATGGACTGTTATCAACAGGATTCATTATGCAAGAACTGACTGAATTACAGTTTGTATGTGAACTTGATATGGCAAGGAGAGATCAGATTGTGAAGCTCCAGTTGCAGTACATGACACAGAGCTACAAGGAAACTCAATAAAGTCAAAATAAATGCACATAAACACGAAGCCTCCAGAAACAGCACTTGATTTTCAGAGCCCTCTTTTCACAGCTTTTTGTTAAGACAGCTTATGGGTAAACCGACAAAGAGCCAAACTTGTTAACTTAGGTGTTATTTTTGACAGTGAACTGAGTTTTGAGGCATATCAGAAATGTCCCAAAAATCTGCCTTTTAAGACCTCAAGAACATACTGAAGCTAAGGCCAGCTCTTTTCTCTCTCAGGATGACACTGAAAAACGAATCCATGCATTTATAGCCTCCTGAATTACTGCAATGCCCTACTTTCTGGCCTCCAAAAAAAAAGAATTTATACAAAATTCTGCAGCCAGGGTACTCAAGAAAATGAAGAATAGCACATATTACTCTAACATTAAAATCACTGCACTGGGTCCCAGTTCAATTTAGAATAGATGTTAAAGTGCTTGACTTGCTCCTGATTACATTTCTGACTTACTGTCTAAATATGTTCCTAAGTAGAGCTCTCAGATCATCTGATCCTCTGCAGTTCACCATTCCACATGCCAGGACAAAGACTTATGGGGAGGCTGCTTTTGTTCCTACGCTCCAAAACTCTGGAACAGCCTCTCTATAGATCAGAGAAAATCTGAAACAGTACGGTTGTTTAAATGTAAACTCAAGACTGATCTCTTTGGCCTTGCCTATTCTTAGAAGTTACTGCACAGTCCTGTTGTTTCTCTTTTTTATTTTCCTGTTTTTCATTGATCTATTCCTTTTACTATGTTTTTTATCTTCTGTATTGCACCGACTTGTATGAAATGTCCTATACAAATAAGGTTTATTATTATTATTATTATTATTGTTATTATTTTTATAATTATTATTTTATGTTTTCTTTCCTGGATGGAAGTAGCAGTTCCTGCCCCTTTTTGATGTAATCACACAGCTTGTCAAAAGGGAGGCAGGGCCACCATCCCACCCTCCATCTCCATGACAACCATCTCAATCCTATCCCCTAGCCCATCCCTGACAGGCCATTAACCCCACACCACCTCTGCAAGAGGACAGAGGAAGGCTCTTACGTTCTGTAAATTGAACTGCAGCTGTTGCTTGTAGGGCTCAAATTCGTGCGCCAGCTCGTAGCCCTCATGGTAAAAGGTGAACAGGCCCTGGAGGAAAGCCAGGAGCTGAAAGGAAGAAAAAAAGGGGGGGAAAGCACATCAATTAGACACTGCCAACCGGCAGACAACATGGCCGCTAATGGTGAAAGTGGCGTGACTGATTGGTCGAGGTCTAAGTACTAAATAGTTCATCTTGCGAATCTCACTGTAGCACCTTTCCAGGCACAACAATACTATTAATTTATAAAAGGCAAAGAAATGTCTGGTTTCAAAGCTTGTGACAGTTAGAAAACAGCACAGTTCCTTGAAAATTGGGTAAGCACCCAACCAAGGCAGTTCAATCATCTTTTAATGGAGCTAGCTGGGCTGTAGTCGTTTCCGATATGAACAAATGGCACCTGTCGCCCGTTTCCACAAATTCATAAATGCGTCTTCACACCTCATGTGCGAGAACACATCTCTTGAGTGGAGGGAAGCTATCAGCAACCCTGCGCCACTGCTAGAAACAGACACTGAGACTGGCAGTCTGCATTTTCTCCTTCAAAAGACACCAATAAACCAGTGGTAGAAAGATGAGACAAAAGGCTTCACGTCTTCATTGTTATTAGCGGTTATCTTGGCCATCGTCACGTTCTCAAGTTTGACTTGGCTTCCCTCTTCAGGATTGTCTCGGGGCCCTGTGCAGTCGCCGCCAGCAACGCAAACAATCAGGACGTTGACCTTTAAAAGAGTCACTTGGCCGTCTTCTCACGCTCTGGCCCCCCTAATATCCGGGAGCTGGTGGATTCCAATAAATGTCCTTTCGATGACATTTAAAAGCCTCTTATAAAAAGCTGCCTGTAACTAGCCTTTGTACCACACCTTGTACTACAGGTTTCTCTTGAGAACACTGACCTATCAGAGCCACAGGGACCCCCAACCCACACCCCTCCCCACCCCCAAAATGGGGCATTACTGGAAATGAGTTCACAGCTGAAGAGGCATTTAAAAAGCACTTGGATCCATAAACAGCAGTCCTGTTTTATTTCTTCTGGTCTCATGATGTAGCTTTCATGCAATAACTGTGTAGAGCAGAGATGGGACTGAAATGTAACAGGCCACAACCAGGAACGGTACCATGCTACCGTAACAAGTTGACTCTGTCACAGGGAAAGGAACCAAGGTCACTGGAATGTGGAGAGGTGGAACATATGGGGGCTGTATGTGCCTTCAGCTTTACTGCTTCTCTGCCCAGTCAGTTCATTGGTGGGGTTGTGCAACGAAGATTAGACCTCAGTCAAATACTACATCTGAAATACTTCAGGACTGAAAGAAACAACTACCTTAACCAATATCCGTAACATTCGTCTTTCACGATCTGACTGAAAATTCTCAGGGAACTGATATGAAAGAGCGCAGCTGCTCCTGCAACACACCTCTTGTGGGTAGAGGCTATAATCTTTTGGGGGAGAGTGCGGCAGATGGGAGCAGGCCAAGAGTTAACCCGGGCCAAGAGTTCATTCAGCCCAATGCAAGCTTTTCACAATGTGTTGGTAATGTGCCTTTCCCCTTCAAGTCGCCTTTCTGTGCACTGTTCATACACCATCAATGCCTGAGACGCTGATGTACTTGGGAGGAGCTGTAATCCCCCTAAAATAAGACCCGATCTAGAGCTCTGCAGGATAGGAACTCCCCAAAGAGACAGGATGCTCTCCAACTAGCAAATCATAACACAAGTAAACAAGCTCATCATGCCCAAGCACCTTATCATTGTTCAGAAATGCAGGCCTTATAAGCAGAGTCAGAGGCTCTTACCTTCCAAATCCTGTAGTTTACTTCTGAATGCAATTGGTCAAAGTAATGACAATGCTAAAAAGCATTTGAATGAAATTTAGCAAAAATACTAAATGCGAAAATGCTATTTCAGTGTATAACCATGCAATGCAGAGGAATTAATTTAAATTATTTTCTGAAATTCAGATTTGAGGAAACATAGTGTGCATGCAATGTGTGAGGGCATAACTTACGGGTTCAACAAATTCAAACTTCTTCTTTTCCTGAACCTCCTGGATTTTGAAGACATACTCGAGGGAGGCATCATAAAAGACCTGCCTCTCTTTGTCAATCTGGGCATCTGCCTGAGAATCAGAAGGATTGGTTACCTGGGTGACAGGCAAACAGCCCACAGACCAAGGCTTTTGAACTGTTATTGGCAACATTGCATCGAAGCGGAACTATTTTGTGAGAAATGTCATGGGGTACTTTGAGCGGTATATTGTAGCATTCAAAAATCTGCTGGAGGAAAAACCAAATTAGCTTACCTCTTGTAAAAAAGCTTCTTTCTTTTTAGATGATAAATTAAGGTGCTTCTCCAAAACTGAATAGTACTTTTCAGTTTCCTTGTCAAATTTCTTCTTTCCTTCCTTTGAGAAAGTAAACAAAAAAAAAAATCAATCAACTTTGTACCAGGCCTGGAATTTCCTGCACTCTCATTACAGTGATAAGTACATAATCTTCAAAGATAAAACATTATATAAGACACACTTGTAAACAAACAGCACACTTGTAAACAAACAAGTACTCGTACTCTGAGCATCCCAGTTTGAAGACTTTAAGAATCTCTGAGGTTGTCTCCGCAAAGAAATTGTCATTCACTGGCTGCGAGAATGGAGATTGTGCCTCAGGTATAGTGTGACCAAACAGCCACTAGGTGGCAGCCTAAAGCTATGACTCCAGTGTTGCTTTTTTCTGATGCTCTTCAGCAACCTGTGCACACATATACAGTAAATATAATAAAAGTAAACCCCTGGAATACAGCCATTTTGGGCATAACTCCACATTGGACACACCCATATTCAAATGATTTCTATAGCAAGCACACACTGGGAAATGGAAGAAAGAAGGAGGGCCTTTGTGTATACTGTCATTGGGAATAGCAGTAGAGAACTCTGGGAATGACTGTTCCCAGGAGATGATGGCACTTCCTGCAGTAGAGTTCCAGTTCCTCGCCTGGGGTCCCTTGATACATTTGTGCAATTTGGGGTGCAACTTTTGTTTAGAAACTTTTTCCACAAAACCGATTTCTTGGGGGACAAAGTGTGATGGCATCCTCCACTGGGGAAGCATTCAGGTGAAGGTTATGTACAGGAATTTTCTGTATTCCCCCCAAGACCCAAACACACTGCTGATTACATGACATTATTCATGCTCTCAGCTTGGACGACCTTACCCAAAGTGAGGCAATTTACCTGTTATCCATTAGCTGGACACTCGCTGAAGCAGGTCAAGATAAGCACCTGGCTCAAGGGCGCAACAGTGTTTGGGGAGGGGGGGGTGGGGGGGTGGTGGGGAACCTATAACCTTCGGTTTACAAGTCAGGTTTTCTAATTACTACACCACAAGCTGTTCTTGATTTGAAGTGAAAAGATTAAAAATACGTGGGGGGAAAAACAAGAATGTAGAGGTATAATAATTCCAGGCTGACAGACATTCTGGCTTTACGTGGTCCCCATCAGACTCCTCTTCCTGCTTGGTCACTGCTCTCCTTTATTAGAAATGCACACCTGCTGTCTGCTGTCCCCCCTGGCTGAGTTTAGCAGGGTTGGCCGTGGATGGAACCCATAACTCGTGCCAACCGGCAATAATACACAAAAGGATCCTGGGATGAGGGGCCATCACATTTCTCCCTGGCTCTGCTCACAGGGTTTAATGAGGCTCTGCTTGAGCAGGAACGAAACGTCAGCCTCGTTTCCATGCAGCCAGACTCACACCGCATTGGTCTTTCAGCGACGCATGACTTGATTTCTTACCACTGACAAAAAAAAAATTTTTTTTTAAAAGCCAGGAAGGAGGAAACAACAGAACACACGCTTTTGCCTCTTTTTTAAGTCCCCGGAACCTCCAGCAGAGAAAAGGTCTTCTTCTCGAACCTGAGGCTGAAACCGGATCCTGATTGTTTGTGTTCCTGTTTTGACATAAACAAAGCCTTTCCCATGACCTCGTGTGGTGATGCCGAATGAGAGCTGTCGCTGCCGTGGGGTGGACGAAGGGGTGCACCGGGGAAATCTCCATGGTGACAAACTCTGGTGCGGTGCGACCGTGAAGAAATCAAATCAAACAGGTCCATGCGTTTCATTTGTCTCACCAGTTACGAGAACCAATTTTCACCCAATGCATTTTTTATTTAATTTAATTTAATTCTAACAAAGAAGGCCACTACGAGCCACTATGCTAACACTGCCGAAGGTACGTTAACAATGCCTCTATACAGCTATTCAGCCCTCAAAACAAATATGCTGAGCATTATTAGCAAAGGCTAACTGTTGTAAGTTATGACCATGTTGTTTGCTATAGCTATAGCAAACAACAGGCTTATTTTTTCTGTTTACAGAATGCCATCTAAAGGGAAAACAAGAGGGTTGGCACCCAGGCATATTAATTGGTGTTTAGTATTTATTAAAGCAATACATTTTACTCATCAGCATGGTTGACTTTTTAAGTTAGTACAGTTAGTTCATTAATGTTAAATGTGTTCAGCTAATTTGCTTGATGCATTGACACAGCCTCATAGTCCAGATGCTCCATGTGATTAATGAAAAGAGACAGCCACCTGGTCACAGGAATTTATAAGCACACACCAGACTTGTGTGGTAGGCTATTTGCTTTGTAAAAGCAAGTGTTAAGAAACAAATAAAAGTAGCCTCATCATCGTTTTTAACATTACCACAACTCGGTACATTCCACTTTTTGTGTCAATATTTTCTGAGTAAATGAGCAAAATCAAAAACTGTTGCATTTATGGCAACTCTCCCATGTATTTCATTATATTAATATGGCAATTAACTTATATCCTGATATCACTTTTATGGTTTCAAACCTAACTTTCCTAATGGCTGTTATGCTCCCTGTGACTTGGGTTACAACTGTGAATATGTACGGATCGCTCTAAATGCCGATAGGAACCATTTAGGGTAAACGTCCCTATTAAGCCCACCAAATCCGCTTTTCAGACATTTTTCATGTATACTGCCCCAATTTAAGTGAGAACATTTTAGTTATAATGAAAGTCTAATCTCTCATTTGAAGTGTCAATAATTCATTTATACCAATTTCTAATGTTTTTATTGTTTAATTAGTCAAAATATGTCAAAAGTCTGGCATGGGCTTAATGGGTACCTAACGTACCCTTTAAGCCCATGGGTGTTCCAAATAAGCCCACTTCATGATTTGTTGATAAATAAATATATATTTAAAAAATCTTAACAATACAAACTTGTTCTATTCAAATCTGTAATCTCTTAGTTCTCAATAGCTATTTTCATTTTGTCTCCAATCCTATCCTATGGCCTATAAATGGCATTTGAAATAGGCATGACCAGCCTTTTTGCTGTGTTGTCAACACAGAAAAAGCTAAACTTACAACATGTCTTCTTTGGAATGTAGCCAAAAAACTATTTACGAACAAAATCAAAACTATAGTGGAAATTACTCTTCAGTACTTCATCTTTCAATATGTGTTGTCATTTTGTCTGTATCTCTATCCTATGGTGCGCTGTTGGCATTTGAAATTGGCCAAAATTTCTGGTCCAGTCAGCTGGTTGAAAGTGCAGGTGTTTTTATGAAGATTTCTGAAGACCGACTGACTGAATGAAAAACAATTTCAAGTTCAATACTAATGTTCTAAGGATAGTAAATGAGTCAATTTCAGGATTTACAATTAAACAATAACTTTTCAAATGTTAATCACATTTAGGATAGTAGTTTGAAAACATTGTAAAAACACATTTTAAAACCATTAAGTTCATTGTGGAGTAACATTAAAACATACAGTTCATTATGAGGAGACATCAGTCATAACATATTGAAGCTCATGTATCATTAGCCTATAACTTAAACAAAATAAACAAGAAAGATGTCAACATTTCTTCAATTTCTACTTTCTCCTAGACTAAACGTAGGCCTATGCTCTTTGAGGTGATTTTATCGTTTTAGTAAGGCTATCATTTGCTCCATGCTCCATCTTAGTAGTGTAACATAACAGGTTATAGGGTGGTCTAAGCTTTATTTTATTTGTTTGCTTCAATCTTTAGCCCACGGTGTGGTTGTCTTTGTCTTACGCTAGCAAGTCGTTCATGGCTTTCATCTTATTTTTGTAGATTTTCAATGACCTCATGATTGCGCAAATAGAATGGTCCAGGTCCCTACAGCCCTGCTTTGTAGAGGATGAACTTGCGCTTCTATCATGCGTGGGCATGAACTGTAGTTCTTTCGTGTTTTAGTCATCTTAAACTAAAACTCATCTGAAAAGTAAAGATTAAAAAATTATTGCTAACGTTAAGATAGAATACAGGCCTATCCAGAATGAATTGACCTATGCAATATCACTGATATTTAAATAGGGTATTAATTATCTGAATTATGGAGCTGATTCATCAGGTGAGGTCAAAATTAGGGAGGAAAATGTTTCAAAGGTCAAATCCCCATTGAAACACAGTAAAGTGGGCTTAATGGGAACAGGTGGGCTTAAAGGGAACATCAGTGAATTTATGGTTAAAAGACAGAATATTTGATTCTACTCACATGACATTAAAAAACAACTATATGAAATAAATCTATATATGGTGCACTAACATAATATGAAAAGTATAAATTGATCATGTAGAGAAGTAATTAGCTATACTCATTTACATCCACCTCAGGCAGTGTGATTTTTTTGCTAGAGTCCCCTTTAAGCCCATCAGGTAAAAATGTTAATTAAAAAATAAATAAAGATAAACATACACATTTATTGTCTATTTAACAGTATAATAATATAAACTGCATACAAAAATATAAACTATACATGCTTATCATGCTTTATGTCATTGCAATGAACCATACTATGTAGCTACTGTACTGATGCAGCATGTGGTCTGTTTGCTAGCGTGCTAAAACTCATATTTTGATTTCAAAAGACACAATATTTCTAATTCAGGTAATATTCTAACATATGTCTCATTCAAAACACTAATCACTTAAATTTTGATAACAAGTGAGTACTTTCCAAAAACAGGAGTAGAAATATACAAAAAAGGTTATTTTCTGAGGGTACCAAAATCACCTAAGTTTTTTTGCAACTTCTTCTGGGATCAGCAGGCACATGCCACACATATGCTTCGATAACTCAATATCGACAAATGTGATTGACTTACAATAAAAAGTGCCATTTACGTAACAAGCAGCTTCATTCGAAAAAACATCACACAGCAAAAAATGATGATGTAGTTTTTTTAAATTTGACTCAGAAGTTGCAAGTGGGCTTATATGGTACGTGGGCTTAATAGGGACGTTTACCCTAATCAGTGGACGAGAAGAAACAATGGGCTGAGTGTTGTTTAAGAATTTTTCTTATGCATATAGTCAGCTTATTAGAGTAAATTAGAGTAAATTTGAGAAAAAGAAAAACTGAATTAGCTAAGCTGAAGAAGCACAATAAGAAGATATTACAGATGTTCCTCCTCAAACTGGCCAAGTACTAGGGAAGCCTTCTCTCTCTCTCAACATTAAATTCCTTCTGTTACATGCTCCATGTATTGTTGTATTCACTGCATCACAATTGTAAAACTGGACCTGGAAAGTGTTTTTTTTTTAAATAGGACAACATTTTCAATTCAAGTTCAGCTATGGGACAATCTGGGCCACTTGCCTGAAGGATAATGTCAAGCCCTGCAATTAATGACTACTGAATCTTGAAAGTAATGGCTCTAAGTGTAAGACCAATGGTAAGACTGTATAATCATTCCATACTTAGCATCAGATATTGATAGTTGTTTGACATGGCACAATTACACAATAATTCCTCTTGTTTATTTTGATATACCTTGAGCAATTTTTCACCACTGTATTGCCAAAGCTTTGGGCTACTGTTGGCTTTATCTTGTTGCTACGATGGAAAACACATTTTTGGTGGCAAAAGAACATTTTTATGAACTCCCACATAGATGATATTGTCCAATGCGTCACCCTAGGCGCAGATGAGACTGGGCGGGTGGTGCTTGTTACATGGACGAACTACGCAACAATGGTGGCACTTAGAAACTCCATATTCGTCATAGTAGTTGTGTATTGTCTACTAATAAAGTTAATAAAGACCAGTTGTTTTCACTCATAGTTGAGCAATCTCAGGGTGCTGGTGTACTAGCCACTAGGGGGCTTGCGCAAAGAACAGGGTTTTTCCTACATTGAAATACCTTAGGCGGGCCGCCTAAGTGTTTTTTCAAGCCATCTATAGGAGAAATTGCGCTTAAAAAAAAATAAAAAAATAAAAAAACTATTAAACGATTAGAAATAGTCCATGAATTTATTGGTACAATTTTGTTGTTGAATGATTCTGAATTTCAAGTTTAGAGTTTTAACTGCTTTCAAGTTTACGTGCAACCTGAGAGACACTAAATTAACTAGAGTACTGGGGGAAAAAAAACCCTTAAAGGGGTTAATGTGTACACACCCTCATCTTTGAAATAACATTCCCTGACCATTCCCGATTTTGAAAAAATATGTTCCTGTGAGTTATTCAAGCTAAGACTTCAATTCACTTAGACAAACTGAAACTTTGCAAACAAACTAGCAAAAACGTGTTCATTAACCATGTTATCATGATTAGTTTGCTTATTAGCCATATTGACACAAAATACCACAGTATATATTGTTTTCCACTCAAACATCTGAAAGAATTTTTTTTCCTGGCCATATCCCCGCCCCCTTACCATTAATACCATTACCATTAATACAGGGTTTGCCACCCTGGAGCTGGAGAGCTGTCCACTGGTTTTCACAGTAATCAATTAAACAGCTGATTACATAGTTAATTCACCAAACCTAGTTTTTAACTTGATCTGAATTGACTGTTGATTTCAAGGTGAAAACCAGACGACCCTGCAACTCATGATGACCAAGGTTGCATACCCCTGCTATATTGCACTTGTTGTAAGTCGCTCTGGATAAGAGCGTCTGCTAAGAACCTATAATGTAATGTAATGTAATGTAATGTAATGCACATGACGTCACAGTAGGTGGAAGTCAGTGCGGTTACACCCACTGAGTGGCAGAAAGATTACTGAGTGATAGCGTTAGCGTTCAGCTTGAATGCCGTGAAAACACAAAAAACACATCTAAAATGGGAAAGAGCTGTTGTGCGATTGACTGTACAAATAGATTCAACAAGAAATCGGAGCTATCTTTTTTACAGACCTTAAGTTATGTAGGCTACTGTATTGACTACTCATCAATTAAATATTTATTTTCATTTATATTCTGTGTAACTGTAAAGTTTGTGTCAGCATTTATTTAAAAAAACATCCATGATGATGAGCCTTGTGTTCTACAAACAAAGGGAGGATGATTAGATAATAATTCATATGCTTGGCTAGCTAATACTAAGGTATGATTTTACCCAAACATCCAACATACCTGACACAAAATAACAACCGCAAATACATGCTTCGATGCCTGGATTCGAGTTGTTTCAGCAAATTGCAGCGATGCATTGCTTCTCTTTTCTTTAGCTTTCGGCAGTCTGTAAAAAAATAGCTACAATTTCTTGTTGAATGTCCATGGACCACTGGTTCTTTGGTAAGTTGTAAGGATCACTGTCTTTTTTTTGCAGTTTTCTATACTCCCGACTGAGGGGGCGTATTCCGGGGGGAAAGTGACGTCAATGCATACCCTCTATTACCTGACATACCTGCTTAGCACATTGTCACAAAACCTTTATCCTGATTCACATGGCTTTCATTTTTAACACTTTCCATTTACTTATGGAGACATTCAAAGTTGCATGCATGGCTCAAAGGACAGTTATTTATGCATATAGTCCCTATACAAAAAAGAAAACTATACAAAACTATAGAGTGCCTTAGCATAGTCCATCTACGGGAATTGAACCTGCAAGCCATAGCTTAGAAACTCAAAATCCTTCACCAATGATGCACCACTACTGCCCAATAGCATACCCATGAAGCCGCAGTCCAGAGAGAACCAGGTGAGACACTCTCATGTCCTAACAGTCTAATTTACACTTAAGCATCCAAGTACTTTAGATGTTCTTAGCCACTGCTTACTTCTTTTTAAACTACTCCTTTACAGCTGGATATTTACTGAAGTAATACAGTAATGTGCCTTACACTCAGGGCCATAATGGCAGTGTTTAACTTGGGAATCAAACTTAGAAGCTGAGACACAAGCTTTGTTCCCTAACCATTATACTGCGCTGCTGAAGACTACGGATGACAAATTTACCTAACAGCATTCCAAGCGCCCATGCCCCATTAGGCCCCAAAGGATGTGTTTGGTTTGAAGCAAAACAACATTCATTTAATGGCATTTCTTTTCAGAAAAATAAACACGAGTTGGCTGAACTGCTTCTAGTCATAATGAAGACAGAGGTGCTTTCATGTCCCCAAAGTGTCTCTGTTTACAAGCCTCCCCCCCCACCGAGACAGGGCTCTGACGGGCCTCCCCCACCCCCACCACCTGTGGTCTTTATTGCGCCCGTTCCCCATTAAGGGCTTTTTAAAAAAAAGAGTGCCCCAGCACACAGGCATGTCTCATGCCAAACAGAATGCTTTGAAGCTGGGGTGACCAGGGAGCCATGGGCCGGCAGACGCCTGCAGGCGCTGGAGGGACGTTAGGTGGACGCTGTGGACAGATGTCTGGCGAAGGCTGGCGGACACTGTTGCTAAATTGGGTCCCTTGAAGACGATATTACATAAATCTGGGCTATGCAGGGGCAGCCTATGTGTAATGGGGACAGACAATGGACCAGTAGGTCCCTGGATGCAGCTTCAGGGTTCTTAGCAATTTCTGGCAACCATCTTGAATAATCTCCACTTGTAAATGGTTTTTCTCACAGTGGAATGATTGCCTACATATTGTCTGGAAATGGCTTTATAACCCAGATGAACAGCAACAATTGCTTCTCTAAGATGGTCACAGGTATCTTATGTCCTTGGAATGTTGTTTTAACACAAACTTAAATTCTCCAGAACAAACAGCCAAAGTTTCTATATATATGCACAACCCCCCCAATCCTTGCCCATGCTTCACAGCTAGGCATAGGCTTGCTTGTCGTTTTCCCAGAATGTTCTGGTAAGTTGGAGGGAAGGGGAGATTTTATTTGCAGACACCTTTCCTGTGTTCTTGCTGTCAGAGTACTGGGGATCCTCCCTTGTGCTCTCTTTGATGTCACTTGTCTGCCAGCCGAGGCTGTTAATTATAAATGATGTGTTGTGAAGGATTCATGCTGGAGGAGGAGGGATGGGGGGGGGGGGGGGGGGGTTATCATGAGTGATGTTCCCTCATTCTGCAGGCCTGCCAAGACCAAGGGGGGAAAGACACAGGCAAGGAAGCCTTACAAAATGGTTCACTGGGGCATTTTTACAGGATACACAGAAGGTTCCACGTTGCACGCTGTTTACTTTCTTAGCTGATACTCTTATCCCAGGGAACGTACATTATAATAATAAATAATATTAATTGTCAAGATATCCCAGTTCCACATGTTGGATGGTCACCAAAAGCAAAAAATATCTTCCCAGCCCTTCTGAAGAATTTTAGCTGGCTATTGAAACACCATGTGATTAATCAGCACTATAATTGTTCAGTGGCCCGAAATTAGCTCTTCAGCACCCCCTGCTGATATGCACACAAAGTTTCATAGTGTTACTTGAATCCATTCAGAAGTTACATTGCTTTTTGTGAGAAGCTATACCCACTGCCACACAGCCTTTGGGAAATCGGTGTGAAATGTTAATCAGTTCTTCCTGGCCCCATGGCCAAACTTTCCACAAAGTTTTATGGCATTACATGAATCAGTCCGGAAGTTACATGCTTTTTTGTGAGACCCACACCAATCCCCTTTTTGGCTAATTGATGTGAAAAGTTTATCAGTTCTTCCTTGCCCTCTGATCAACCATTCCAAAAGGTTTCATGCAAATCCATTCATATATTTTGGAGATACTGTGTAAACAGACAGAAGACAAACAGACAGACCGACTGAATGGGGTGAAAACTTAAAACCCCCGTCAACTTTGTTGGCAGAAGTTATAAACATACTTTATACAGCACTTCTCAAACAGACGTTTAAAGTGCTTTCCACATAGCTAATATATTACAGGTTTATGAATATTGTATTCATACTGTTATGATTTTTATTGATGCAATTCAGATTAAGATACTTCTTCAGGCGCATGCTAAAAATGCTAAAAATCTCTACTCAGGAATCAGACCTGCATCCTTCAGGTTAACACGTCCCAGTTCTCTACTCTTTACTCACACAGCCCTACAGTGTTTGCAGGGGCATCACCGTAAGGTTTGTTTTGTGGCGCTGAATATAGCATCGACTGAAAGCTGTCCTTGTGTCCCACAGTGTAATGGGGTTAAGAATTTATCAAGCTCAGAATGGCAGTTAACTGGCAGGGAAGGGGAGGGAGACTTGACTCCAAGGTCACCTTTATATTGTCACTGGATTGTTTCCAAAGGGAAAAAGGAAAAAGAGAGGAAAAAGACAAAAGAGCTTATCTCTGGCCTAGTCAGCTTCGTGCAATGCATTAAAAGTGCACCAGAAAACTGCAAACATCAGTATTATTTAAATGTCAATGAGATGACATGTTCAAATGTCACAAGAAAAGTTAAAGCTTAAGATCCTCCTCCAACGTTCACTCGTGCAGTTGTTCTCTAACTTGCTTACTTGCCAACCAAAACACAGAGTAATTGTCTATGGCGTTACAGACCTTAAACTCTTGTCTAACACAAGATAAGTCTCATTCCTTTAAGGGAAGAGGGAATGGATGAACAGGGCTGTATCAGGATCCATAAAAATGTCACACCAACACCTTGGGGCTGAAACCAGGGGGGTGTCTAAAGGCAGCCTGTGGACGATGATGTCAAAAAATGCAGAACAAGTGTGGGAGATTCCACTGGCAGCTGTTTTTAAACATAGCCTCTGAGATATCCAGTCCCCACACTCCTCCCGAAAAAACTACCCATGAGAGAGACAAGTAAGTTGACCTCCACTCCAGAATGATGATAGATGCTCCCCACTTCTGACACTGCTGGTCAGCTGTTTCCAGAAAAATACTTTGTTGCATCTTTATTATGAGGGAATTAAAAGGTTCATTCTGCATAAAGCTTCTGTTTTTTTTTTTACAAAAAGCTTGTGACAGCAAGCAGCTGCTAATAAGGCCCTGAGTAATTATCATCACCTGTTCTCAACAGATGAAAATAATAACAAGAACAAAACAAACAAAAGATTTGGTCCAGTCAAAAAGGCTCACAATCCATAATTGTGTAACGGAAATAAAGCAATAATACTTCAGTGACCACCGGACTCTCAAGAGAAACCGCTAAGAGAGTGTGATGTGGCAAAGTGTATGTGACAGCACGCTCCTGCTTCTCAAGGCAAATCGCACGTCACATAATCAAAGGCGCCCTTTGGCAAATATCGCCTTGTTTCTGCTCTCTGTGTGACACGTTTCCCCGGGAGACCGTTTGTGTTTACGAGGTGTTTGGGAAGGTCACTCCAGGAAAGCCGCCATGCAGATTGACAGGCGCTAAACGAAACCCGTCATGCTCAGATGCGCCCGTCGCACCCGACCAGCATCATGGGACAGCCCCGCTGCCCCTCCCTTACCGCCATCTTCAAAAAGGCGGTTCTGACCCATTAAGCGCAATACCTGCCGGGAGCCATTCTGCTGGGTAAATTGGCCCGGTCGAGGAAATGGTGGGGAGACTGCCAGGGTGCACTAATCACGCTTAAGCTCCCAGCTTGCGTTTAAGCATCCCTCGCTGCTAGTCGCTACCGTCTGTCTCACACGCGCCGGTTCACTGGCCTCCCTCCCTCCTCGGCCTCATTCACAACGCAGAAAAAGCCCCGGCTTTTAATCAGTGGAAGCTAACATTCACAACACACGGCAGGAACCAACCACGATCTGCACCAGCTTCCAGCTTCACCTGAAAATTTATTTAGCCAACCTGTCATTTCCAGTGCCTGCTTTCACAGTCAGGTGCTCTGTGTGACAAGAGAATGACAGCACTGGATGAGGCATTCAAGCTTGTAGATAGATATTCATCAGCCTTTCACAGGCATTATGATTCACCTCCTTGTCTGGTCTAAGCCAGTGCTAACTGACAAAGATGCAGTTTTCCCCTTGCACCGTGGAAACTCTACAGTATGTCACACATTTTTGTACACAATTCCGACACAAATCTGTTCAATTCAGATCACAACTGACATACCTACAGACAACAAAATATATAAAAAGTACAAAAAAGTGTGACTAATAGTCTTGCATCACTGAGTCAAAAAATAGCAATACAATGTTCACAGCAACGCAGCTAAATCAGCCTAAGACTAGCGCTAAAGGTCTAGGAAGTTCCTGGGCCAGGATATCCCTTTTTAAGCCTTTAATGAGTAGGCCTAAAATTTCCAACATCCAAGGAATGCTGAGTCAAAACTCCAACCATGGAGACAGGAATTCCAGGGAGACTGTAGAGTAAAAGTACAGGTGAGAAAGGTTATTTACCTTCACTGTATGTCTCAAAGATGATATTTCCACAGAAACAGAGAAGAAAAGACAACCAGTGCTCCACCATCAATCATAAATGTAAGGCATCCTTCTTCCAAATGGGAAATGCCCCGACAGAAGTTCTGACGCATGCAGTTTCCCACTCTGCAGCACAGGGTCAGAAAAATACTGATGCAATGTCTTGCTCTCATTCAGCACTTCTCTGCTAGATACATAAGCAGATGAGTTGAGAAAGTTGACTTGTTTATTAAGAAAAGAATGGACAGGGAGGCAGAGAGAGCTTCATGGTATTACAAAAATAATGAACCACCACTAGTGCCCTTTGAAATCAGGGAAAAATGAAAAAGGGAAAAAAATAATAATAATAATAAATTGAAGGCACTTATGTATTGTAGGTTTGCTTTTGAAAAGTCCTTTTTTGAAGTAGGGCTAGTACAGCTAGTACACATTATGAAAATGGTAACTGTCTGTGACGCAAAACTTCAGTGAGCAATTTATTGTTGTATGCATTCTTTTCTCTAAATTTGGAACAGTGCATTATATTTGTAAGCCAGCCTCATTCTGCAAGCCCCACAATACATGAAAGTGCAAACTAACATGCATCTGCCAGAACAAGAGCAAAAAGACTTCCACAGGCCACCATTTGAGCTATGCGGCCATTTGACTGGAGGAGGTCTCTATGTGCAGCTTGCACAGACAGCTAGTGGTCACTGGTCATGAGGCAAAAGCAATTTCACTAACTGTAGGCCTACTCTTCCTTCCCTGACACCACAGCAATACAAAGTGCATTTTTCTATCATCATACCAACATTAAGGGAAGGAAACAAAATTAAAAATAATCTAGGATTTCTGAAAAAGCAAAAACAGTTTACTTTCTTTTGATTAGTTGGTAAATTCAATACATTTGTTTCTCAGAGGGAATGAATCTTGATGAGACTGGACAAAGACCACTATTTGCAGCGATCTTTGTGCTAAGAACACAGCCTCCACTGGACACAGAGAAAGGAGACGAACCCTCTTCTATTCCACCTTTCTGTGTGCCTAATAGCTACAGTCCCAACCTCACAAACATCCACGTCATAAATCTACAACTACACAGCTACGAAAAAACCACCAACCAGTACATCCCAGGTGATGCCTGTCTGTTTGATGCACTCAGCTAATGAGTCCTACATCAGATGAACTGTAAAACCCGCTGTGTGATGAGAAGGCAGACAAAACACTGCCCACTCATCACTGGACTGCGCATGGAGCAGTCAGCATGGAGGCCATGCATTTGTGCCGTGTCAGATCCCGTTTAATGCACCGAGTAAGGCCAGACATAACCCCTGGGCACAATTCCTTACAGGACGAGCGTATCGATGGCAACGGGGAAACACTGGCAGCAGCGAGGTAGAAGGGCAGCTGTAACCCGAGACGAGGCCCTGACCTCTGCGGCGTTCGTGTAAAAAAAAAAAAGAGTCCGTCCCCAGAGCATACTTAAAATTCAGGGTATTTGTTCTCAACGGTCTCTGGTCTTCCTGGTCTTAGCCCTCCATTTTCTGAATGGAATGCAGGCTCAGTCAGAGTAAGCATGTGAGCGAGTGAATGAGTAAGTAAGAGAAAGAGAGAGAGTGGATGCAAGGGGGCAGAGAGAGAGAAAGAGAAATTGAGAGAGAGAAAGTGAGAGGGTGGGAGAAAGAGAGGGAGAGAAAGGAAGGGGGCAAGGAGGGACAGCTGGGAGAAGTAGACTTGGCCAGCAATTCAGTTCTAAAGCACAGTTCTGCAAAAGCAGGCACACAACAGCCAGAACACAGATGAGAAAGGAGTAAAAGGATGCCTGCTACAGATAGGCCTAATTAATTAAACAATTAAACAATGAAATCATATTCTTTCTTTTCTCATGTGGAAAATAAGATTTAAAAAATGTAAAACTTCCTAACTCTGCTTTGAATAACTTGCATAAACAAGTCATTCATCAATCAAAAAAACAATTACAGTAACAAAAACAAAAACAAAAACAGTAACATTACAATTCCAACGTGTGGTCAATGTTCATACAACGTTCAGAAAAATGTTATATTTATTCACCAAATGAGAAGTAAAAAGAAGAAAGACTAAACTTCCTTGGACACGTGTGAAGAGGAGAGACACCAACACAGGGCCCGAAAGAACAGGAATCAATCCCGCAGAAGCTAATAAGAAATAACTAGACGCAAAAGGATTATTCTAAAGAGAGCGATTAACTCTCCCTTTCATTTCACAGGCTATAGAAGTCAGACACTTTATCTAATACTGCTCCTAATCCCTTTGATAATTTGAAGGTCGTTACAAAAAGCCAATGAACTTTAGCGCAAATGTTACTTAAGCATTCCTAATGATCCATTGGAGAAGTGGTGTGGGGGGGGCGGGGGGGTGGGGGGTCAGCAGAGCCACAGCCGAAGAAGCGTTACCCTTTGGCCGGAGCACACAATGCAGGAAGGAGTGGCCTCGCCCCACACAGCACCAGCTGCTGAGCACTGAGGGCAGAAAGCCCAAATAAGGCCGGGCTGCTCAGAGCCTCGGATCCTTTCCCAGTTAGCTCATCTGACTTTCCCCAACATGGGAAGCGCGGGAGGGGGGGGTCAGGATTCCCAGCACTGAGCAAGCTCAGGGCCCAGGCCCAAGCTCCTCCTCCTCCATCACTGACTTTTATCTTGCTCTGGTTAGCAAATGTTTATCCAGAGGGGGGCCTGACTAGCAAGAGGAAATGGGTTGTGGAAATAAAAGACCCTGGGAGTGACAGAGGCACCGGCTTTTAAAATGAGCACTTTTATAACAGGGGAAAGGGACATTGCTTGTAGAGAACATGATTACACAGACATAAGGTATCGAAAGAGATGTCTGTCATTCTTTCTATTGTGCCCTTATTCAACAGGGAGCCCTGAGCTACTGCTAGCAAATCCCTGAGCATACTACTGTATATAACCCATTACCTCAGTTGCTTATTTAATACTGCCTTTTTGGTCATCTTTACCAAGGGTGGCAGTAAGTTCGGAAAGCAATATCTTTTGGTACTTTAATGTTCTGTTTCTCCCCCACAAGAGATTGTTATGAAAGGCTTACTTTCAAGAATGTTCACCAAAAAACAACAAAAAAGTCAGACAAGAGGAATATGATTTCATTGGCTCATTTTGTACCATGTTGGCTCTTTACCAGATCCCACAGTCCCATACAGGACAGGATGCTAAGAGAGGGCCTCCATCTCCTCCCTATCTTCAGTCTTAGCTTTGCTCTTTGCTCTATTGCTTCCAAAATCAAGGGTCACATTTAGGTGTGGTTATCAGCCATCAGATGAGATCTTGAGAAATTACAAAAGTCAATCATAAACATACCAATGTTCTCACACACATAGCACCACCACAGGACGCAGATGGGTTTTATTTCCAAACCTTCAAATCCAACTGAGCTCAGGTCAGAATAAATGAAGTGCCAATATTGTCTTTAGACTGAAATTGAATTTACTTGAACAAACGTTAATTGGATGACATAAATGAAACCATTTAACATACAATCAATTTGAATATTTAATTACAGACAAATTCATACAGTTAGATTTTTACCAGAGCAATTAAAGTTAACTACCTTAACCACTCAGGTTTAAGTACTTTCTCCTAAGTGCAATACCAGTGCTCCACCTGGAAATGAAATCAAACCTGAAACATGTTAGTTGCCAGCTATTTTTAGGTTCCCTTAAATTACCATAATGGGTGGATTAATGTGTGATATCAATAACTGACTTTGTAAAAAGCAATAATATGACTTAAATATCCATTCAAATACATTAATATTGGTTCTAGTCAGTAGGTCATTGATACAGTGGCATACACTGACAATATATTTTGACACATTGACAATAGCCGTTAGATCTTCCCAGTAAGCTAGGTTTCATGCTAAGGAAGCTGTGTTAAATAAGTCCTGGACCCTCTCTCCATTGTGACTTCAGTGCACTCACAGAGCAGAATTTCAAACAATTTGCTTCTAGGCAACAGCTAATGGCTATCGGTGGTGGAATTTCCAGGGAAGGCTATTACCTGGCTTTGACTAAAAGGGCAGCCATATTCTTACCCAGACCATTTGGTTTATTCATGAATAAATGGCTTTTGAATAAATGAAGTAACCCATTTTTAGTCAGTCCCATCATTCAGACCTCATTAAGGGAACACAGATCAGAAGCATCACCTAAATAATTAATTGTTTCTGGGTACAAAAATGGCATTAATAATCAATTTTGCATAAACATTATAGTTTGGATTCAATCCTATCTAACTGCAGCTTGCCATTTCCATTCAGCAATGAATTCAAGCACGTATGACACACTCTCTGCTACTCTGCTTCATTATGTCATGTTAGTTCCCGTGACCACTGGCAGTGTGAATGTGGGCAAAAGGAGAGACAAAAATCAAGCAGATTTGTTTTTTTTTTCATGCATGGCTTCTCCCACCGTATGGATTTTCCGTGTCTTGTTAGAGCAATTACGTTTGTTTGGAGATGGGGTGATAGAGGCAAAATACGATGAGATGCTCTCCATGCGAGTGTCTTTAAACACGGGGCTTGAGCGAAGGGGAGGAAGGGCCTGCGAGTGCTTCTTCAGCGGGGGGGGGGGGGGGAGTTGCCGCAGCTCATCGGGTAATCACGCGTTAACGCACCTCAGAGAGGCGAGAGGCTGTCAGGCACCACCGGGTGCGTGATCTCTGTTTCTCAGAGCGGCTCAATTTCCCCCAGGTCGCCGAGCGCTTAATTGCCTCACTGCACTTTTCCCACACAAAAATATGTCTGGTCTTTTGAGCTTTCGTGTCACACGGTTTTTAAATTGCAACAAGCACTGGAACTGGAACACGGACCTCATTTGCTTCAGTCTCTCCAATTTGTGTTTGAACATGTTTTCATGCATACTGTTAATTTGTACAGCTCAATCTCCCAATATTCCTAAAAAAAACACCTTTTTAGCGAGAATTTTGCATGGAAATGATTGGTTTCCACTGTGGAACAGGCTGAAAGGGATGAAAACCAGAACAGCTGAGACTGTGTGTCACAGACTGGGCATCTCATGCAGACAGATGCTGCAAACTTACTTTTGCAACGCCGATTTGCTCCTTCCGGAACTTCTCCAGCGGCGTGATCAAGACATCATCTGCATTCTGTATCTGCAATCATAAAAAAAAAAAAAAAAAACATTTATTTAATGTCTTCTTGTCCAGGCTGGTCAACTGAGAACTCTCTTTATCTAAAGTGGGTAGATAATTCAAGTCATTACATAGCCAAGCAGGGCGGGTGGGCGACTGCTTGACCAGATGCAGAGACGTTTTTTGCTGGGAATTTGACCAGGACACTGGTCTTTTGAAAAGTGGCATGAGATCTATAATGACCAGTGAGTCAGGGCCTCAGTATAATGTCTCGTCCAAATTCCATTTGGCACACTCTACTGCACAGCACCCCCATCCCTGCGCTCGGATACTGGAGTACTATTTCGGTCCATGGGGAAGAGTGCCCCCTACTGACCTACTAACACCTCCAACGGCAACTTAATTTCCACAAAACATTTTTCATCAAAGTACAACCCAATCCCAGACCTGCTTAGTCTCAGCACTGTGACATAAGGAAAGAATAGGGTGCTACGGCTGCTGGAAAAAGGTTATATTTCAATTTAAATTTTATATACTTTCAATTTATGAGAACAACAAAAAGCATCCTCCTACTACTGAAAGTAAATAAATCCTGCAGTTTTTTTATTCCTTGGATTCATAGAATCATGTTTGATGATGTAATTACCAAAGAACTTCAGAACAGAATAATAGACCTAATGACAATACATGGCTTGACAGATGGTTAACTTGAATGTTCAAATCTAACAGGAATTGTTACGATATATCTATATAAAATAACACAATTGTGACAATTAATTTGTGACTGCTTATAGGATTAGCCTATATGATATTATTTTTAAAAAGATTTTAAAAACATTAGTTCATCGTCTCTCGATGGATACACGTGGAAAAATCCCACAATCCCATGGTTCGCTGATTTTACCGTCATATGGATTATATTTGAGCAGAGCTAGAATTTAGTTGTGAACTGCTTTTAGATCATTTTTAAAAATATTTATGACACACACTTATGTTTACTTACAAATTTCCAGATGTAATTACAGCTGAACAACATTATTTATTACAACCCTACAGTCAGCCTGCTCCAAACATTTGTACTGAAAATATTTCATTCGCATTGTCTGTTGGGTGTCACCAGAAAGATTGACACAATGTTAGAAATACAATGAGTGCAGTAACTGGTACTATGGGGAAATCAGTGAGAAGGCTATACCCCCATGATACTCTGCATAACAGAACAAATTATGTCATCCTTCATGAAGCTAATTGGCCATCTTGTCTAGAAGAAATATATCTCACGGTGACAGAGCAAATTTCAAACTCAAGATGGAGAGGAACACACCTTTGAGCACAAACCGGAGATAATAACATTCCTATGTAACCAATACACTTGATGTGTATGCAACGTAAAAACGGACAACAATGATAATACCTCTGGAGAATTTATAAGTAAGTAAAGTATATTCTATTGACTGTTAACTGCTTTTTAACTAGGCTACTGTAGCTACCTTGCAAATGCCACATTTTAAAATGAATGTTAGCTAGGCCTATACATCATCTACCAATATACAATTAATTGGTTTATTGTATATACAGTAACCCATTAAAAACACTTACCCGAATCCATTTAAAAATATAACAGACACTTTCATTTATTTATAATTCATCGTAAAGAACAAATAACTGAATCAACACCTATGTGTTTCTTTGAGCTAGAATATACTGTATGTGTTTACACGTATGTGTATACATGTCTCTCTCTATACTTAATTATTGAATGGCTCATAAATGAATTAATATGCATTATTATTACTCAGAATAAACACAGTACAAAAAAAATCTCAACAAAAAAAATGAGTTACAGGTTACAACAAACAATATTGGCCATCTTAGCACACAAATTCATTTAAATGAATTTTTATGACTTAAATATTGATTGTACAAATACACACTGTAGATAGTTTATTATTTATTACAGATAAATAGATGGTAGAACATTTTTCTAGCAGCATATACCATTCTCATTTACAAACATATTAAAAAAAAAAATCAAGAAACATACAATCCTTTACACTAGAGAAGGGGGGATGAATAAATACATACAGACAAAAAAGACTAATATTTAGGCCTATTGAATAAATATTTAATCTTACAAACCTATCCAGACCCATTGATGTTTGCCCCATTGATGTACTGTATGTGTGTGGGTCAGATCAAGCTTAGCTGAATAAGTAAAATAGTATTATTTATTTCACAATGTAAAATAATTATTAAAAATCTTATTTGTAAACAAAATTTTTCTGAACAAAATAATAATAATAATAATAATAATAATAATTTATTCATGAAGTGTTTTTCATACACCCAAAGCACTGGATGCAGGAAATTGTTCAAACATGCAGTGTAGTCATTTTCACAATGTTAAATTTAACACAGCTGAATTGCAGATTATTTCCACTACGAATGATTGCCATTTGACACTTTCAATGTGACACAA
The DNA here is from genome assembly GCF_018555375.3 of Anguilla rostrata. Taxonomy (NCBI): domain Eukaryota; kingdom Metazoa; phylum Chordata; class Actinopteri; order Anguilliformes; family Anguillidae; genus Anguilla; species Anguilla rostrata. Next base: position 39,855,188 of record NC_057941.1, on the reverse strand, counting down.
AGCTTGAATGATCACATACTCTTTAGATGGTAAGATGAAAAAGCACAGGGCTTACTTGTATGAAATAATTTAGGAAACACTGGGGAGCATAGCTTTGGAATAGAGCTGGTCTCATTTGCGTGAGCTAAGATAGCCAAAAAAGCTTGTTGTAACTCAACCTCATATTGATATCAGTACATTAAATGGCAGGCCAAGATTTTGCAAGTTTTAATGAATGACTTTGCTTTGAATGTGAAAGACATTACTTCGTATGCATGAGTAACTTGGCATTTTTGTACCTTGAAAATGTTTTTTGTTGAGATTTTCTATACTGGCTGAACATATCTGCAGGCTATGTGCTAATGGCTAGTGGGTCCCCATTCTCAGCCTCCCGCCGATAGTGGAATGATAAATTCCTCATCAGGTACAGCAGTAAGAGGCCAGTAAAAATTTAAAAGCGGTTCATTACTTTCTGACAGGCCTCTCCTTCCGTGAAATCAGATGCTCGGTCTGTCTCTGTCTCCCTCTGTCTGTCTGTCTGTCTGTCTGTCTGTCTCTCTCTCTCTCTCTCTCTCTTTCTCTCTGTTTCTGTCTCAAGGGCGTTCTAGATAATGAGATGCCGTAACACAATAATGTGCAGGGAACTTATGAAATATTTGAGCACATCATAGGACTTATGCTCCATAGCTAACAAAATATTGTCTTAAATATTGTCCCTGCATTAATGAGGGTCATGAAGTTTCACTCTCCCATTAAAAGTGCAAGACCTTGAAACCACAGGACTAGTTTTCACCGCAGCAGGGCTAAACAGTCTCCAAATGTAACAACTCTGACTGTGTATCCACTATTGTGCCCTAAAACAAAACCAGCAATTACCTGTGAGCTTGTTCCGAGAAAAAAAAAACATTGTAGGATACAGGCCTTTTTAAAAAAATGGTGTTGAAAAAATTGTCTTTTCTTTTCAAGTCTTATATCTGCAATACATCATTGCTTTCTTTCAAAATGATGTAAGAGAAATGGCAAGCTGGCACAAAGCAGACCTGATAACAGCCAGACTCCTCTGCCACAGAAACACTTCACTTTATTAAGAATCCCATCACTATACAGCTTTGTACATAACTGCACCATGACACAATAGCATTGCTCAATGAAATCCAAAAATGCATATTTTGAATAAATTAAAAAGCTAGACAGGGGAACAGAAAGTATCTCCAAGGATGCCTGGAGTTGAACAGGACACAGGCAGTATAGCTGACAGTCACAACAGGCTGACCTACGTTAAAATCGACAGGGAGGCCAATATATTCCTTTGGTTAGCAGGAACAATTTTTTTCTCATTACTATTTTCAAAGACAATAACTCTTATATTCTTGATGTACAAATGATTGGCATACCAATCTTGAAGTGGTTTCAAACCAGGTATTGAGATGTGACAGTGTTTTACCAAAGAAAGACTTAATTGCCAGTTGATTGGGGTCAAAGTGTCAATTTTACTTGGACTCCAGTCAGCAGTTCTAACTGGTTTCACTATGACAGTGCAAAAAACTAGCACGCTAGCAACTGCCCAACTCAGCTCAAGATTTAGGCCTGAATACGCAACTGAAATGAATCATTCCTTCTGAACAATAGCCAAGTTATTTCAATGCAGTATCAAACATCTGTTATGAATAACCAAAGTCTGGACAACGCCAACACGGCACCAGGGTCTGCTCTTGGAGCCTGCAATGAAGTTTCTAAAAAAGAAAAATATAACAGTGGACCTCAATATCATTGCTCACAAGCTGCCAAGGCCTATATCATAGGTTTAAAGTAAAAACTCCAGCCAAAAATCATTATACAATGTGTTGGGGTGCTCATTTTAAGCATAATTCATCCATTTCATTTCTAATACTACATATAGGCCTAATACCTTAGGTCACAGCAAAGAAAAGAAACAGGCCCAAACCACGATGTCACCAAGGTATAATGCATCCCTTTCCACACAGTAAAGAATTGGTTTAGGAAAATTTAGTGGAGGCTGCAGTTCAGCTAAGACTAAACTCCAAACCTTCAGCTCTTAAATATTGTGATTGTGACTGCACCAGGTCTGCATCAAGCTAGAACTGAGGGCCAAGCCTGCCTGTGCTTGATATCTTTATGGCCTGACCCAAACCAGGCAGACAAGCTCGAGCCAAATTTGAAGCCCAAATCCGATAGAGCCCGATCACAGAAATAAGCCAAAAATAGCAAATAGCACAATAAAAAGGAAAAAGCAAAAAGCTGTTAGTGAATGTGCTTTAAGGTCCTTGCAATCAGACACCTTTGAATCTTTGCAATGACACAACGTTTCCAGTTCTTGTAGTGTCCCATTATGCTCTGTAGTGACTTCCTATAAGTATCAGTTTTTACAGTTTCAATAGAGCCACTGCAAACCACCATAACTGGTCTAATATTATTTCCGAAGCGTAGGGTAGAGAATCCACATACACAATATGATTATGTTACAACATCACTTCAGATGGTCTTTCACAAATACGGAGAAAAAAAGATTTTGCTTTTGACAAAATCAACCACACAATTTATACATATTAAAATATTTTTCTTAGCTGGGCATTTTCCTTAAGGCCTAGGATAATGCTGGGTTAGTTCAGTTCATGACTCTGTTGCAGACCTGGGTCAAATACATATTAAAAGTATTTTAATTATTTTTAAATACTTAAGAAAAATTTGATATACAGTCTTTACATATACTAAGTATTTAAATTACAAAATGCATTTGAAAATACATTTAAGGAGCATTTGCATGTATTTGCAGTTACTTTAAATGATCTTAAACATTTAAAATACTGAATTTTCAAAAACAAAGTGTTTGATTTGATAGAATTATATGAAAATACTTTCACAACAAAGGTGGTGCAACATGCACAATTGTACCAAGCTGCTGAAACACACTGGATATGCAGGAACCTATCAGCTCTGAAAGTTGACCATTTTGTCTAATTAGAGGACAGCATTTTGATGAGAATATATCAAGTGACGACTGACGGCCGCAGTCCAATGGAGCTGATTTCTGCTGTTAATTGGCAGTGAATATGCACGCTGAATTTTATTTTATCAGTGTCTAACCTTACAAAATGTAAAAGATGAAACTGTACATATGGCTGTTGAATGCTCTGACAACAGAAAAAAGGGGAAATACAGTAAAAGGCCTCTAACTTTAAAAAGATTGCATGGATACAAATAAACTGGCAAATAGCTTATCAAGAAGTCTGAGTTTGCCATCCCCCCATGCAAAGACATGTACGAGCATTTAGGCTACTGTCTCTTAGAGGCAGTGCATGGGTTGTTTAAAATCACCAGCGTAGGCTACCCTTGCCCATAATCCAAATTCAACTCCTAGCCCCTAGTAGTTCACCTGGAGTTTCCTCAGTATAATAACTCGCTGACATCACATCAAGGGCCACTCAGAAAGATTGTACAAAGGACTCTGGGATACCCCCTTCAGTATGAAGCCTACATTGTTGCTGGCTCAGTCATTTCTGTTGTCTATCATAAAAATTTCAAAATATTTGAAAATTGTATTTGCATTTTAATGTATATTTAAAATGCTCTAAATACTATTTGAAATAATCGTTGGTTTCCCAGGAAAGTATTTATATAAAGCAATTTATTTTTTAAATACTATTTGGGAAAGTATTTGTTTTTCCATGAAAAGAATTTAAATAAATCAAACACAAAGTATTTAATGTGTAAATATATTTTAAAATACTTCAAATATGTATTTAACTTCATTTTCAAACACAATACATATTTGTATTTGACCCAGGGCTGCTCGATTGCAAGACCTGGGTTTGAAAAGGGTGGGTCCGGAGTCTTGGGGGGGGGGGCGATTGTGTCCCATATGATTCAGAAACCAGAACTGACTGCTTTTAATTAGGGGGAAGGGTGAGCACCATGGACCGGTTCTAATCAGCCCAAAAATACATCTGAATGACGTCAATCCTCCTTGCTAAATCTCACATGAACATAGCTACGAACATAAATGCATTAATTAGGCTTCGGAAAATATGCCCAGTGAGCATGTTCATCTGTTCATGTGCTTCAAAGGCTAGTGCCAATTTTAGCACAAATGGTTTACCTGCCATATTACAGTAATGCTTGAGCCCATAAATCTATGGCTTCCCCACCAGCGGTTACAACAGCAGCCAGTTACAACAAAAATCCAGAGGAAGTGCTCTTATTTACTATGAAATAATATAGCTATAATTAGCAACGATCTGCTGTGAGCCACCCAGATTATAAAAACACACAATTATATACGCAGCAACCTTTTATATACTTTCCCATGAGCGCAAGTGCTGGCATTTGTTCTCACTGGAGAATTACCAGAAATAAGTTCCACATGCCTCTGTCAAGCTCCAGCATCCTCTAGCCAGATTCAGTTCAAGCAGTGAAACAGTGAAGGCCCGACTCTGCAGCAAGCTGAGAAGACTTCACACAGTGTAATTACATGCTTCTAATGATGTTTTGGTGCGCGAGGTCTGGGTCTTACAGGCCCTACTACTTCTTTCCTATTACTTGCCCTATTACAATTTTTTCCACCATACATGGCATTTGACAGTACCCCATTACGGGAAGCATAACCAAATCAAAACGGGCGCATAAACAGTTTTACTTAATACTTTCTATTGAACAGTTTTGTTTTGAAAAAGGAAAAAAATAGCAACTTTGAAGCCAGGTTGAATTCAGTGAAGCAGAGAAGGTTAAGGTCTTTTATGGCTCAATTATAAATTTAACAGTCCATGTGTGTATAAAAAAAAATAAAAAAATAAAAAAAAAACAATTTGAGAGACTTCAAAACCTAATTTAAAATCTGGTTACTACACCGAACTACTTAGCTCAAGAAGGGCACAAATCATGGTTTAAAAAGCCCCACAGCACCTCTGGAACTGCAAAATAAGAGTGGTTTCTGCTTGCCCCTTCCTCAGTGTGCAGACAGGGGCTGATTCCAAGCAACCCCCTCAGTAATCCTGCAGGAATCTCCACAGACTCTCCCAGACTGATCCTATCCGCTATGTGGGAAAAAGTTTCCCTTCCAAAGAATTCAGGAAGCTGCTGGCCGGCTGCCTAAAATGACATACGCGCAGCATACTTCAGGAAAGGTCAATTCGTGACAGGGGGAGCGGCAGGGTGGCCAAAGCCACGGGCACGGATGCCTGTTAGAAAGCGCGTCACTGCCGTGCGTTAGCCACCAGATCCCACAGGGACTACTCCTGTCATGGTGAGGGAGGGAATCTCAAATCCAGCAAAGTCACAGTTAGCCCTGCAGGCCACAGTGTGTGTGTGTGCGTGTGGGGGGGGGGGGGGGTTAGATAGAGGCACTACGCAATGGTTGACCTATAAATAAAATGGTGTCTTGGCAGTCTTTATTTTGATTCAAGCATTTGTCATCCCTTGGCAAAGTTCTCAAGTACATTAACAAATCTCAGACCAAAAGCTCCACTGAGATCTCTTATGAGACATTATACACAGTCAGCCTGCATATTGCCCATGGTTCCTTTTGTTGTTTGTTCCCCGTTTTATTTTATATTCACACTGTAATTAAAGCAACAAAGCCCTGTCAGATTTATTTCCCTCCATAGATGGGAATGCTGAAATGAATTAAAAACTTGAACGAAATTTAAAAAATGTTAAAAAATATCCATAAAAGTATGGTTATTTTAATCACCCATTACTCTGGGTTCATGTAATTGAGGTGCAATAATTCAAAAATAGTTGCTTGTTTCCTCCAAATATGAAATCCACAAATGGTGATATAAGGTTAAAAAGTTTGATATTGTCCATGGCATGCATTGGCATCCTGACTAACCTGCACCAGCCAGGTCTTAATTATGTTTAATCAGTTTGACTGTATCTTAGGGACACTTAACTCGGTTATTCGCACTTTGTCCCCACTTGAAACTGTCTGCACGCAGCCGGATCTTTAGATGTGAAAGTCATCGGTGTGACAGGAAAGTGCCTGCCCTCCCCGGACTCTGACACACTCTTTGTTAGGATGCCCATGACCAGTTAGCCTCTCGTTTCCTCTGGTCTGAGCATCCAGAACAAACTTTCCCTCCTGTGTTTCATACTCATAGCTAACAAGGTACAAGCAGCAAGAATAGCAAAATTCAATGGGTGTATTTTTAAGATCGTAAAACACTTGACAATACATGGGAAAATATACAAATTATTGCTCAGATACCGCAACATAGTTTTAAAAATGGTGCACTGTGGAAGTCCACATTCCAGTATATTCAGTTTCCGCAAGGTCAACACCCAAGTGACGAGAATCATCAGTAACCTAAGCATCTAAAGTTAGCCATATGGATTTCATTAATAAAATCCAGTGTATATAAGAGTACATCTAGTACTTTTACAGGAGGAAAGAATTCCCACATTACTTGAGCTTTACAGCAAGATATTAGAATTGCATAAGGTGCCTGGAGTAGGTTTCAGTCAGGAACATAAAAATGAAGGTGAGTGTCTGGCTGGCGAGACCAAGGATTTATTGACTCACTTTATAACAGTCAATGGATTGCAGTGTGCTTTGAGCACCATTAAACATTATAATTAACACAAATTAAGTTACAACTAACATTTATATAACTGATATAACTTTATACAACTGACTCAAATTACACTGACACTTCTATTAAAATGTAAACAAGCACTTAAAATTTCAATGTGACATACAGAGCTAGAATGCTAGAATGAGTGGTACAAACACTACATTCAAGACTTGGTCAGGACGTGCCAGTACCACTACAGGCCCACTCAAACGTTTCCTCTGAGGAAGTTATTCAGTCAGAAAGTAAAACACAGGAAAGGGAAGCACGTTCTAGGCCGACGCAGCATCAAAGCCGGGAGGGGGAGTTACAGCGAGGACGTAAAACCCCATCACCGTGACAAACACGCCAGTGGCGGCAGCCTGGTCCCGCTCGTAAAGGCCACGCGCGCCAGACAGCATGCCACACGGACACACGCAACGGCTCTGACTCCCCACCCTTTTATGCTAATGAGAGGAACGGGAGCTTTTACCGCGGCGCTTCTCCAAAACGGAGACCGGCTTGGAGGCCCGCCAAGCCGACAAGGATAAAACCGCTCACAGGGCCCCCGTAAAATCAGTTTTATTTATTCCTGATTTTGCATTTTTGGTTTTATCTCTAATGATTTTGGATTTCCTGACCATCAAATAAGCAAACATTTACTTTTCTTTGTGGTTTTCTTTTTTCATTCAGTTGTATTGAACTTTTATTCTGAAGTAAAAATCCCATGCTGCTCACATCTGTGACGTGAACCTGGAAAGCTGTTAAACAGAGCTTCCTCTGTGGAAGAGAAGGGTGCAGGAGGGAGAGGGGGAGGGGCTTACATATGAGTTGGTGTATTTTTTCAATCTGTGATCATAGTTCCTAATTAGTGGGAAAGAGAGAGCCCTGCCAGAGTTTCAAAAACTATTTAAATGACCATGATCTGATAAATCACAACCAAATTACTTGGCAGCAATCACAGCAGGCATTTGCTTCAACGCTGCTATAGCATGACTTCCAGAAGCAGGCAGATGTTAGGCTCAGTTGACAGCAGAGAGTTGAGATCAATATGTCGATTGTGTCATTACATTTCGTATTTCAGAATATCATAATCTGTACCCCTTCAAATTCTAATGAAACAAATTTCAACAAAACACATAAATATTTTCAAGATTTACTGAATTCCCCACTAATCACTGGATTCAGTGTTAATTACTGAAGTATGTCCAGATTCTCTGCATTATGGAAACCATAGGGCCAAACATCATGCCCAATAACAGGGCCTCAGGCTCTCTGGAACCAACCGGAAATGAGGTAGACATTGCTTTTCCAGTGGTTTTCCATTACAGATAACTGCATAAACCAGCCAATATTTCACAAGATTAAAAAAACGTGTTCCATAATGGCAAGCTGTCTCCAGGAGATTCTGTAATGTCTGCCTGATTGCAGGAGACTTTAGGAATTGCTGAGAGAGCTGGGCTGTCTGACCCTGACACAGCCTGAAGCGGGAAGGCTTCCAAGCGTTCTGCCATTGACAAAGAAAGCTTCCCCAACTCACGTTCTCCACCATCTCTAAAAGGTCATGGTTTCTGACTGAGCACTGTGTCTATCTGAATTTTTATTGTATCAGCCAGAGTCATATCAAGTGGCACATTTTTCCACGCCCACTGGCTTTGTGCACTGATCTAAACAGACCCCGCTTCATGAATCTGTGTTACTGTCAGTTCTGCCACTTAAGTTCCTAGGGCTGGTGCATCCTTCATTATTTATGTATTTATGGGGGAAGGGGACTCTTACAGCCACTGAGGTCTTCTGGATTGCTTCTGTGTTTTGCAACACATTTAACAGCTCCAAGAAAATGGTTAATACAGAACCGCTATAAAAAATAAAATATTTTCTCTGAAACTCTTTCCCTGTTAAAATATTTACAATAACGCAGGAATACAAATGCTACAAAAGATTGGCAATCAGTCTATTTGGCACACAGACCGAAGATTCTCCTGCAGACAAAATATTGGATCTCAGAATCACTGTGGTCCTTTGGACACGTGGCCTCTCGTTTCCAAACCCCACTGTTGCCCAAGGAAGTGAAGGCTAACTAAGGCCAGTGAAAGCAAAGGGGACAAAGACCCGGAGCCCAGCCAGTATAAATGAGCGTGTCTGCAAAAAGAGACCCAAAGGTTTAATCTAACTCTAATGTTTCTCTTCTCCTCCAGGCCCTCCATTCATTCAGCCTGTCACTCAGAGGATTATGTCGAGCACTGATTAAAGGTAGAGGCTGGGGCTGCACTTTATTAAAATGGACAACTAAAGATGGATAAAGCACAATAAAAAAAGAAAATGATGTCGTCAAAAAAACACAAGATTCTTCTTTTTCTCTCGGTAACCCAGGAAGTACGAAACTCAATGGCACCCTTGGGAGACAGCCCTGAGGGGAACCTGAGGGAGCACGGTGTCATTGCAAGAGTAGCATCCCCTAGCCATGCCTGGCCATCACTGTGGCTAGCGCAGGAGAGAAACAGATGACTGCTCACTTCCTCAACGCCGCACACACACACAAGCACATGCGCACACACACCCACACACACACACATGTGCACACACACCCACACACGCACACACACACATGCATACGCACACACACACCCACACACGCACATGCACACACATGCATGCATGCATGGACAATGGACATGCACACACACACGTACACACACAAGTGCACACACACGCACACACACACATGGACATGCGCACACACAAGCGCATACACACACACGGCTCATGAATATGGAATATGGAGTATACGAATGCTTTTGGACTGTGATTATACCCAACACCAGTTCAAAGGGAGCTAATTGACACCAGTGGGTCTGGGCCTCTCAATCTCACAGGGCTGTGTGCTCAGCCTCGACTCTGCAAGAAGGCTGCACTCTGCTGAACAAGGTCACTGACCGCCATGGTAAATTAATTAGTTATCAGCCCAAGGGAAATGTTATCACTGCTGCAATAGCGCCGATATTAGAGGAACCATTATTCTATCAGAAAGTCTGTGGATTGCTGAAATTCCTTAATTTGCATTCCACATAGACTGCTACGGGAGAATTCAGCATACAGGCTATGAGCTGCAAGCAGGGTACACATTTTCAGAGTTTTTTTTTTTTTTCTCCAAACCAATTTCTGTTCCAGTGATGAGGCAAGCTGATATTAAAATAGGGAGAAAACAAGACTGTTCTCCATGGCTCGCTCACTGTTATTTTGCAGCAATTGAAAATGGTGTGTGAAAAACAGTTTGCACAAATTTGCTGAAAGAATCCTGTCAGGTCCTTTTCCAGGTAATGATTCACTTGTCGATTTTCAGTAATGGACTAACTGTGCTCACTGTGGTGTGATACACATACACATAAAAATGTCATACCTACACAGACATACATTCAAACACACATGTATGCACAAGCGTGCTTGAACACACAAACACACATACACACACGTATGCACAAACATGCACACACGGGTATGCACAAACATACACACACAAGCACACACACACACACACATACACACAGATGCATGCATGTATACACACATAACCACACACACACACACACACCCCCCACCATACATACAGATGTGCACATGCACAGATCCACACACTTGCACACACACTCGTACACACGCAACACACACACACACACACACGAACATGCAGACACAACACACACACACACACCCTGCTCTGTATTTGGAGAGCTGGGTCAGGTCGAGGAGTGTGAGGGGTGAAATGCTGACCGAGCTCCATGTCCTTGCTGCGGGTCAGGATTCCAAATTTAACATTCTCACGGAAACTACAGCTCAGAATGCACTTAAAAAAAAAAAACTCTCTTCTAATATGAGGCAGAGAAGAGTCCTTTTTGAAAAAAGCACCATAGTTATGCTGGGTACGTGCTTTCCGTCATACAGCCTGAAAAAGGCACAACTATGCCAAGACTAGCACACGCTTCAAGGGGAGCTAATTCACATCACGCTCAAAATTCCAACAACTACAGTACAACAGTATCCCATAGGACCTAAACAGAATAAGCTGAATTCAGCCCATTTTCAACATGTCACCTTGAAGTGCATTCCTTCAGTGTAGCGCAGCCTAACTTAATCCGAGTCAACACGGCACCCACTTTCCTCCCAGATCCGTTTTGATGACAAAAATTGTACAGTAATTATCCACCGAAAAACCAGACAGTCTAGCACAAGGCAAGAAGCACATTAGGTTTGTCACTTCAAGCAGTTGTACTTATTTTAGAATTCTACTCATTACTGATTTCAATATGCATAACAGGAGCACAGAATTGTAGGTTTAACATTAGGACTGATGTAGTGAACTCACGCAAGTGACTTATTTCCTGAAAAAAAAAAAGAATTAAAAAATAAATAAAACTTACCAGTCGTCTTCTTTCTTCTTCGACTGTATTCAACAGCTGGGAAAACTCCTTGAAAGACTGAGCTGCAAGAAAAATAAAGTCATTCAGTCAATACATTTATTATGAGCATAAAAAGGAATCATTTAGGATCGCTCGCAAAACCTGCCACTGCACGTGCACAAATCTTTCAGACGAGAAATGAATAAACAACGTAGCAGGGCTTGTGGGAGCTTTCATAATAAAACAGGGTAATATTTTTAACAATCAATGATTCAGTTTACAAAATGGGCAAATCTATGCTTTCTTTCATCTATACATCTAGAGTACTTTGCATCATTTTGCCTTATTTATGAAATATTTTGCTGGTCGGCGCGATATAAATAAAGTTTTATCATTATCGTGGAATGACCGGTTCGAGGGCCGTGACTGTGGCCCCGTGAGAGTCACTCAGGAAAAGAGGGTGTGTGCAAGTGTCACCTGTTTGAGAGGGAAAAGGAACTAGGGAAAGTAGGGATGGAGGAGTCTGGGGCTGGTATCGGCATATGAAAATGAAATATGCCTCTTCATTGTCCGTCACGCTATACCCTCTGGTTTGTGAATTATGAATCGCGCAGCGGCCTCGCATAGCCCAGATCCCGACACTGGTGGTCCACTTAGGGCCTCGGAACATTAGAAAAACAGACACAAGAAAGGGATTTTGGGAAGAAAGCCTTCTGTTGAGCAAGTCGACAGACAATAAAATAAGTATTTTTCTGGAGACTGAAGAGTGAGAGGCGTTTCCTGTACTGTGGAAACTAAGGGAAAGAGACTTAAATATGTAGCCTATTTCACACACACAATTTATGGCTTTTCTGTGTCTACACATAACATTCATTATTAAAGACACTCTATAATGTACATGATACTCAATAAGATATGTATTTTGTAGACACTGATACTCCAGATACTGAATTGGACAACACATAGTCTAACGCAACTGAAGAAAGTATCGTAACAAGCTTTCAGTTACTCAGGATCACACACCTTCACATCCTTCTGATTTGCTCTATCCGGTGTGCTGACTCCAAAGGTGGAAAGTGCAGGGGTTAGGGTTAGGGTTAGTCCGGCCATGCATTTATTTCACCCATGAACTTGGCCAGCTGATTTCATTAATGAGTTGTACCTCCTGGCAGAGGAATTGTGTTCATTAGCAAACTCAGGTGATTGGAAAAAAATACTGTGGAGGACTTTTACTTTCTGAACCCAGACTTTCCACCTTTGGCTGACTCAAGAGAAGCCCGCTATGGGCAACAACAGCATATTCCCGAACTGTATTCCGCACACAACCAGCTATCTGAGTCAGTCGGCTGTTGACTGAGCAGCTCTCATGGGTTGGGGGAGCGTTTTGCAAATGGAAATGCAAATACTCCAACAAAATAATTCCTGTCTTACCGCACCAATATCAATTCTCTTAAAACCTGACGGCTGTCAGGTGAATACACCGACTTGATAGGCACTGCACACAGCTTCTTTTCCTCTTTTCTTCAGCATTAAAACTGCAGTAATAACCGAGACAAAATTCATTTCAAAGATGAATAAACTGCATCAACTGAATACTGGCTGATTATACATATGTATTTAGTGTTATATTAATATATTATACTATATCGACATATTAAATTAACATTATAAATTTGCATTGTTTATGAGAACCAGTTGGGAAAAGGTTACAAAGGATGTGCGTGAAGCTTCACTGGAGCATCATGTTAATATTCTAGACACTAGCAACATGTTCCCAACAAACTAATATTCTTTGTGACTCATCCCAGACACAAATCAGACCAAATACTAGGCTTAATTTTCTCAAAATTGAAATGCTTTCTTGCAAGAACGGTGAATTTAGCATCAAACATTCCACGTTGCTCCTGACTATCCCCCGCATGACAGAGGATTTTCATCGGTTTGCCAAAACTGTCAGTCATGGCTGTTTTGATGAGTTTTGCTGATGTTATTTCGCCTACTTCAGGAAACTGTACCGAATAGCACTGAGGTAAGTAATATGCACTTCAATTGAAAAAAGCATTGGACATGCACACAGACAAATTTATTCCCACAGGACAAATACTGAACACACAGGAATGTCATATGCTAAAAAGCACACATACAAGAATACACACACTCACAATGACACACACACACACTCACTCCACTGACAGGGATAAGGGCTTTGAGTCTCGGTTCCTGCTCCAAATTAGGGGATCAGATAAGAGCTCTGCTTCCTTGGCCAGCCTCAGCCTCCAGGAAAGCTGGCACTTAGCAGAGTACCAAACCGGCCACCGTGCCAAAGAGATTATCGACCATTAAGCTAGGCATCGTCACAAAGACACTGCCTGGAATGCTTTGCGTGTTTGCGCTTTAAACATTTTACAGCCACAGCTACTACGCGGCCACTCTGGTGAATGTGCAGGCAAGAAGGTCACTGACCAAACGCTGGCCCTCCTTTATCAAGAACACAAACGTTTACAGAATGTTTGATAAGCGGCGATTAGGAAAACAATTCAGTCAAACACTAGCTCAAGGCTAAGAGAAGTCAAATGCTACTCTGATACTGAGGGGAAAAAACATATATAAACGATTCATCCCACTGCTTTCCTAAAGTTCTTGTCAAGAAAATTCTATTTACAGTTGAGATGCAGGGCAGATATCTAATGCTGGGAAGCAGATGAGGTCAAGCAAACAAATACTGGAACAGACGCCTGTCCAGAAGTCCTTTCACAGGCTCAGATTTCAAAAATTCAGGAAGGCTACCGTACGTGAATGCCATGGAGGGTAGTTGCCTAGTGACCTTGTGAAACTCCCATAACATTCTGCTGCCCGGCCCGCCCGGTCTTCTGCCATCACATCCGTGCGCTTTTTGGATTCATTCGGAGATAAGACACGGGCTGTTCTGAACATTTGAGGCGAGAAAATACAAAGGTAAAAAAGAAAACTATAAGAGGTTGGGTAAAGTCTTCAGCATTTGGGTTGGGACGGCACCTTTACTATACATGGCTGGGAGATTCAAAGGGGGACCGTACCTCAAAGAATGAAGCAGCACGAAGGCTGCTGCCCAGATGCAACCGGGTCACTCAAAAATCTGTATTGCTAGCTATTCACACCTATCTGACTAGCTATACATACCTAAGTATTCCACACATTAATTACATGACAGTAAATTACGATCACTTGGCAGATGTTCTTATCCAGAGTTACTGCAAATACAGACCAACACAGTAACTTTCAGTAATACAAAAATGTGGTATTACCAAGAAGCCCATTCATTATCACTAAATGCAATATTAACCTAACAAACAACAATTTGTGTTGTAACAAAAGATCATTATCCAAAGGGAAATCAAAGAAAAGAAAGAGACAAATCATTCCACCATTAGGTGGCCAGAACAGGCAGGAGACATGACCTGGAAGTGCAGGCACGCGGGGGTGACAGATGCCCAGAGGTAGAAGATTGAACAGGTTTGGCAGGTGTGTTGGGTCTGATGGTCTTTGGAAGATACAGCGGACCTGTCCCTGCAGCTGTACCTTTAGTTGAATGTGATGCAGGCTGAGGCAAGTAGCCAGTGGAGGGAGATGAGAAGGGGAATGACATGGCTGAGTCTGGGGAGGTTGCAGATCAATTGAGCAGTAGCATTCGGAATGAGCTGCAGAGATCGGATGGCAGAGGCAGGGGAGCAGCAAAGAGAGACTTACAATAGCCTAGACAGGAGTTGACCAGCACCTGGGTTGCACAGTAGCCCAGAGAGGCTATCCATGAGACTAGTTTGTCATTTGTATTAATTTATGATAGTCATTATGCAACTTTGCCATGGCTATTTACTCAAGTATGGAGCGGTCATGGTTACCTCAAGTGCTTGTATCTAGCTCCAGTTCAACATTCTAATCTTATTTGATCAAATTTTTCATCAATAAAGAACACTATTATTGTATTGCTTTATACATTGTATTCCATATTTAGCTAAAGTGTTTTGCTACTAGTTCTATATGCTTGCCTTTGTTATGATGCCATGTAATTGTGTAAATCCAATTGTAATAAGTTGCTCTTGTTATTCATTTGTATTATTTATAGAACCGCATACCTCCTTATAAAAATTCTGTTCTGAACAAAGTTGCCTAAGTTCTTGCCAGACACACCTGCAGCGATTCAACACCCCTTGGGCAACACTCTTGCTCACTAACCCATAAATATAATCCCTATCACCCATTATGCGGTGCCTGGAAAAAGTAATTCTGGAAATCCAAAGCAGGGCAGCGCAAGAGATCATCAGGCTCTTTTTTCTTTTGATCAGAGATTTTTCAGAGCAGGTATGTGCCAGAGATCTGAGGATCAATAACATCCTGGGCTTAGTTTTCTTTTAGCTCTGAAGCTAGTGCTTTGATGCATTTGCTATTTCAACAAAGTATAAATTAAATAATGTCTGTAGAAAGACTGAGAGTCAAGCCATTCTTGTGGGGAGTGCTAGACCTCTATGTATATGCTATTTAAATACAGATTCTACACATAATATATCTACAGAGTTATACCGTTATTTGGCCAACTGCATGACCACAATCTAAATGTCGACAAAAGGAAGCTGCGGGTTAATCTTATTTTTCAGTTAATGCTGGAAAAATCCATTCTAAATGAATGTAAATGAACTGATGATTACGTACAGTATAACCCGCTATTTTTCCCAATCTGAAAAGGGCCATTTCAAATCAGAAGATTTAGGGAATACAACAGCATTTACATTGTTAAAGGCAGTAATGTTTTTTTTTAACCAAATAATGGGTCATGCCGGCTTATATTCCCCAATCAAAAGGCATGTCTCAGCGGAATAAATGACTATGATTGGCTCAAACCAGTGAGTCCCTACGACTGAACCAAAGGCAGTGACGTCACAAGAATACCCCTTCTCTTCAAGAAGAAAGTCAAAAACCACAAAACAAGAATCAAATCAGAAAGAAAAAAAATCTCTTCAAGCAGAAAGTGGTTATTTCTGTGCCGCAGTTTACAGTTACGGTCATGTTCCCACAGAGGATGGGGACAGCTGCTTCTATCCAGCCCAAGCCAATTGCATCCAGCCAGGCAGCAAAACACACAACAACTTTTGCTATTTGGATTAGCTTCATTCTTGACTGTGGGCCAGAGGCCATGAAGCCTCATTCCAAATGAGTGCGCACTCTACAGTAATGTAGCGCGCTTGAATGTTCCACAGGCTCAACGGGCCTCTCCTGCACAAAACACAAAGCAGCTTCTGTCTCTGGTAGACACCCGAGAATGAACTGTTTGGCTGAGTGGCAGTGGGGAGGGCTGGAGGGTGTGTGTGTGTGGGGGGGAGGGAGTGGTGACCGCGTTGCAGGTCCGATTGTTCTCCAGTACAGATGGAGCATGATTCAGTCTGCAGCTGTGTATAGGGTGGAGATGTGGAAGAAAGACAGCAGATTTAGGGAGGTAGGAGGAGTGTTACGTTCGCGTGTGAGATGCGGGCGTGCGTTTTTTTCCCCTCTTTCGTTCTGCTCTCTCTCTCGGTTTCTGTCATTTCCGCAGGAGTCCGTGTGCCGCCCTTCGTTATTCCCATTGGTCATCCCCGCTGTCAATCATCAGAATTCTCCCACTCATCCCCCCCCCATCCGCCAATCAGCTCCCTCCTCCAATCACGCCTCAGCTCTCAATTTAAAATATCCCCATTTCGTTCCTGCAGGACCCTTCCGTTTCCTCATTTGTGCTGTGTGTTTGGGCAAATTCTAGATTGTGTGTGTTATTTGAGAGAGTTGTGTGTTGTCTAAAATTTCGTCCTCCCTGGTTCACTTCAGAGACCAGTGTTAGGTAAGTTCCGGGGGCCCCTATACACGTGTTGACATGTAGGGTAAGGGCTCTGTCTAAGCACATTAGTTTAGTGGTGGTGTCGCCCCCTGTATTTATGACTGCTGGTCGCAGTTAGGTTAGTTAGACAGGTTTTGTTTCCTGTATTGTTATTTGGTTAGTTATATTACAAATTTGTAGTTAGGGTATTGTGTTTGTTATTTTCGCCACCACTCCTTTTTTTTTTTTACTGGTCTCGGTTGTGTGTCTTGGCGTGTTTTATGTTTGGAAATGTGTGTAAATACTTGTAAATAGCCCTACCACCATCACAGTAAAATCCCTTTCACCGTAGTCCACCTTGTGTGTCTCTCATTGTTCTCACAAGAAGGCTTATATATTTAGTTACATTTCCTGGTGCCAAACATCATTTTAAATATTGCACCCTTAACCCCTAGAAGGGTCGTAACAAGGAGAAACTGACTTACGGGTCTCTCGCATCATTCACACTGCTGCTTTTGTAATTCTGCAGTGCTTTGGGTTGAGATGTTCTGACTTGGCAGACTTTCGCTTGTTTTGTTTTTTTATTTTAAATGGAAGATTTCACAGAGGTAATAAATTCAAATTCCATCAGTTACGCAGTGATAATCAATTCCATTTCAATTCAGTCACTTCAGGAAATTAAGCAAAATATTCACATTTCCTATGGACACTGCCAGGAAAGAATTTCCCAGGAGATGTGTTTTGATAGGGGGAAAGCTCTCACCAATGCTGATCTCATCGTCCGTCTCTGCGTCCCCAATGCATTCAAACTGGAACTCCTGGAGCGACTGAGAGAACTTCTGCACTGCCGCAGAGAGGTCTGAGGAAGGAGAAAGAGAAGCCTCGCATTACAAACACAGGCTGTGTCAGTTATGCCGCCAAAATCACTTTTGTGATCATTTACTCGCAGGCTAGATTTCCATCCTTCTGAACATACATATATAGCAATAAACTGTAAACATATGGACCTTTTTGAAAATATGATGAATATATTTCAGAGCGGTGTCTTTTTGAGAAAAAAAGGTAATGCCTGAAAATTCCAATACATATTGATTTTCATATCTTCAAAATATATTTTATATTAATGTTTTCAGTATATTTCATTTCCTTAACTGTGAGTTTAAGGCTGTCAATAATATGTGCACAAATCTAAGAAGGATTTGCCATGTGCTCCAAGGCTGTATTTGCCTTCATAGGTTTCAAACAGGGATGCTCTGTGCTGCATCTGGATACCTACATCACAAAAAATTCCAAGTGTAGCCTAACCAAGTGCAATGAGGCTTTAACAACAGTTTGAGGCTGTTAACCACTGTATGCAATATCAAAAGTATCTCTTTCCTTCTTAAGTAAAATAAAAGGAGGTAAAATAAGTTCTTGAGTGGCAAAATGTGGTGAGTCCCACACCACGATGATGTCACTGTTCAACTAGGCCTTTCTGGCCAGACATTCCCCAGCTCTCAAGCCTGCACCTTCCAAGGCCTGCACCTCTTCATTACATATTTACTCAATTTAATTATGGCTGAACTAAAAAACGCCATATATTCTTATGGGAGTTATTAATACTCTATTAAGCCTTAATGGATGCACCACACTGAAAAGTGCAACCTAACCCTGATTTAAATAAAAACTGATAGTCCCAGACAGCAGGAAGTCCTGAGAGGAAAGATGGGAGGCTGAGCACTTAATTAAGATCAAATAAGTCAAGCTGTGATTCATCACCATGACAACCATAACTCCCTCACAGGCTGCAACCTGACAGTTGTGCTCAAATCTGTGAATACAAAACAGATGTCGTTTTACACTGCGGTCACACACAGGATGACCACAACATAAAAAATGGTTATGGCCTAGGCTTTCTGTTATGTGGTCCTCTTGACCTTGCAGAGCATCACCCATCTCTCATTTTTCACATCCATCCATTATATACAATGCTCTCAAAATAGAATAGCTGTATTAACACTTTTTGTAAGATAGGTCAAAGAAAGCTATTCAAATAGCCCAGTCTATGATTTACAGAAATAAATGAATACATGCATCCTAGAGCAGGTCAACCCAAGAAGACAAATTACTAAAATCTATGAAATATGAAAGAAATGCTAATGAGGTGATAAAGCTACTTTTCAAAAGGAATCACAATGCAGTCACAAAGTCACTAGTAAACAGTGTAAATAACTGTTGCCAAATCTGGAGATTTATCCAGCAGAATTTCAGTCATATCATTAAAACAAATAAGAACAAACTTGACAAATGTAGTACGTTTTATACAATTCACCAATGTATTGTTACCAATGAGGAAAAACATTTTAGTATTTTAAAAGGCATTTCTATAAGCCAAATAAGAGCAAAGAGAATAACCTTTCCATTAAAAGTTAATTCTATTTTAATCAATAAAACAAAAAAATTGAGCTTATTTGTATTCTACTGTGCCAAGTAGAAGTAAAAAAAATAATTCCAATCTTAAAATGTCGTGCCCAAGGTCTATGACATTTCTGCACATTTATAGGTGGAAAAAACCTTAGCAAATTGTGTGATTAGCGCATGGACATGGAATTTGTCTTAACTTTGTTTCAACATTTTAAACAATTAAAATCTCAGTCAAAAAATGTAGACCTAGGCTTAGGGTTTTATCATTTAATTTTACATGACATATGATGTGGATATGAGCAATATAAAGTTCAAGCGTTATGAATGCTGCCACTACATAATTATTGGACTTGTTAGCTTGCAGTCGCAAAGATATCAACAGATTATTTGCACTCAAGTCATGGCTGCTAAGCTTGATTCTATCTTTGCCCCAGCCCCGGATCCCTAAAATACACAAAGTGTCATAGAGGGCTTTCATTATCACAGCCCCTATGTGCTTGACAAGATTTAAATTTCAAGTGTTGCTGAGGGCAACTGAATAAATGTATGATGAACAAAAAGCTACATCCACTTATATAAGTTATAGACGTCTATACAGAAAAAAACTCAAGTATAAAATCAGTGAAACTGAAATAAACTCAAGGGGGTCGTGTGTTGCTGTGGAGATTTATGTCAAAAAGTGCTTCCAAATAGCCAAGTTACTGACTTACACATAGGCAGTGTTGGGTAGAAACAGATTACATGTAGGCTAATATGGATTATGTATATAGAAAAAAATAAGTAACTTAATTTAAGTAAATCAGACCAGGATACTTAAAAAAAAATATATGCAATTTGATCAGAATTACTTTTCTAAGGATTCAATTTTGGATTCCTTCAAATGGGGGCAGCATAGTGACACAGTCGGTAGCACTTTTTCCTCACAGCAAGAAGGAGCTTAGTTCGAATCTCAGCCGGGGCTTGTGTGGAGTTTTCACGTTCTCCCCGTGTCTGCGTGGGTTTCCTCTGGGTGCTCCGGTTACCTCCCACAGTCCAAAGACATACAGATTAGTAGAGTTACAGTAATCTCTAGGATTGAGTGTGAGTGAATGGTGTGTGTGCCCCCTGCAATGGACTGACAAATTGCCCAGGGTGCATTCCTGCCTCTCGCCCAATGCATGCTGTGATAGGCTCCAGCACCTCCTGTGATGCATGAACCCTTCAAGTGTATACACAGACAGACACAAACATATCTCTTGGCGGTTCATCAAAAATCCATGATGACGATGGTGGTGTGGGGTCAGTGATGTTTGTGCTGGTGGCATTTCTTGTGGCAGTGGAGGCCAATGGGGGAGCTGCACACTGTTGGGGACAGTGGAACGGATGGAGGATGGGTTCCTGCAGCATGAGTCGTTTAGTGCGTTGCTCGGCTCTCTTCTCCATGGTGATGTTGTGGATCTGCTGGCCAGCTCTGGAGACAACAGCTTGATAGGTGGGCCTGTTAAGAACAGTGGTCTGTAGTTCAGCAGGTTTGACTCCACTCTGCTTCAGCAGGACTTTGCTGTAATCCCTGTAGCACTTCTTTCGCCTGCCAGCAGATCGCTTTGCGTTACTTAACTGGCCGTCAAGGATACAGCACGGTAGATTGTTCTCAGGCATCCTGACTACATAACCAAGCCAGCGGAGGTGGCATTTAGCAAGGCGAGCCTCGACGCAGAGAGTTGGCAATGTAGAGGATGTCACTGTGGGGGACACGTCAGTGCTATGAATAACGTAATCCAGCGAGTTACAGAAGGATTCCTTGGTGTCAGTAGAGGAGTCCAAGGTGGTAGCATATGCACAGATAAGGGTCGCAAAGCATCCCTAAGCCAGTGTAATGAGCCAGGTTATAAGACACTCACTGATGCCAGTTGGAAATTCTGGTATGCAGTGCAGTCAGGTGAGTTTAATGGAAAAGCCCACCTCAAGAAGCTGGTGGGTATCAGGTACACCTTGCTAGAAAGACTCTCCAACTTCAGTTAGGAAACCGGATCCATGGAGACATGTTTCACTGAAGGCTGAAATGTCTGTATTGTACGTACACAGTCTGTGGGCAGTTCTTCTGTGTGGCCAGTCAAAACTCTCTAAATCAAGAAATGCGTAAACATTCCAGGATGCAATGAGTAGAGGCAGTATCTTCTTTTTATGAGTGTCAACCGCAGCTATGGTGAGGTGCCCCGAGAGAAACAGGCTTTGTTTGGACCACCTTTTCTAGGTCCTTCCCCGGCAGGGGTGAACAGTGTGGGGCTGCTCAGACGCGGAGGAGGCTGCTGAAAAGACACACTGTTCCCATCCTATGTCTCAACGACCATTATTCAACCGCTGTCTGTGTGCAGAGTTTGACAAGGTGCTCCCAGCTGCATATTTAGGGGGGTAGAGATGGGACAGAGCAGTTGCCTGCACAGTGAAAGGATTAAGGTGTATGTAGGGTGTGCACTATGCTACGCTATCTTCACCCCAGTAAGTCTTGTTACAGCGGCATGAGGGACTCATGATGACCTTCGGATGACCAGAGCTGCCGGGGGCTGCTGGACATTCGGTCTGTTGAATGCCACGTATACGCGCCTCCAAGGTTGGAGATTGGGGTTTGCCCCCCTAGCCTTAAATCCTCTCAGAGTAAGCCACATAGGCAGTGGGGGTGTGGGTGAGTGGTTGGTAAGAACACCTAAGGACAACTGCAGCTCTGAGATCCAACTGATTCAGCCTGGTGCTGATGGCACACCAGTTGCCATGGGGTGGCATTGGGAGGCAGAGAAGGAGTCTTGTTGACAGAGAGGCTGTGTACTGGCACAGAAGGCTACATACAACAATGCCGGCGGCAGCACAGAAGGAAAAAAAAAGAATGAAACAGGCAGCAAACGAGCAGGCAGGCACAAGCAGGCAATTTTGCTGATGGGACATGCTGCGCTAGATGCATTATGTCAACCTGTGGGAAGAATAGCACCAGGCTCCACACACACACCAAATCTACACAGCAGAAGGAGCAAGAAGATGTACATATATTGTAGCTACACATTAAAAGAAAAAGCCGTCTAGTCAGAAACGTGCAAACCAATGTTTTCCCAACCCATGTTCCTTCAATATTATATAGCCTATGTTTCAATATTTACTTTAGCCTGGGTACAATAAATCCTACGTTTGTTGCATTGCTATCATTGTATTATCATTATTTAGAATATTGTTATGTACAAAAATGCTAGGACCATGGACCTTTTTATAGTAAACATTCTATATAGTTCCCGAACATTCATTCCAGAGCTTAATAGTATAGACAGTACATGAAACATCTCATGTGGACTAACAAATTCACATTATTCAGCTTGTTCAGACAGTGACAAGGAAAGCAAGCAGTTGCAAACCAACACACAGAATGGCCACAGATGCTTCTCCAGACACAACAATTATCCCCACATTTCACAGATGACATATGGGCTACTGAAGTTTTGTTTTCATTATGTCAATGAAAAATGATTAATTGTTTATTTTATGTTTGTTAAATTTTGTTTGATTTCCTTGAAAAAATTCAAATAGATTTTAAAATATTCTTTATAAAATTATTTATAAAACATTTTTATATACAAACATTCCTGTGGGTGGTTTGGGAGAGCCAAGCCTTTTCCAGGGAGAGCTTGAGCACACCCTAGCCCTGCCTTCTCCCCACACATGCCCTGAGGTGTAACCAAGCAGACGCTGCTCCATTTCTCCTGAAAAGTTGTTATTCTCACTGATCAAGTGGAGGCTCCTTTCTGCTTCGTATGGAGGAATGGAGAGGAATAAGAAGAGGACACAACACAAAACACAAATTAAGTTCAGGGTTATATTGTATGTCACTGTGAAATTGTAGCTCAGTTATGTGAGGTCAGAAAGTACAGAAGTTAATGGCTGTAAGGAGTGTGTGTTCATTGGTTATAGTTATGACCAATGGTCAGGCAGTTATTTCTGTGGGAACCCCAGGAGAACCCCAGCCTGCATATGGGGCATCATCAATTTGATAACTGGCATCATCTTCAAAGCCACCACAGCAACAGCAGAATTTTTATTTATTTTTGTCAACAGAGCAAGAGCAGCTTGTACTCTGGTACAGTATTAAAACCTTTATACTGATACACCTGACTGTCAGCCAGGTGAAAATGGGTGGGTGAAAAAGCAGAAATTCATAATCAAGTCCAAATTTTATTCCTGCAGTGCAATTCAGTTTCATGTAGAAATGCCCTCTCTAGATTAGGAATTGGTAGCTGTTAATGAGGTAAAATGTAACAAGGTTTGTTGTACTAATGTAGGAAAAATCATCTTATTAAAATGCAGTATAAAAGGTGTTCCTAAAGGAAAATGGACAAAAATGCTTTTTTCATGATGGTCATTGCCACTGTTTGGCAGTATGCCTTCAGTCTTACAGGAAGATGAAGGAAGTGTGTGGTTCATTTGCCACTGAGTAAAGTTATTTTATCACCAATCCAAGACGTGCGTTTGTATAATTGACCCAGATGAGTCATTACTCATAGTCATTACCTGTAACAGCACAGGTTTTTGCTCAAGCACTTTACACATAGAGTATTAATCAGTGAAGGTATAGATTCACCCCGAGAGGTCACATATTGACTCTCATGCCATGTGTCTGCTAAAAGAGGACAACCATCTCCCTAATCTTCATAGGATTTAAAAGCCTGTGAGGGCTATCAAGTTTTTCCAGTACAGCTCATTTTACCACAGTCCAACCCCAATCCTGAATCTCACATGCCTGATCCCACGCAGACATGACTCTGAAATAGCGCTTACTTCTCCTACTGTCTGTTTTCTTCATTTCATCCACATATAGTTACTCACTATAACAACAGGGTTGGTTAGAAGCCTTTCTATTAGGTCTGGTTTCTAAATCATTCACTGCAAGGTTTTGCAACCTTCATGTCACTCAGCTTAAGTATATTCTTATAGTCATTACCCATCTCAAAGTCAACATGCAAAAAAATGTACTGCATGTTATATAAACAGCAAACTGAGAGCCTTTAAACAACTCAGTCTGATCTGTTTGATGTACATTACGTTACTTGCAGCTCACCCAAGAGACCTTCAATAGTTCTTGAATTCTTCCACTGCTTTCAAGGTCAAAATAATGCTCCATATTGCCAACCCAGATTTATTTCCACTGAAGAAAATTACTCAAAACATAATGTGTCTTAAATCACAGAACATCAGGACTACAGAGACTGACTACTGAATTGTATAAACTGAAGTATGTAACTGAAGAGAACTTGCCATCAAAGTTTCAAATCTGGGGGATGGCTTTCTCCAATTTACCCATATATCATATTCATTTAAATAGATCATCTACAAAATATTGGACTTGGGACCCAATTTGTCCATTTTTGACATTCAATTATTATTCTAATATTCTGAAATGATTGTGTTTAGACAGATTTGGAGAATAATCTCCTGACATTTTAAAATTATGGCATTAAGTAGGTCTCCCTTGTAAAAGAGGCATAATTGCTCAGAATTACGCCCTAATAAAATAAAGGTTGGTGACGATTATGGTATAAAATCACAATCACACAGAAGCTTTCATTTATAGAGGCCTAAGTTCTCATGACAAAAAAATGCAACCTATATAAAGTTAGCATAATATAAATAAATATAAATAGCCTAATTTTTTGTTTAAATAAATTGAGGTTATTTTTGGTTAAACATTATACTGATATTTGTAAGATAATCTTTTATTTTGTGAACCACACCTGGGTTAGCCTCAAGACATAATTCAAATAAACAGTTTTAGCAACAGTCAATATTTGATCAATATTATTCAATGAATGTGCAACACATGGTGGTAAACCTTAAATTAAGTCCCAGGTGATTTTTCATATTTCAATTTTTCACTTTCCACAAGTCTGTCTGCTTAAAGCATAGAAGCGTAAAATAAAATAAATAAATTCATCCAGGAAAACCTCAGTACATCAGAAAATAATAATCCAAAGCACTGGGCAATAACTCATAGTACACTGACTGTGAAAGAACTGGCTTTCATAATGATCAATTGTCAATATGTGTTGTATATTCGTTGAAAATTCCAGACACAAAACAAATTGGGCCACTGCTGGATTGCAGGAAAGTATGCGGTAAAGTTCCCCCAGAATAATAAATAACTAGGATCAGTTTCACTGCGTTGTCTTCTCTTAATGTTCAACCAAACCATAGTAAAGCATTTACCTTGCACAAACAATTGACCACAATAGCTTGTGGTCAAATGAAGTGGCTCTAGAAGCTTCTGTTGAGCTGAGCAGCTGATTCGATGTTCAGGTTCAGAGCAATGCATGCAGAAAATAACAAATACACTGGAAAAAGCTTTTTTTTTCTCCATCAGACATATTTACCTGTGTTATGAAAAAAGCTTGTGTAAAACCTATAGTCTATTGTTTTTGCGCAAGCTAGGCCTACACTCTTTTTCAGCAGTGGTTCTGTGATTCAGAGTGCTGCCAGTGGCCATCACATGATTCATTTAAACCTTCCAGTCTGTGGCCTGGCTCATCTGTCAATGCTTGTCTCTGACAAAGGACACTTCACCCAGGCAGACAAGATGGAAAGACACGGAGCACAAGATCAATAAGAACACTTTATGAGGCCACGCTGGCAGACCTGCAAAGTTAAAGAAACTGCCAGTAACTGTCCACAGACTTGAAATAGCAGCAGTGGCCATTGTTACTGATTTTCCAGATTTGGCGCAAAAAAAAAAAAAAAAAAAAATCCTAGGATTACAGAGAAATTTTTTCAATTTTTCTTTTTGTTGGAAGGCCCAAGTGTACCTGTAGGCCTGTAGACAAATCCCTGTGCAATCCCTGTGTTAGACAGCAGCCAAGCAGGCTCTTTTCCCCCTCTCTCTCTCTACCAGCCACCGCTTTTCTTTTACTCCCCTGAGCTGCGCAGTCGCAGCGTTGGAGTACAGCGCACACGCAGCTGGAGCAGGCAGAAGGCCTAACTTTTAATCCCCCGAGCTGCGCAGTCGTGGCATTGGAGTACAGCGCGCACGCAGCTGGCGCAGGCAAAGGGCCTGCACTTTTGCGCAGTGAGACAAAGAGATTCCCACCATCTGAAAACCCTCCCTGCTCAGACCACGCTACGGCCAACTGTTTGCTGCCCTGGGTGGCTGTGATGACGTTGCATCTCATGGCCTTCGAAGACCTATGTATAAGAACTCTTACCAGCAGGAAGTCACTGGTGGAGGGAAGATGGTATGAAGATAAAAGTTTATAGACTGGTTTCATAGACACATATTAAGCAGAGTCCAAGACTAAATTTAGTTATGTATGGAGAATATCCATTCAAAATTGAATTTAGTCTAGGAATAGGCTTAATCTGTATCTGTGAAACTGCCCCTATATTGTAATTATTGCTATTGTGGTGGTGGCTATGTGTTGTATATGTGAATAAGTAGCCTATGTGAGAGAGTGAGACCGTGATCCATCTGTATTTGAGTGTTTGTGGGGGGTTACAGAGTGCGCATGATCATGGAGTATTCATGGGAAGGGAGTGTTGGGGAGTATTTTTGGCAGGAGTTTGGGAAGCTAAACCCCAAATCAGAATCCTGGAAAGTGTTTTCCCCATGGTGGGGTGAAAACGACAACGGAGGAAATAGAGTGTAAAACACCATACCCCACCCGTACATGAAGGGTTTGCAGGCTAACGCTAACAGTTAGCAGGGACCCGCAGAGCTTCTCTCCCTAGTACCCACAGTTTGTCTTGTTTTAATAAATACAAAGTTTCACAGAACCTCGGGAGTGTTCACTGGCTCTCATTGCTCCTACTGGCTGCTTACAGCAGTGTGACACCAGCATGGTCAAAATTCAATACCAGCCTGTGGAAAGCAGCCCCCTACATACTGGATTCCTTTATAAATGTCCTTAATAAAATTGAAAAAAAAAGAAAATAATTCTATTCTCTGCAGTGCATTTTTATAATAATACCTTCTCGAAAGGTATTTTTATGCCAGCTGAGACAGCTGAGAAAAGAAAACTTAATCCCACAGGGCATTCCTGTCAAAGTCCACATTCATTCATTTGGACGTTTTCACCCTTCAGCTGAAAGATGAGCTGCGTGTCACCGTAAACAGCGCTGGGGTTTTCACAGTTATCAGATTCATCGCATCCTCTGCATGTAAACGAAATCTCGAGGAGCGTTCCGTTTGACCAACTTATCTCTCCGCCTTTATCAGCACTTCAGCAATCAATGCCAAGCAACTTAAAAACACCACGTCATATCGGGCTTATTTACATAAACATCCACACGCAAACACACGCGCTCGCACGCACACACACACACACAAAATCTCAATGAAGTAATTTACATCATCATTGTTGTATTAAAATACAAATATGCATAAACCACATGCTGTGGCACAGTGCCATTAAACAGGCTCTTGTGGTAAGTGCATAATTTCATAAATCAGCGAGGCCTTTTCAGGAGTGAGCTCTTTTATTTTAAATGGTAAATAGACTGCATTTAGCTATATAGCGCTTTTATCCAAAGCGCTTTACAATTGATGCCTCTCATTCGCCAGAGCAGTTAGCGGTTAGGGGTTAGGTGTCTTGCTCAAGGACACTTCGACAAGCCCAGGGCGGGGTTTGAACCGGCAACCCTCCGACTGCCAGACAATCGGTCTTACCTCCTGAGCTACGTCGCCCCTTGGAACATTGACTAAACTGGAGCAGGGCTGAGTTTTTGCCCCCAAATGCAGTCAGAGGTTTGAACACCACCAGAACAAAATTTTCACTACAAGCTTCCCTATAAACGTGGCTCTTTACAGAGCCATTTCACAAAATAATCATGAATTTTTCAGAATCGAAGAAGCCAAAACAAAGTTTTACTTTGTAGCATACGCATAACTCTGGAGTAGTATATGGCTGCGCTGCTGTTAATGCAGTCAATGCAGAGTAAAACAGACTTTTCCATGCAGTAAACTGCATGCAGAAGGAGAGAAAAGAAATGCAGGCATTAAATTAAGAACTGTTTTGGCCACATGGTCACACTTAGCCAAACAACCTAGCTACATCCCTAAATACAGGGCATTACATGAGCCTGTGAAAGCCTGCAATTTCCTCATGCCTAAGTGATCTGAGAACAGTGGTCCACTGAGCTGTGCACCTATAATTTGGGTCAGAAAAGACAAGCAAGATTCTGTTGCATTTTGAGCATGAAACCGAATGACATTCATCAACAGCCTACATCACTCGACTCAATAAATCAGTTTTACATTATTTTATATATATATAAATTGTAACTGTTTTTTCTACAGTACAGTTCTGACTGAATTTGCATCTGCACTTATATTCTTGTGTATTCAGACCACAGTAGACAATCATTTTGTGGAAAAAACATATCTGGGTACAAACCATATAATAAGAACTATATAAAGTAAGAATACATATCAAAATCTTCCTACCAAACTTGCACTAATTGCAGAAATGATCAAATGTGGTCTGAAAATTTAATAATAATATTAACAATCACATAGAATCTACAAATCAGCATGTTCTATATTTATTTTAAAATGGCAGTAAACAATATCATAATACAGGGTAATAACAAGCACCAGGTGACCTTTAGCAGGCCACACCTGGTACTTCCGTGCCATTGGCACTCACATCACCCAGATGCACTACAATGTCATAACGTTTCAATGAGGACAAAGCTTGACAGTTAGGCCATTCCTTTAAAAACATGCAGTCGCCTGTAAATCGCAGCTTTGTTTTGGTCTGCACTGAAGACAGTGAATTGAAATCACATGGACATGCAGAAATAGACATCACATCAAGTCGCCTGAATTTGAAGAGAGTCCCAGAACCAGATGGGCCCGAGGCAAGGGTTGGGTAGATTAGACTTGCATCCGTTTCGGCTCCGGAAATTATTCAATCATTCATGCTTAAGCAGGATTGTATGGTTTTATTCACCAAAGGCCTTTAAAAAAAAAAAAAAAAAAAAAAGGCCAATATCTGTAGTGGATTCTGTTCTGATACAGAGCAAACAGGACTACCTGTCAACAGGACGTGCAGATTTGTGCCACCTTAGACACGAATGGTGACCTCTCCCACCCTGTGAAATGTAATTGCCTCTGTCTGTGTGGACACAGGCCTCAGAAATGACAGGCAGGTGATGCAACAGCATGATGGTCACTGGTCTGGGTCATGAGGCTGAGAGACAGGCCTGCTTTGGGTAAACACTATACCAGTCTCCAGGGAAACCACATGCCACAGCATTCAGCTGCATACTTTTAAGTTACCAATCAAACCGAATCAGAAGCAACTTCTCCACAAACTATAATTATGCACTTTTGTATGTCGCTTTGGATAAAAGCGTCTGCTAAATAAATAAATGTAAAATTATTAATAATAATAATAATAATAATAATAATGATTTTAGAAAGTCGTTTTTTTCCCCACACTTGTCCATAGCTACTTATGTAACATGGCAGAATGCACACAAATGCGTGTCATAAGAGCAAAAGGACAATGGAATAGGCACTGCATAACAACACATGAGTAGTTCAGCTTCAACATGTGAAATCTGCCAATAATCATACACACATATGTAACTAATTTTTTTTGTCAGAATTTGCCTCTAATAAGAACACTGGGTGAAAGACGGATGGTGTCCCCAGCTCCTCTTCAACACACTGCACACCTCTGCACACTGAAGCCTAACTTTCCTTGGCTTCCAAGCAGTTCCAAGACTAGCATCGTTTAAAAAAAAAAAAAAAACGTAGGCCTGCATTTCTACAGCCAGGCTAGCCAGGTCAAGTGAATTTGTGTTAAAAGCCTCATGCCAAAGACTCAAACAGCTGTCTGTTTGCCTGTCCACTGCTGAGCCTTAATCGCCTCCCATAAGTGTCCTTGGCCCATTGAAAGACAATTTATTTGGTTATTTTTTAAAGAAATTGTTTTTTAAAAAATGTTTCATTGGAACACAGTAAAATGTTAAATACAAGATAAAAGCAACCTGCGATAACGTTGCCCGTGACCATGACTGCTCTCCCCTTTAGCCTGAGGGCTGAGGGGATTAGAAAGGCAAAAACATGGGCTCCAGGCACTACCCAAGCCTAGAAGTGGCAGTGAGAAAGCAACCGGTGCTTCCGACCACAAGCTCAGCAGGCATTAGCTTAGCAGCTACAGATATGACCTTCGACCAAAACAGCCCGAGCACAAAGACGCATTCGTTTGACTACACGCGGAAAAGTATCGCTCCTAAACCTCCTCCTGAGCTTCCGACAGTGATGCCCAACAGCCAAACGCGCCCGTCATTTCCTACAATGGCTGTGATAGCCGAGGGCAGAAAGCAGACCCACCTCCTGCCTTGGGCAGGACTAAGAGCGGCGTAATCGCGCTCCTCTTAGTCATCCCAGATTACACCATCCTCTCCTGGGCCAGGTAAACAGAAAACTGTGCCGCTTGAATTTTCACACGGCTGTGAAACAACAAGCAGGAGCCTTTATCTTGGCCGGTCACCAGACTGTGAATCCAAAGCTGAGTACCATTCACCATTAATAGGAACTGTCAACAAATTGCCGCAATAAAAAAAGAAATAAAATTTTTTTTAAAAAGAGTACAATTCTATGGGCTGAATGGTATAGCAAGTGCAGACTATGATTCTTTAAAAAAGGAATTCTCGCAACTGTAATTATACTGGATTTTTTTATTTTAAACATACATTTAAGTGATAATAAAGCAATCAAAGTGATTGATGTGATTTACAAAATGCATCCGAGGTTCGGTAGGTAAATCATCTCTTCCTTGGTGACACTGAGGGATTTGACCAAGTCCAAGGTTGCCAGATGCCTGTGAAGACTTCACAAAATATTGCAGATCTGCAATCTTCCACTGATATAGGGAAAATTTCTCAATTTATGTGATCGTTTCCCATTGATGCACAACTGAACATACCGTCCTTTAGATAGCTCTGCTTCCACCGGTCAGCTAGACACACCACAGGGTTCTTATGCTCATGTGATAAATGTAAGGAACACACAAAAAATTGCTCCATGCCTTCCTGCTCAAAATTCTTCACAAAGATGCCACAGTTCACAGAGCTTTACCCGCAGAGTTAAAAGGATAGGAAGTCACAGCATTTTCATCCACCTTCCACAAAACCACATGGATTTAAGCTGCCAATTGAAATGAAACAGTAGTACAGTATCGGTAAATATACCCAGATGGTATCTGCAGAGAACTGCGAAAATGTGGGGGATCCTCTGGGGTTTAGCAGTAACCTTTTCCTTTTATTTGCAATGTCTGGCTCCCGCCTAATATTCAAAAAGTATTACAGAAGTTGAAAGCCGACAGACAGCCAATACTCACTACATTAAATAAATAAAAACCCCGGCAAACATTATATTAAGTAGGCCTATATCTGTTGACCTATGCATTTCTGCATATGTACATGTGTGCAACATACAATACTCTGAACATGTAGTGTGTGGAAATGACACCACTCATTACTTACATAGTATTTAGCCAAAAAATAATTTAAATAAGCGGTCTGTGGCAAACTTCTTCTTGATGACGATGAACACAAACGATTAAAAAAGACTGTTGTTCATTAGTGAGGATGAAATTTTCTTTATTGAGGCCGGCAGCCTCCCTCACACAGGTCTATAAAGTCAGGTACGACTGACTGAAATATACTGTAGGTCTAGTTCTTGGCCTTTGCCAACCTTTAATAGACAAAAACAGTGCTAAATTGTGTAGGCTAGTATTTTTAGCAGCTTAAAGAAGAATAATGCAATTTGCAAGATAATTTACAAATGTTGGAAATCAACATCTAAACATTTCCCCCCCCAAAATGTTAAGGCTATACAGATGCACCAAATATCTTCTGTTGAGGAAGGAATTTTCTTCTATGGATTTTGAAATGGCAACATTTAGGCTCAAAAAATATTAATTTATTTGCATTGTGAGGGATTCTTTGCTGTGCTTTCGTAAGGAAGAGCAGAGGCAGTTGTCATTACGTTGAGGCCTGGACTGCTCTCAGGGACCAGTAGTAAACCACACCAACCTGTGGTGGATTGTGCATCCCACAGTTATTAATGGCCTTGTCCCACAGTACTGAGATGGAGGCTTTCTAGAGGGCACTTGCAAGAAACAATAGCATAACCAGTAACAGACCTACACCAAAGCAGACTGCTCCCAAGACAACCACACAAACTTAAATGGTAACAGACTACGAGAGTTCAAATGTACGATACCAATATCCACTTCATTCATTTTTCCAATATCTGGTTTCACATTAAGCTTACAGTATATTTCTTCCTTATCCTCAAATATTTAAAATGCATTCATAATTGGCAAATGACAAAATTATGCAGCGCTATGAACAAAAGAAAAATAAATAAATAATCATACACGCTACTAGAAGAGAATCGTGACAGGAAAACCCACAAAAACAGTGTTCTTTTTGTGTACTGTTTATTCTACCCTCACTTCAAAGGGCCCACGAGGACAGGGTCCTCTTTGTGTGATATCTGCGACACTCAGAAAATGTTTTGAGGAGGGGCGTATCTACCATACGTGTAATCACGATATTACGCATAAGACTAAGTGAGATATTGAACGGCTGAAATAAAGAAGGGTCCTGTTGTGAGGTTACTGGGTTCTGTACCAAGGCCTTTGTGAGAGACAATGCTTCTATTTATTCCTCTAAGTGCGTTACAGTAAGATGCATCTGGAAATTTCAGGGGAAAATAAAGCATCAAATTAACCTTACATCACTGGATAGTGAATAAAATCAAGGAACCTACAAGTATAGCACCAAATGTTTTAGGAGCAATGCCTCTGTGTACATTTTTTCCCCCAAAAACAGAGTTCCTGCTTGTCATGCATGAGCTGAACTTGACCTTGCCTCTAAGCCTCTGATGTTCTGCAGGAGGTTAAGCTGCATCCACAGGCAAAGAGCATCAACATCAAAGACTGGAATGCAGAGACTACACTACCAACTAAATTTAAAACCTGCAATCACTGAAATCTAGGCCTACATTCTCTGATCCAGGATCAGGGTTTGCCTTTTAGGTTAAAACGGAGAAGTGTTGGATATGCACTGGGGAAACCTTTTCTTAGATCAACGCCCTTAATCTGAGATGCAATATGAATACGAGCCCTGAATTTAAAGCATGGCTCCCATTCCTTTAAAGTAGTCAGTAGCCCACCCTAGCATTCGATCCAGAGGAGAGTCGGATTTGTCTCGGCAAGGCCAACCGGTGAAGTGAGCATGTGCACCTAGGTTGTGTTAACTAATCAGCCCAGGTGTGTGTGCTCACCACCTACAGGCATGGCTGAGACAAATACAACTCTCCACTGGACAGAATGCTGCTCCTACATTCTTTAAAGCCTCAAATACAACCCCCAAAAGAACACATGGATCAATCACTCTTTACAACCATCCCATTAAAGCAGTGAAAGCTCGATACAATTACACAGTTGATAAAAAGTGTAGAATGACAAATTATATTGTTCTATGAACATTCCAATTTTTAAAAAAAAATTTTTTACACACTCACACTTACTGACCTCTGGCTGAAGTGCAGTATTGTCAGCAGCATTCCACACCTGCTGGCATGACTTTCAGTCATGTTTTTTCACTAGTGTGGTCCCCTAGAAGAGGAATTCGCTCCCCACTACAGTCAGTTCAATTCCATTTTATTCGCATAGAAATTTTCAGACACACAAATATGTTTTACAGAGGAAATGGAAAGGAAAATTTAGCAAAAACTAGGCCTGAACCCCCAAAAAGCGAGCAATTGAGGTCAAAAATAACTCCAGAGTAGAAAGATAAACACTAAAACGATGCCGAAAAAAAATTTCCGCAATGGGAAGAAATCTAAGGAGGAACCCGGCTATAGAGGCGGAGCTCATCCTCCACCGGCCAGCCTGGTGTAATAGTAAACATAAAACAAATAATAACATAAATGTCAACAGTTTGTCTTCTGCTAAAGACTGTAACCCCATCTGTGTAAACTGCATCTTGGCTCACCTAATGCTGAACCCAGAGCATTTATGATGGGTTTATTAGCTCAACCTCTGCTACATATGACTCTATATCCTCTAAAGCATTTGCTACTTAAAGTACCGCCTTCTCTATCTCATGCGCCTGTTATGGCACTTACCATGCTGTAGATTTATAATGTCTAGCGGCTACCACCACACTCAGTTGTAACACACAGGATTTTCAGCTCTGCTCTTTGTCTAAACATTTATGTATGGACTTTTTCACTCGTAAGATGGGTGTTGGCTAAATGTCAAAATGCAATTGCTGAGCTCTGTGTGAGAGAGAACTTTTTTTAGACATAGGTAGGCTACATAGAATATGTAACTTGTTCATGGATTCCAAGAAAACAGTAACAGCCCTGCCCATCCTCATCTATAACAAAATTTTGCTATTTGTATCAAAACTTAAATTTACATCAACTTCACCTAGTCCAACTGAAGGTGGATCGTTTGGGTTGACAGTGCTACAATAGCTACTGGGAGTAAAAACAGTATGATTCTTTAGTGATTTTTGCGTATAAATTCCTGAATCACACCAGGCAGATGCACCACTGGAGCAGAACAGAAGGATGACTAATTTAAAAAATGGCACACAAATTGCATCATGGGTGACTATTTTTTTCCAGAGCACCAAAAATGGAAGATGACAAAACCCATCATCTCATCACAGCATGGTGGTTACACATGACAGTTTAGTATGGATTCGTTTTCTATAACAAAAATACCTGGTAACTCTCGTCCTCCTCGATAGGAGCTACACAGTGTCAGAATATCCGAACAGGACTGATGAGCATGGGCGACAAGAAAGCTGAGTCACCAGCTGTCGGAGCAAAAGCCCCAGAAAGGCCCTCGGCTAACTTCAGGCAGCGATGGTCAGTTAGTTTTCCAGTAGGTATGCTGACTGTTCTGTTTCATCTAACTGTTCAATATTCAAACACGCAGTTATGCTACACTGGACGCAGTAGTACAAGGGACAAATAGAGCACTCCAGCAAGACGTGAAGTTCCGTTGTTTGGAAAGAATCGCACGAGCAAGGAGACATGGTGAACCAGAGCGCAAGGTGCCCGATGCACACTACAGCTTGGGTTACCGGCTATACCACCCTTGCCCTTAACATACGTGGCTAAGTGCTACTGTAAACGAGTATTCCTGTCTTTGAACAACACAAGGGTGGCAGGGAAAGGGCATTCTTAAAAGTCTTGGCCACCAACACCATGGCAGGAAGCTCACCCCTATTCCTCCAGAGGTAAGAGTCCACTACTTGCCAATTAGCTGTAGCAGCAGCATGAGCAGTTGGCCTTAACAGCCACATGCACCAATATAGAGGCTGCCTTTTTTTATGTCACACAAAATTTCCCAAAAGGAAACAGGTTCTTGTTTCAAAGGATTCCATAGTTGAAAGAAAACAATACAGAAATCGCATAGATTGTCTGGAATTTCTAAAGCTTGGCGTATACAAAGTGTGACGAAACAATGACCAGGAGAGAGTGTAACTCTTTTTTCTGGTTTCTTTGATGACGGTGACATGATCTCATAATTGTCTTTTGTGGATAGCAACAACCACCCTGAGCAATATTCCATTACGGACTGATTCAGTCTGTCTCAACATGCGTCTCCTGCAAACCATCCAATATACAGTAACACCCCCATGTGAGTCCTCTTCCTTTCATCTCTACTAATGACTGAATGTACCTTACAAGGTCACACTTCCTCAATTAAATGTCCTAGACAGTACTATCCAATGGTAGCCCCTGAAGCGTATTCTGGTGACGCACTAATGAGCTCCATGTGTCTCAATGAGAGCCCTAGGTGCCGGTTACTACCAATATGCGCTTCCACAAATCACTATGTTTCCACGCATTAGCTGCTGCCATTCCTCTGTGCTTCCATAGACACAATATAGATTAAAGACAAATGACATTAAAACACATTCTCCAACTCCAGTCCTTGAAGTTCAGGCACTGATAATATAAATCCTTTCCAAGAAATCATGCACCATAAGGCTGGACTCTGGAAAACAGACCACTCTTCTGCATTTTCTATTATTATTATTATTCCATTCCATAACAATGCATTGAGATATGCGGTTATGGTTTTATTCAAGTTGCCTATCACAGGAGCCCTGGGCATGCAATAAGCATTAGACTTAGCCAACATGAATTTGATACATTACTGAATAACACAACCATAATATCACCAGCAGTGCAAGCTAAACATTCCCAGTTGTGTTTTATCGAATGAGTCTAACTGGCTAGACCTACATGAGATAAGATACACTTTATTAAACCCTGTTGGGTAATTTGTCCTCAGCATTTGACCCATCCTAGTTACTTAGGGGCACTGGGCAGACACAGTGTAGTGACCGAAGAACTCCAGGTCTGGGGCCAGTGCCTTGGTCAAAGACAATGGCAGGAGTATACCTGTCCTCATATGCAAGTCTTTCAGTGTGGGAGGAAACTTGTCCAATGAATGACAAAAACTTCCTATACTACACTATATAGCCTACAATGAATATACGCCTATAGTTAGCCTACCAGAATAATTACCAATATATATACACTTTAAATAGGACTTGGTGTGGTGAATTACTGTATACGCAACTCTAATTTGAACCATTTAAAAATTAATTACAGCCATTTGATGTCGAATCCATCTCACTTCCATTCTATAATCGAATAACGACTAGGCCGTGCAAAAAAACACAACAGAAACAGTGAGCACAATTAGAATTCGCGTCGGATCTAGCCCAGAGCAATCAAAGCGCACTCCGCTTCACCCTTCTCTGTAACCTTGGAAACACGATCTGTTCATAAAGAACAGTCACGCCAGTGCCGGGGACATCGAAATGTGTATTATCACAACCGGAGCGTGGTGTTATAACGATATCGAGATGTTTAATTCTGTTGCTCATGAGAAATCTTTCAGTGTCTACCTTCACTAAAATACAGCAATTACCAGTAGTCTCTGCTTCGATGCATTTAGTATAGCAAAAGAAATCTGCCTCTGCTTTACCCTCAAATAAATTAATGACCCTGGAGGGAAAACGTAGGCTAGCTTATGTAGCCCAATTTGTCGCTTTTCTGTTAAATCGGCCATTGTCCTAAAAAGAAAAAAATGAGACATGTTCGAATGTCTCTCTACATATAATAACGAGCTACACAGAATTCAACCTCAAAATTCAAGTAGCTGGACAATTCCGGCTAGCAAGGTAACTTTTTTGTTAGCAGTTTGTAAAGCCCCATTGACTAACTTACAGCTTGCTAATGTTTGCCAATACCATTGCATATGAAACTAGCCACTTACTCTTCAGCGCCGTGATGAGCATATTCCCATCTTTGATAAGTTCTTTTATGAATTTGTTCGTACGATCCAACTCAATTTCATGACATTTCAGGCGTTCCCTGAAATCAGGGCTATCCAAAAAAGAATCGCTGAACTCCAGTGTAGGCAGCCCCATTGTACCGACAAGTAAACTAAAAGAAAACCAGCGATCTCCCAACACAGTTAGATTCTTGCAGTCTTATTGACATGAAACTTGTTTTAAGCCAACCAATGTATTATATTTTAGAAAATCCTCCGTCAGTGCTGGTGTTGTCGCCTTACAGCTGAAGCCAATGAAACTTTTCGTTTTTACTGTCTTGCCTTGTACTTCCGGCAGTTTAGTTAGCCTACTCTCATTCTCAACTCCTTCAAGTTGAGCAAACTGACCGAGTACCTACTATAAGTGACAGTGTGACTCCTGCTGGCTATTTAAAAAATAACGCCACCTGAAGCAATGTTTTGTTTGTCGACTTTCTGGCGTGACAAAAAGTGCATTGATTTAATCGGAGTGGTGAAAATCCTATTTGGGGCCTGTTTATACATAGCCTCTGTTAACAACAGAAATATTCAGAACAACAAGGAGAAACAATAACCCTTGATTATACCGTGACCAGTATTTAGGCTAAAATATGGACAGTTGATGCTGAATTTTGCATGTTTGCCGGGACAGAAGACGGCGTTTCTGAATTTCTCCGTTGGCTGTAGCCTACCTTGAGAGGATTCTCTCTGAGGTGTCCTCAATGTTAAATAAATAAATAAATAAATACCTTTCCTCCAGACTGCCAATTTGATGATGTACACTGAAGTAAAAAGTCACATTGTCAGAGACTTGGTAATTATAACCTACAGAAACTACGGTATTTTCTTCTAAGGAGGCTAGCCAGAATAACTTAAAGATGCAGACTGGCAATAATTTTCTTTTCTTCCATGCAATGATGTATAATTCGCAGAAAGTACAAATGCAATACAAATTACAAAATGTTCACTGTAAAAGTGGCAACAATTAGCCTAATAGGCCTACACATTGAAGTGATGACGCAGTTATATTAGCCTATGTAATTATGTTAAAGTCAATACTGAGAGAGCAAACATAAACATCGATCAGAATCATAAAAATAATTTGAATAAGCCAATTCATCTTCAAGTACATTTTCCTATTTTCAATGTCGAGGGACAATCGTTATCAATATAGCCTACTGTACAACAGCTTACAATCGGATGGGCAACTGCTTAATTACGTGAATTAATTCCGAAAAAACAAAGCAAAACAAGATGTAAACGTGCCATTCGTACTAATTTGTATTGGCAGTGAAAAAGTATATTGTGCATCCCTACTCTCAAGGCAAAACATCAGCAAATAACACTTTTGTCTATGTATTCTGCAGACACAATATCTGAGTACAGTTGGTGGAAAGGACTTGGGGGATGGAGTCCGTCGGGTCATGATGGCGACTGCCACGCACCATGTATGGAGCAACTACAGCCTTCACGGAAAGAAGGGGAAGAAGCCTCTCAAGAAAATGACATTATACAATTTCATATTACGTAAGAAATAATTGTTTTTACAAAATAACCAAGTTGTTATTTCTTTGTCTTTTGTTGTATGTTCATGACAAATCCATTGAAACCATTACCTTTATTGATAACTTTATGAAGGGGCAGTTATGGCCTCCAGGCCGAAAGATACAATGTTGGACGTGGCTGTCCAGGTGCAGGAGACATTGAAGCATGCCCCTGCCCGATGTAAAAAGGTATGTGAATTCAGGGTTTATTTTATTTCTCCTATCCAGTGAAACAACATACTTCCAATGAAATGATGTAACTTTTGCCTTTTTACCCCATGTAATTTTAAATGCAAACCCTGAGCTAAAAGTATTTTTACAACCATTTCAGTGGATATGTTTTTAGGTACCTACAGAAGCTCCAGCCCCTCTGTCGATCTCTCCAACAGATGAGGATCTTTAACCAACTTCAATCCATAAATGTTGCCGGACTCCATCCTTGATTTTGGGACAGTGAAAAAGCACTAAAGTTGTTTATGGATCCGCTGCTCCTAAGTAATTAGAATGGGTTGTATGTAGAGAACGCATATCACTGTATGTACACTGTATATGCACTTAACAAATAAAGCCTTCTTTGTCATGGTTCCGTGTTCCTGTCTGTTTCCCTTGTTGGGCCGCCAGATGGCGGCACTTCTGTTTTGTGTCCTGCTTGTACCCTGTGTAATTGTATGATTGTCTTCAATTGTTCAATTATTGGTTCCTGGTTGTCTCGTTTTCCCTTCCCTCTCTGTGGCCTGATTGTTCATGGTGCCCTCCTGTGTCTCGTCAGTGTCTGTTCTATTTAAGTTCCTTCTTCCTTGACTCAGGTGCTGGATCCTTGGTTGTGTTTGGTCGCTCATGTTCCTGCCTTGTGTGTTCCCTGCCATGTTCTGTGTTCCATGCGCTTTTGGATTTTTGGTTTTCCTGTGTTCCCTGTGTTTCTGAAGTTTTCCTTTGTTTTGAAAAGTTGCCCTGCGAGGCCTTTTGTTCCCTTTTTGTTCTTACCTTTTGGAGTTTGAGTTTTTCCCCCTCTGCATTTGGGTCCTAACCCCCCACGCACCCTGACATTCTTATCGGTATTATCTAAGAAACAAAATTTGTTTCTTACTGAATAATGTTCAGTTTTAAAGCACTTGTTTTTAGTTCTTGTTGGTGCTACAGAAATTCAGTAATGTTGCATGTGATGGTTTTTAACTTCCCTTAAAACAAAGGTCATACCAAATGGGAGTTTATTTGGTGATTGATTTTTTTCCAAGTTGCTTGAACATTACTTGGAATAAAAAGAGAAGTTACCGCAAGTTATCCATATACATTTCTCACTAATGTTAGATTTACATTGCCAGTTGCTGAATCACGAAAATTTCATCTCTTGCAGGGTTGTTGATGACAAGTCAAAGGTGAGTGACTGCTGGATTCTTAAAAATTAACTTAGAGTAGATCACCCAAAAGTGAAATTGAGCCATTTTTGCTCATTTCCATTGCTTGTGCCCATTCCCAAGCTTTGCATTGACTGCTTCTGTCTTCCGCACCTTATAATGCACACTGGATTCCTGCACTTGAGGTCATTCCTTGCTCCCCAACCCCTTGTGTACAACATACAACTACATAGTTAGCTCAGCATCCAATGCCACTCAATGTTAAGTGTTGGGTGTGGGTTGCCCTGCATCAGTTAGTTTTGTATTGTTTGTCATTGTCAAAGCACAATTACAATTTTA
This sequence comes from Anguilla rostrata, assembly GCF_018555375.3. Lineage (NCBI taxonomy): Eukaryota > Metazoa > Chordata > Actinopteri > Anguilliformes > Anguillidae > Anguilla > Anguilla rostrata. The sequence continues at coordinate 39,814,413 of NC_057941.1, read as the reverse complement.
GCCTGCTGTGTGTTACTCAATTCATTTTTCTTTCTTGGTCCAATTTCATATCCTTTCAGCTCCCACACATGGCCTTATGACTGTTGCCCCAGTGAAGAACCCGAGGTCCAGCCTTCCCCACTCAAGACATGCCTGAGCCAAGAGTGACTGCACGGGAGGCCTGTGACTTTGGGCAGTGTGATTTGGAACTGTATAGTACATAAGACTCTATTGAGCTCTTATAACCATATTAAATAGCTAACGTGGAAAGCATTTTTGAAAATTAAGTAACATGAAAAAAATGAATGTGACATGTCTTTAAGGGTGATTGCAAGCCCTTAAAGTCTTAAATTGTCTTAAGTTTATTTATGTTCATAAAATTGTCTGACATCATGACAGTTGAATATATCATGGTGTATTTATCTGTGGTTACAATGTGTTGGTATTTGAATGGTAAAAGCCTGCAATGTGTCCTTTTCTTGGACCAAAATAAACATTTGGACAAATGTCAGTGTTGTCATTTTAGATAACTGTAAAAATTAAATTGTAAAAGAGTACAACTTGCCTGTGCTTACTTGTGTGGAAAACTGTCTTAAATGTTATTCTAAGAAACATTTAAAATGTCTAAAGCCTTAAATTTAACTTGCTAATGCCTGCAGAAAGCCTAGTTTAATATGTGGGGGATCCTAACTGAAATGTGGTTCACCGCTTGAAAAAGACAAAAATACTCAACACTGTTATAATGTTGAAATCATTGGTCCTGAAACTACAACAAAGGAAGACAATGTATATTTTATTGACAAGTAGTTTTAGGTGTTTTAATTTAGTTATTGTGCACTTCAATCTGTTGACAAAGAAATTGTAATGCCATCATTTTATCAGAAAAATACTAGGGAGGATGTAGTCATGATATTCTGTCTATGTAGCAGTTGATGCTTATGATAGTGGTGGAAGTGATTATGGTAATGAGGTACTGTATATTATACTAGCACATGCTTTGGGGGACCTGCTATGGACATTGCACTAGTGGAAGTCACCCTTTTTGTTTTTGTATCTAGTTTTGTATGTTTGTCTCATCTTCTGTACCATAATTATGCTTGCTGCAGCACATATTGCCTACCTAGAAATGTAACTTGAACCTGATCTCAATGGTATTCTCAATGACAAAGGCTTTCTATTCTATTTGGGCTTGATGTGTACATTTTTTATTGCTTTTTATTGAGTGTCTTTGAAAATAAATTTTGAAGATATGAATTACAGAAGCAATGGCATTTCATTGGTAGGATAGAATGGAGATCAAAATTACAACACCATTATATACCTTTTTTTAATACACAAAATCTAAATGGTTTAGTAAGTAACCAATCAGCAATGTTGTGGAAAGGTAAATAACGTAATAAAGACGTTTAAACAACGTGTCAGCGACGTAAATCTATAACATTACGACAGATGGCTGCTTGGCAACGTAATCACAACGTCGGGGTAAGGTTGTCAAACGTAAAGTTGTAAGGACGCAATTGTTACGTATCCACAATGTTGTTTTGAGACGTCGCAGCGACGGGGGGCTGGTCTTATGTTTTTACGTTAATATTACGTAAATTGATACGTAAAGCGGACGTTATGAGACCAATAGAGGACGTTAATAGTACGTCGCCACGACCACATTGTTAGTACGGTAGTCTTTTCCCTTTCTTTAGCCATGATGGCTTGACCACACCTGCCCTGTGTTTCTTTAGTAAAAAAACCCACATAACCATAAGAACTGAGAATGTTGAAAGGTTTCATCCTTGGAAATGCGAAAGCGACAATGACTGACATTCACATTTTGTTGAGTGTCCAAGGAACATGGTTATAAATGTTGACTGACATTCTTGCTCAAAACTGCCCCTCCAGTGTGTAGCCTACTTGATTGCATACCCAGTCATGGTGATTAGTCTGTCTCCGTTCTGACCCAACGGCTTTAAATTTGCTGTAAAGAAAAGGTTGAATGGGTACCATTCTAAATACCAAAAAGACAAACCCACAAAGGCTCCAGATATTTACATGAGCCAGATTTTTTCAAAGGTTAATCATATTCAGATTAGTTTCCAAAATAACCTTCTTTTGTTTTTACAGATGTTGGAGCACCGCATTCCACTGTTCTCAGGAATAATCGTCAGCATCGTTCTGCCTTTCATTCCCTCATCTGATACCAACATCAACTGGTCCATTTGGACAGCTGCAAAGCGGTGCACTTCATGAGTCAGCAGTAATGCAGATTAAGTATGGGTAATGATACTATAGTGCTGGGGTATCAAACTCAAGACCTTAGGCCTGTTTCAAGAAGGAGGATTACTGAGTTAGCTTGATGCCAGCACTGAGTAAAATCCCAAATAAGGAACATGGACTGAAGTGAAAAGGGGCTATTCCAGGTTTTACTCAGTGTAGTTATCTAGGAAACTCAGTAAAACTTTGTGGTCTTACTTCGATCAGCAACTAATTAAAGGTCTTGAGAACAGGCTACATGGATTCTTCAGTCAATCAACAAAGTGGTGTGCAAACACATCAAAAAACAGCAGACACTGTGGCCCTGCAGGTCTGGAGCCTGATGCCTTAGCCATATGGGGTGATCATAAAGGACACATACAGGGTTTTCCCTAGGTTTTCAGAGGGCTTAGGCGCTCTCAACTATATTTTGTAACAGCGTTTTTTTTTTTTTTAATACGTGAAAAAACGCTTTGACCAGCGGTTTTCATCAGAAAAAGACGTTACGTGTGAACACAGCCCAACTTTGTTTAGCTACCAAGCCACGTTAGATACTAACGTTAGCTCAATCGAGGTATCTTTATATGTAACATCAACTAACTAGTATCGCTGGCTAACGTTGTCATAAAATCATAAAATTTTTCCCGAACATGAAAACTTGATTACTTGTTTACATTTTTGACAGATGTGGCTAGTGGGTAAATCGTTTCCGTCGCAGCACTTTCGACACAAGCAAAATCGGAAGCGCTATCCTAAAATTTCTTCTTACCGTGAAGAGTGCCTGACCCGCAACCATAGCAATGTGTTAACACGGCTGCACAATTATATCCAGAAATACCATCTTTGGGGAAAAAACGCTATATTCTGTAAATCCATTTAACCTACCATGCATAAAAACAAACGCTCATCAATCACCCACTTCTATTTATAATGCCATCATAGCGCGGAGTGTTTAAAACCATAAAGCCACCTCTCCGTTTTTTTTGTTTTGTTTGTTTTTTGTCAGCGCATCACCGTTATTTTTACACTAATTCTGATATGTCGCCTAAATGCCTTTTTACATTCATTCGGCTTAAGGCGCTCCGCAAAATCACTTAGGCGCTGCGCCTAAGCATTTCCATGGTAGAGAAAACCCTGACATAGGAACTGGAAAGAGATGGGCCTGGCAATGAAGCTGAGGAAGTAACAGGAAACAACCTTTACTGCACATCTTGAGGGCAAAAGAACTTGCTGCCCATTAAATTCAATGTAGAAAGCCAAGGTGATTTAACACATAAATAAAACCTTATCAGTTAATTTTTTGTGACCTTAAGTTGAATTAAGTGTTTGTGAAACAATGGTTGTTTTGGTCCAGAAGCTTTGAAAACTATTTATTAAAATTGACATATTTTATTACATACACTGCCTGCGAGGGAGGGGGGGGGGGGGAAGTGTGAAGACCAGACCGACCAAACAGGGGATCCGGTAACCACGAAAGCCGCGTTTCCACCAAAATTACCCGGAACTTTTAGTCCCAGGAACTACTTTTCAAGGAACTAAAAGGTTCCTTCAGCCCATGGTTGTCTGCGTTTCCACCGCGGTCTAAAGTCCCGCGAAGATTAGGCAAATTAGCCCACTGACGTATGAAAAAACGACGTTGTCGTCGGTCCATCTGTCCTATGATTTCTTCTGTAACCCCATACTACCACCGAAGTAGCCTACATTATTTTCTAATAACCGGGACAGCCCAGAGGGGTTTATTCCACTTATATACAACGGGTTACCAACAATGATTATATATGGTTACTTTTGTATTTATTATTATTATTTTTTTATCGATTTAATCACCTGGAATTGAAATATTCTTCTGCAGCCGTTTGGGCATATTTTACCGTTGTCAAGCAAAACTGTCGTTGGTAGTTGAACTTGGACCGTTGTTATGCAACAAATAGGATATAACAGGTCAATAGTCAGATTGTAACTGTTTTATATATCCTCTCAAACACATTCATTATGTTTTTATGCGAACATTCGCTTTCATGTCTTGACATCCGAAGCGACCGAATGCATTCACATTTATATGTATAACTTCCAGTTTGCTTTTACTGTATCACCAATGTGAATTACGCAGAACTACCGCATACCTCACATAACTGTATCAAACGTTTTGAGTCAATTACAACGGGCTAACAAAGAAAATCCGGAAGAAAATATTCAGCAACCAAATTAATCCGTTTGAATGTTTTGGTACGTAATATACTGTCCCAGCACGAATGCTTTTTATAAAAAAAAAAATTATAAAACGAATACTAAAGCAAGAAAAGAACAGAAGAGCACACGTTATAATTCCAAGACGTTGGCAGGCTATAACCAAAACTATAGCCGCGTTTCCACCAAAATTACCCGGAACTTTCAGTCCCAGGAACTACTTTACCAGGAACTAAAAGGTTCCTTCAGCCAATGGTTGTCTGCGTTTCCACCGGGGTCTAAAGTACCGCGAAGATTAGGCAAATTAGCCCACTGACGTTGTCGTCGGTCCATCTGTCATATGATTTCTTCTGTAACCCCATACTAATACCGAAGTAGCCTACATTATTTTCTAATAACCGGGACAGCCCGGAGGGGTTTATTCCACTTATATACAACGGGTTACCAACAATGACTATATATGGTTACTTTTGTATTTATTGATTTTCATATATCCTCTCAAACACATTCATTAACAGCAGAAAACATGCACACGTTGTAAACAATTTGCTGTTTTATTACTTTCTCGTCGTCAATTCCATATAGGCTAATCGCAAAATGACAAGAATAGAACGAAAACTCGGACTTGCGTGAAAATGTAAATTAGTAGTGGTACAGCCACCGTTTGCTTTCCTTCGAAGTTACTGCTAGCCGAGCAGCGAAGTGTGCCCTCCAGATGCGAACCATGCACCATAATGAGTCCATAGTCTTCCTGGTCTTTTCGTGGAATTGAAAAATGGCAGTAAAATTGAGTAAAATTACGGCAGTCTGAAAAAGCTAAAGCGAAGATTACTAGAATTAACCTGTTATTTTACCCGGATAAAAAGTGCGGAAGGTGATTTCCAGTTTGCTTGTACTGTATCACCAATGTTAATTATGCAGAACTACCGCATACCGCACATAACTGTATCAAACGTTTTGAGTCAATTACAACGGGCTAACAAAGAAAATCCGGAAGAAAATATTCAGCAACCGAATTAATCCGTTTGAATGTTTTGGTAGCCTACGTAATATGCTGTCCAGCACGAATGCTTAGCATTTTATAAAACGAATACTAATGCAAGAAAAGAACAGAAGAGCACACGTTATAATTCCAAGACGTTGACAGGTTATAACCAAAAGTAGGCTACTGCGCCGCATAACATACAAGTTTGATTTGAAGTTATTATGAAAATAAATTGGTTTGCCGCTGCATATTTTCAAACATGGCGGGTAATGGCGGAAAATAAATACAACACAAATGCTACGAGTACTCGACCAATCAGAAAGGTTCAGCGCTGCAAGCTCCACCCAAAAGGTTCCTGTACTTTCGGAAAGTACTACCCCCCGAGCAGGAACGTTTTGGGGGGTAAAACAAAGCCCCCAGAACTAAATTTAGACCCTAGTTCCTGCGGTGGAAACGCACTGAGTTCCTCAAAAGGTTCCTAGTTCCGGGGTATAGTTCCTGCGGTGGAAACGCGGCTTATGCTACTGCACCGCATAACATACAAGTTTGATTTGAAGTTATTATGAAAATAAATTGGTTTGCGGCTGAATATTTTTAAACATGGCGGCTGAAAACAAACACAAAAAAATGCTGCGAGTACTCGACCAATCAGAAATGTTCAGCGCTGCAAGCTCCACCCAAAAGGTTCCTGTACTTTCGGAAAGTACTACCCCCCGAGCAGGAACTTTTGGGGGTAAAATAAAGCCCCCGGAACTAAATTTAGACCCTAGTTCCTGCGGTGGAAACGCACTGAGTTCCTCAAAAGGTTCCTAGTTCCGGGGTAAAGTTCCTGCGGTGGAAACGCGGCTTAAGTCTCGTGAGAGACGAAATAAGAAGGGGGTGCTATACTCCTAAGGGACGTATCCCAAATAATGAATAATAAACCCCTAAATGGGCAACTGAGGAAGAAGGAGTATTAAAAAAATAAAGGAACAGGGAAACGAGAAATAAAGAACAATAAACGACTTCGAACCGAAGCTGAGCAAAAGAAACTGTCTTTTCACAAACAAACAGAAGACGTTCTGAGGCAAACTAAAACCAGGGGGAAAACTGGTTAGTAAGAGGTGGAAAGATTGTGACCCGAAGGTGACACAATAACCCCTAAAAACCGCAGAATCTGGACAAATACCATCCTAATACCCTTTTCCCAAAAAACAAACTGAAGTCTGAATTCTTTGTAATTCCTTGGTTCCTAAAATACTTATACCTTGCTCAGAAAAGAGACAGGGAACTGGCTAGAGCGAAACACGTTACACTCAAGCACCGTTACACTGCCTACTGACGCTTTAAATACCCAGCCAGGTGTGGCTGGTAATCAGCGGAAGATGCGAGCAACCAACAGTTGAAACAGATCACCGTGGTAATCCTGTAGGAATGCAAGGAATTTTAGGGCGGGAACGATCGTCCCACAGGAACCAAAAATAACGATTAGCCGAGTGGCTAATCTGCAAGCTCGAAACCGCTCGTGATTCGCTTCGTGAAACTGAAAATTTTGCAGTGTTTATCCCAAAATCACGATTATAGTAGCTTTGTCACATGCGTGAAGCATGGCCCAGGTAGACATTTACGGAATGTACACGACTGACAAGCCGTCAAACACGTTTGAAAAATTGAATATTTGCCGGTTAGGGTTAGCTAGCTAAGCGAGTTTCAAAGTGCCATTGGGTAAGTTTTTTTTTTTTGCCTTCAAAAGTCTGATATTCCCCATTCACTTTAATGGGAGCTTGAATGTTTTGCCCTCAACATGTGCAGTATATGCTTACTTCTGGGGCTTTGGTTAGCTGATGGCGTGCTTTCCTGTCAAGTTAAATATGCACGTCTATGTGAATGAGTAGCCTACATCAACAAAATAATTTTCAAAGTACAAAAATGGCAAGTTACTTACTCATACAAAGGACTGTCTATACGCCATTAATTAAATCTGTAGGCCTACCTTTAAAAGTATTGATATCAAAATGAAACCAAGTTTCAACAAACAATATTGGTTATCTTCGTAAATATATCTAATTTCTATTCCAATGCAACGCTGCTCAATGTTTCCCTAAATGATTTCACGGAACTTGTCTCTGATGTTTCATCCTACCATCTGAATGAAGAGAATGTGTTTATTTAAAGTTTGTCACTTGAAAGTGCAAAATGGCAATCATTTATAGTGGAAATAATCTGCAATTTGGCTGGTACTTGTACTTTGGGCATATGAAAAGCACACAATGAATAAAATGCATTATTATTATTATTATGATGATGATGTTTAGAAACGTGTATTCACAAATTTTACTATTGTACTTATTTGGCTAAACTTTTCAGTTCCACAAACATACATTACATTACAGGGGCAAACATATGTCTGGATAGGTTTGTAAGATTAAATATTTAACAGCCTGAAAAATCTGTCATTTTCTATCCGAATTTATTAATTCTTTTTAGTTGGCAAGCAAGCTATAGCCTCCATTCTGTACAAAACCAAGATGGCGACCACAAAGTTTTTACAGTGTCCTTCTGCCTGTGCATTACAGTGTTCTGCATCCGGCTACTTTGATCAGATTTTTTATTGCCAGATGCAGCTAAATGTGGTTTAATGGGAATGAATTACTGATTGTGGGGCTGGAGCTTTTGTGTTGATAATCACAAAAGGTAATCGGAGGGGAAAACACTCAAAATAACCCAAGTTTGAGGCTTTATTGTGTGGATGTGTGAAGTTGTTTATGAATTATGTTTGTTTACATGAGGTTGGAAGGTACAGAAATGAATGTTCTTAAGGGCTGAGAGTCTGTGGTCATTGCTGTAGGGAACCCTGAAAAGTGCCAAACTTTCGCTGCTGTATAGGTATGGGGGATGCCACCCCACCAAGCTGTAGCTGTCATCCCAATTCTGCACATGTGCTTGTCAGAAGCTGCACATGCTGCACTCACTTATGAAATCAGGTGCATAATGTCCAGAAAGACTGCATAAATCTTATATACAATATGAAATTCTTCTTCTAATCGACATGTGTACAATGAATGAAATACACACAATATTCTCGCTGAACAATTGCTTTTTATGGGTTTTTAAAGAAAGATTACTTATTGAAATAGAGTTGATAGAGTTGATAAAAGGATTTTTTGACATAAACGTATCTGTCACACACCAGTGTGACACCCCTGCGGCAGTGGCGGGGGACACCTTTGTCGGTCGCATGGAGAGAGAGAGAGAGAGAGAGTGCACCCACACAAACATGAAAAAATAAACGCCATCTTCACCCTTCCCCCTCACGGGTTTTGGCAAAAAAAAAAAACTAAAATAACAGACAAAATAAAGTAAAACAGAGCGACACTTATTTCAGTTCCCCCCTTTGTAGCTAGTCTGCTTTCCAGCAGAGCAGCTCCTCCAACTTTTCGGTGGGGGATTACTTTTCCCTGTCTTTTTAAAAGAAACAAAACTGAAATTAAACGCAACTCAAATAAAGAAAACTTGCCCTCGGTGATAGCTGCCGGTCTCGGCTCTGAACTGTGGACAGCAGCACCCCTTTAAGCACCTGGGCTGATTAGCTAACGCAGCCCAGGTGCGTGTGCTCTCTCCACCAGCCGGCTCAGCCGAGACCAATCCCCTTTCCTGCGGACTGAATGCCACACTATCCATGTAAGAAACTATGAACAGAATATTATGCAGTAATGGGTATGGCTATTGAATAGCTTTTTGATACACTTGTAGTCCAGTGAATTATTTATTTACTTTTATTTTTTGTGAAGAAAAAGGGGAGGACCACTCAAAAAAACATCAGTCCATCTATATGGTTTAGTGAAGGATGTTGCTAATTAATATGGAATACTAAAATTGGCCATGATTGTTTTTGTTTTTGTACACTGAGGAGTATATTTTTGACTTCAGTGTTGAATCTGTGAATGTGAATCTCTTGATTAAGACGCTGCTTGACTAATAAAGTCTGTTAAAAAAATTTAATATTTAACCATCCAGCAATATAACTGATTTATAACTTCACGGCATATTTGTTTTTCTGTATGCAGATTTGTTAAAACCATTAACAAATACAGCGCTTCTCAATTTAGTGTTTCTTTAAAAATGCAAAACTGTAAAAACACTTTAAAAGCTTAAGTCTGTATGTAAAACAAAAACTGTTTGTGCTGCAGTGAACCCAGGAGCTGTTACTGGAGGTAATAACTAAGCATACGACATCTGAATCACATCAGACTTGTTTCACAACTGTATGTCTCACTCTGAAAAATAGATCACATGTTTATGGAAAAATTACATTAAATTCCAAAAGACCATGTTGATTCTGAACGCACTTTACAAAAAGCAAAAGATCCTTGTTGCAAGTCTGGCTGTAATATTACCTGTGCCAATAACCAAATATGTCTTAGCAAAGATGAGCATGTAGTCACCAGTGCTCTCTTGAGAAGGACTTTGCAGAAACACAGGTTGTATGCTGGTCTGTCCCTGTAAGAAGAAATAAAATGAAACCACATACTGTATTAGACTACAACACTTCTGCTTGCATTTGACCTTGTTAGGTTGGTGACACTGAGTACATGACGGGCTGACTGTAATTCACAAGCTTTAATTACATGTGCTCCTGCAAATCCTGCTCTAATCACTGTCCCTGTCTTTGTGCTTTATTTGGTGTTCACGTAGGTCATGTCATTTGATGTTTTAAGCTGCACATTGTGACAGCCCACGCCATACTATAGCAATGGGTCCAAAGCCTTTTCACCCCACTCAGAATTGACAAATGGGATAACTGCGAGTGTGCAAGTGCTTCTTAGTTTTTCGTGATGTGTACACAGATATAAAACATCACAGAATACCCAATATAGAACAAAAAGACTGGCCAACCATACATCAAATAGCACATTTGAGCACTGCTCAATATTGAAATAAAATTATTTTATTTAAATTATTTAAGCAATTCAGCATGAGGAGAGCTAAACATATTATTGAGGATAAATATCAAGTGCACTAATACAATAAATTGTATCAGTTTCTTCTTCCTGATTGGTCCTGTTCAACTTAGTTTGGAAGGACCCAGTATGCTTTGAGTGAGCCAGATTTCCTTGACTTTCAAAACAATTTCTGAGGAGAAATTCTCCAAGTAGTATTGTTGGTCATTATCTATTTTCTGAAAACACATTTAGCTAGCCTGTCACACATATATTGAAAACACAAAGGTCTCGCAGTATTTTTTTTTTTTTTTTTTACCAAACAAGGGGAACAGAGGATGAGGATGTTGCTGTTTGGATTTATAATTTATGTAGGTCCAAAGACCAAGTGCAACAGTTTTAAGCAGACCTAATTGTTTGAGAAAATGTCTGGCGTGGGTTAGTAGAACTCTGGTTAATTTCCTTTGTGATTAAAGAGTTGAAATTGAAAAATTTTCTATGAATGCTTACAAGGATTTTTTGAGATGCTCAGGGCCTGCGGTCTGAACAAATTGTGCTGGCGTGTGTTCAGCAGCTTTTACGGTTACTTGCAATGTTTTCAAAACAATTTTTTGACAAGCTGAAATAAATGTCACATGCAATTTATTGTTTTGGATACAAAAAGTAGCGCCTTTGAGTTTGTTCAATGAAAAAGATATACGGGGTCATATTTCCCAGACAAACCATTATCTATTTTAGAGAATTTAGTAAATGGCCTTATCTAATGTGACTTGTAATAAATGGCATTAATGCAATGGAAATACTGGCCAAATACTACATCAGTACTAGACAGTGTGCAGTTTCAATGGAATAATGCACTAGCATGCGCACACGCACACGAAAATAGAAATGAGTAAAAATGAATGGTAAAAATGAGATATTGTAAGTAATCACTCAGAATTATGCAATGAGAAAACCATGACTGTGCAATGACATGCCTGTTCCTTACTCTCCAGACTAAGACTAGTCTGGATGCATTTCACTGCCCCTGGAACCTAAAAAGACTTTAACATACTATTGTGGATCTTTTCATTTTAACTGGTCTATGCCTCTGCAAACTGAGAACAAGAGCCATTATAAGAGGATGGTGCTGATAAAGTCTGCCATAATGCAAATGTTCATGGCTGCAGCATGGAATTCAGTGTAAATGCAGCACATAAAACACATACTACCTTGACTGGAAATATTTTATAGGCTATGGTATGAAGCATATTCATACCATACAATACAATTCCACCACAGAATTGGTGGTAGTCGTATCTTCAGAGGAAATGCAATTTTAGCAGGAGCACTTAAAGATTTGCAGATAGGCATGCCTGCACTCAGACAAACCCAGACACACACACATCCGCACAGTCATACATGTACATGCACCACACACAAATAAGCATTTATGCTCCACCCACCCACCTACTCACACACACACACACACACACACACACACACACAAGGCATTGGAAGGAGTTCCTCCCCCTTCATGTTGATGACTACCCTGTATTTAAACACATACTATGCAGGATTCTTACATTGAAAATATTATAGAATAACATTATCATGAGGTATATCTATGGTGCACTGGTAATTTATGATTTTACGCACTTTTGCCGAATTCATGCACTGTTACCTGCATTTGCTATTCAACATTGTGTTGGGGCATTTCTGTGCACGGCCCTCTTTTCTGTGCGGGGAAGGGTGGGTGTGGCTACAGAGCATGTAGTTTGGCATCAGATTTGAGTGGAGAGTTTGTTGCTAGCTAGCTAGCTGCCCAGATACAGCAAAGCAAAAAGTCAAACCGACAGGGCTCATTCAAGAACTAGAGTTAATCTTGGAGTTGTTTTTCTTCTGTGACATCAGTTGTAAAGTATAAAAAAGTGACTCAGAGTTTGCTTGTTTTCTGTTGGACCTGTAAGCAACCTCAGGCTATCCAACCTAGCTACATTTGGTGGGGTAATCCGGGTGAGTCGGTAGGATTGAAGACAGAGGAGGAGGCTTGACTGTAAATTCAGGACCTCAGCAAGGCAAAAAAAAAATCCTATAAATAGGGCCTTTAAATACAGATTAAGCCCCATTTGGGTAAGAGGAGCTCAGCGGTAGAGCGTACTAAGCACATCTGATCAGTTATTAGCACAGGCCATTGGTGAGTATGCTGTATTTGTGATTATATCTTCACAGATATCAGTCTATTTATCTGCTTCACTGTGAGTGTACTGGGCCAAAGCCGCTGCCACTGAAGAGGTGGGGCTGGAACTAATTTAGCCATGCAGACTCAGGGACTCTGTGCATTTATTTTCTGGCCTTCGTGTTGCTTGATATGAGGAGCATCACAACACGACACCGTTACGTCCCCAAGATGGGCTAGGGGTGTAACAAAATGAATGACTATTAATTATTAATTTTATTTACACAATTATTTTTATATACAAAGAACAAACAGGAGGGGAAACACTGAGCGGTACCAAACAAAAGAAAAATAACCAAAAACAAAAATATAGGCTACTAACAATTCTAGAAATGAAAGAAACTAACTGAAACCCGAAAATCTTCTGAACCCAACTACACTGACTATGCTAGACTGAACAAAAACACAAGGGTGGTACACGCCCTTATCCACACACACACACATGAAAAAACACCTACCCAATTCCCACTCCTAACCCAACACAAAACCAGCAAACAAAACAGAGACGCAAACCCAAACTCGAAGTCTATTCAGAAAATACGGTCAATACACAGAAGTCAAAACAGCACAAAGTCACAACAGAACAAGGTCAATACGAAGGTGAACAAAAATTCAAATCTAAGTCACACCTGGGTAACTGACAATACGGTCTTACATAGGTGTGGGTCGGTTCCTCATTGGCCACCAGGCAGGTCCGCAGAAGAGGATTGGGGGGAAAACAACGCACACTTCCTCTGCCTCACCAATTGCAGAGTGACCTGTAGCACAGACTTGATGGAATAATGAGACAGGGAGAGAACAAAAACCTGGCACGCAACACATACACGCACACTCAGACATGCATATACTGTACAAGGCAATGCTTCTGATTTTGTATTCTGGTTGGAATGTGTAATCAACTAAACAAGGCTGCGACTTAGATGGCAATTAAGTGGGTGCCAGTGTAGTACTATAGGTTAGGGAACTGAACTTACCGTACAGAGTTCACAGGTTCAATTTCTGGTTTGGGTTCTGCTGTAGTATCCTTCAGTTGAGTAAGTCAGTCTGAATAATCCTAATGACTAAACAGAGCAACAAATGAATTGTTGAATGACCATCAAATTGATCTGTTCTATATTTCCTGGAAGAACTTACAAGGCTCTCCCCAATTAATTGAATTTGACGATTTTGAATTCATTATTTTAGTAACATGATTGAAGGGCAAATGGGAGTATGTCTGAATATCTGTCTCCTCACAATGAATTAATAACTTAATAGCAGAAAAAAAATCACAGATGGTTCAACATCATCTTTATGTCTCTGTAAATGTCCTGTATTGTCCCCCATTTGCATTAAAATGTATAATTTTGATGTTGAAATTCCTTTAAACACAATTTAAATATGCATGACCCAGACCAGCCCCACATAGCTCTTCCCTTGATAGTGCAGATGGATTTCCTTTCAACCCATTAAAGGTTTAGTGGAAATGACCAGTTTTCCAAAACAAATACTAAATGGTAGTGTAGGTATACAACCTGTAAAAACTGCTATGCTCTTAAATAATTATTAAAGTTGAATTTATATGCAAGTTTCACATGTTTTCTATTAAACAATAAGTTACAACAAAAGGAAGAGTTTTTCATAACTTGCTATTTTGGTTTGACATTACATATAGAAAATTATTAACATAATATACATTTACAAATGTACATAATTCAAAGTTTCTCATGATTTTTCTTGGATCATGAATGTGCGTGGCTGACGAGGGTGAAAGGTTCAATACGTGAAACACTTGTCAAGTTTTACCAACATCTAAACAGTCAACACACCTGTCGATGTGAGGGAGGAGAGTGTCGGAGGACCACACGCAACGGTACAGGGAATCAAAAAGCTTATCCCGGAGGAGATAAGCCACTGAGGCTAGCGAAAATGAGGAAGGGAAAAAATAAAACAGAATGACAGGAGCGAAAACTCAAACTCCCTGATAAGCCTTAAAAAACAGCCAAACAGAAAACCTTGTAAAAACAAGGGCGAGAAACAGAGAAATAAAAACACTGAGCACCGCTCAGGAACGAAAAATAGTTGGGATAGAAACCAGGGAAACCCAACGTAACTGAGTCGCAGCTCAGACCCAAAACAAAAGGAAAACTTGGGGTTGAACACAGATACCCAAGAACCTAAGACGCAGCTTAGGAAAACAAAAATGTAAAGCCCTAACAGTCTGCCTGCACAAAGCCCAGAAACACAGACCGAAATACAAACCTTCTAAGGGGGGAACGCTTCTTGAGAAGCGAGAACAGGAGGTTTAATAAACAGGCTCAGAAATACCTTACCGGCTCAATGAAAACATAAGTTGACACTGAAGCAAGGACTGAAAGTCAGACAGCGTCTTAAATAGCCTTGCCTGATCCAGGTGGCCGAAATCACGGTATAAGGAAGAATAATTGGAAACAGGTGCATCCAATTAGGTAATAATCAGGCCGGGAGGCCAAAAAACGGAACTGCACTCCAAACCCATGACAGTCGATACCTCATAAAATATACAGTACCTCCACACTATAGTTGCTTCCAAAACTGTTGACTTTATTTATTGATGAAATGAACAGAAAGAAACAATATTTTTAAGAAGATCTCCTGGTGAACAGCATCCACACAAGCTGAAACATTTGATGAAGGATGAAGTCATTGCCCAACTGAACCAATATATGGTGGATTGATGGAGAACCACTAGGGTCACATTACCAAATTGTTACAAGTTAAAAACATAACATGAGATTATTACAAAATTATTAATGACTTGCCAAACAACATGAGAACCAATGTGAGAAAATGTTTACATCTCTTTATTAATAGGCTATATAGGTTAATTTAGAAGTGCAAATAATTACTAAGGATATAAGCAATAGAAATTAACCGATGTGTCACAGGCAATATAAAGCAACCTTCTGAAGAAACAATGGAATCACTTGTTATCAATCTTATTATCAAACATTTTGGTGCCCATTCTTTAATAACTAATGACTAAAGGGTCCAGCCAAAAATAGACAAATAAATAATAATGGGGAAAAAACAAATAATTAGAAATGCAATAAATCATCGCAATCAGACTGATACCAAGCACACAGGCCAAATCTGGATGAAGAGGAACCACAGAACCTTCAAACAAGTATAAATTATTCTTCATGGCATTGGTTTAAAAACAATATCATCTTAGTAGATGGCAACTTCTTGTGAAATTAATAACTGAAACATGTTTTGACACTGAAATATCCTGAACAAACATATTTGTATGCAATGTTTCTGCAAGGATGCTGACAGCCACTAATGAAATGAGTTATTGTTTTGATTAATATTTTATGATAGGACAAAGATGACAAGCCCTGCTTCTGTTCTCCATGTTTCGACAACTTGCTGTTTTCACGAACTCAAGGGTCAGAGTCATGAATGCTGTAGATCATGTTGCTGGCTGACACTTCTTTCCTCGCTGCATGATTAATAGCCTTAATTTTGACTCATTTCTGAAGAATTAGGATTTATAATGAACTGTGCTACCAAGCTGATGTAGAGCTTACATAATGTGGAATAAGTAAGTATATAAGCAATTAATGAAAATTGATTAATGGCTGAAAAAACTTCAATGCAAATTAACACATTTATCCTTTCTCCCATAATTCAATTGCCGAGTGAAAGGCTATTTTCACTGGCAGGCTTCACTGTACAGAATAAGAGATTGTCTTTGTCATCTGAAAATGTCAATAAACCTGCTGCAATAAAACTGCTTGAAGTAGCACAAAAATAAGTGCCGGTACTTATATGAGCAAAATCTAGAGCAAATGTTTCAATAGGACCAGTGACTAAAGAGACATCTGCATTTAGATCTATGGTAAAGGCATCAGTAAATATGGTCTGAAATTGTGGTTGAAAGCCCACATTTGATGACAGTGATGCTCATGCATTAGTGTGATATGTAAGTAAAAACAGAAGAGCAACTCTTCCTTAGATGACTGAGAATGTCAATGCCGGGCGCAATCAGACTGTGTAAGCAAGAAGTCCATCGACAACTACATAGAGAGGGATATTAAAGTTGGTTTGCCGTGCATGAACTCCTCATTACAAAGATGAATGCACATTTGAGTGTTCAATGGTGCAAAAACCACAGGCACTGGTCTATAGAGATGTGTAAAAAAGTGATATGGTCAGATGAGTCATCCTTCACCATATTCTGGACAAGTGGGAGAGTGCATGTGTGGCGTAAACCAACAGAACGGTACAGGCCTGAATGCTGAACCCCTACAGTGAGGTGGCTCTGTAATGCTGTGGGGGGCATTTTCCTGGCATGGTTTTGGTCCACTTCTCCCCTTAGAGGGAAGGGTCACTGCAAATCAATACAAAGTTATTCGGAGTGATCACCTTTATCCTATGAAGAAACATTTCTATCCTGATGGATGTGGTCTCTTCCAGGATGACAATGCCCCCAAACATAAATGGTTAGATGAGTATGAAAATGATGTGAATCATATGCATGGCCTTCACAGTCACCAGATCTCAACCCAATTGAACACCTATGGGAGATTTTAGACCAGCACTCTCCACCACCATCATCAAAACACCAAATGAGGGAATATCTTTTGAAAGAATGGCGTTCCATTCCTCCAGCAGAGTTCCAGATACTTGTTGGGTTTTCCTTTATTTTGTCACCCATCTGTATGTATCATGCATATTATTTATAATTCTTCATTTGCAAGTTGTTGACTCTGACAAAGCCCAGCTGACCAAAACACATACACTTTTCAATGTGTCAGTAAATAAGTAAATAAATAAATAAGAACTTTCAATTCCCTCAGCTTTGGGGAGACAGAGAGACAGATTCAAAAAGGGAATGATGCTTCATTCTCTTTGGCTCGGAATGACATATTAAAACTGTAATATGAGAAAATCTGCTGCGGGCTTCACATTCATTTGAACTTGTGGAGACATAGGGGGAGATATGGGGGCACTTACTTATGCCTGGACAAACATGCAGAGATAAAACACTCTTTGTGGGGGGGGGGGGGGGGGTGAATGAGAAGAGGGCTGAAAATCCACATTTGCCGTGCAATGTGTGTGTGCACACGTGCATGAGTGTGTATGTGGGTGTACTCTGTGTATGTGTGTGTCTCTATCCAAACAATTACAATCATGGCAATCAGTCAATGAGAAATCAATCAATCAATCAATCAATCAATCAAATCTACAACAATGCCAGTAGGACACATGTACCACTTGGCAATCTGATGTTCCAGGGCTTCCAAGATCTGCACTTAACCTTTTGCTGGTGGTATTGCCATCTTGCTTCTTTTCACACCACTGATTGCAGCTTAGCTCGCATAGAGTGGAGTAGGAGTAGAGCTGGCAGTTTACTCCCTAAGAAGAAAGAACTTCAGGATTGAGAACCACCGGCGAACATGTCCAGGATCACTGTTGTTGGTATACTCAGTGAGAACACCGCACTGTTTAAAGTCACTCCACGCCACTGGGGCGTGAATAATTACGAGGCAGCTATTACCCGGGGCTGGAATCTCGCCCAGACCTCCGTCACGCGGCTATGCCATGGATGTATAAAGAGAAGGGCTACGTGAGATCACAACACAAAACAAAAAGTTTAAAGTGTTTAAAGTGGCTTTAGTTTATCTAGCTATTCAAAAGAAGAAAAAAAGGTGAAGGAGATGGTACATTCGCCCTCTAAATCAGAGTAGGACGGAGAATGGAGAGTTTTGTCTGTACATTCGGCAAATGCGGAGTTTAGACGAGAGGGTCCACTTTCTCTTTTTTCTCTTATGTGTGCTAGTAGCACCATATCTTTGGTAGCATCCTTCATCAAACATGCAGGAACTCACAGAATCCCCATCTCTACAGAAGAGAGATTGGCGTTGACTCTCCGTACATTAGCATGTGAAGTCTGCCCTCTGAACTCTCAATCGTGACGTAACCAACCATGTGATATGAACAAGAAAGAAGTTTTCCAAAAGTTCTTCCTGGAGGCCGTCACACACTGCACCGTACGAACCCAGAACACCGCGTCTTTTTGTTCTTCAGTTGTTCTCATTGCTTCGTTTTGCTCAAAAAGTTCTACTTCTTACCAAGTATACTGCCTACTTAAGGCCTTTCATATGCAGCTTCGGCATGTAGTTCATGGGTGCCCAACTGCCCAGAGCAGAGGTCACTAGAGAGTGATGAAACGTGGACCCCCTAACTGACTAAACCAGGGGTGGGCAATTCCAGTCCTGGAGGGCCAGTGTGTCTGCAGGTTTTTGTGTCCACCAATTACTCTGGCAAAATGAGCTAATTGGCTGTATGCACCAACACTTGTTTATTGGTAGATTAGATCACAGTAAAACGTCTCGTATACGGACACAAGGACAGTCTTCTGCTGTCATTCATGCGCTTATCAAAAATGTGGCTAAAATGCCAGATGGCGTAAATGTTAGGGGTAATTAAGTAATTAAGGCCAGAAGTTGACGTGGAAACCAGAAACAGATACGGCCCTCATTGCCCACCCCTGGACTAAACCCTCCCATATCCTGGGTGAGGCAATCGCTAATTGCATGTCTCAGAATATAGCCACACATGCTCCAATGAGAAGCGACTTTGTAATCATCTCCATTCATTTTAGGGGCAGCTGATTTTTACATCACGGCATGCTGAGATAGCTGGTGATGCGAGTCAAGCCAGCATGGTGTGATAACCAATCAGATTAAAGATCTGTCATGTAAACTGTCGCCGATTTCAAATTTCATCTATCCATTCCACATAGTTCTGTTCAGGAGAACTCATCAATTATTTCTGTGTGGGGATTTCCAAAATATACGATCAATATACATTTAAGGAACACTGTTTTTAAAATATAAAATGTCCACAAGCAGCCGATCGGGGATGGCGAGAACATTCCCAGGCGCTTTCATTGAAGGATGTGTGGCTTTACCTTCAGTCAGCCCTGGCATGGTCGGCATTTGATCTGAGACCATTGGGCTCATCCATACACCACAGCATGATGCTGTAACTGAATAAGCTACCCAACAGCCCCATGATTTATTCATTAAGTGACAGTGAAAGACATGGCTTCTCTACAGTCTCAAAAGACCAAGATATGTTGACAGAATGGCCTAGTAATTAAAAACTTTTCTTAAATTCATATGTATTCGCTATCCTCCATCAAGCATTCCATCCCGTAGACCAGTGGTTCTCAAACTCGGTCCTGGGGGGACCACTGTGTATGCTGGTTTACATTTTCCTCATCTGCAATTCCAGAATTTTAACAAGCTGTTAAATTAGGTGCTTTTCATGTTTTAGAGCTGGGGTCCCCAGTCTTATCCAGAAAGGGCCAGTGTGGGTGCACACATCTGATTCTACTCATCAAGGTGCTTAGCAAAGACTGGTTGGTTAGTAGAATCAGATGTGTGCACCCACACAAATTAACAGCTTGTTAAAATTCTGGGATTGCAGTTGAGGTTGGAATGAAAACCAGCATACACAGTGGTCCCCCAGGACAGATTTTGAGAATCACTGCCGTAGACATTCTACTTATCCTTCCATGTCTTAGTATGGAATATAATTTAAGCTTTCCCAAAACAGCAATTCTGAAATATATCTCCAATGGCTATAAAAAAACCTCAAAATGCTAATTAAGAATGATACACTTTGCATTTGTGAGAACTCCCACAGAAACACCAAACAGCGGAAGCATCTGAGTGATGAAGGAACGCATGTGGTCTTACCTGGTGCTTCTGGAAGGGGATTCCTTTAATGATCTCTCCATTATCTGACTCAAAATGAGTGTTTTAACCTTTCCTCTGTGCTAACAGTTATGCATAAAAGAAGGAGACATGTTTTATGCCAGTAGTGTGGCTCTAAACAGATCACTATCTATCTTGGTAGACACGGACATGCCTCTGGCTTGTGTAGCCTGCATAGATACAGTTGTGTATCTTGCTATGATACTAGTGCATAGGTGACTACGGGGTGCAGATATACACACATAGTAGAGCATTAGGACCTTAAAACTGCTAGGTGTGCAGTGGTAAGAGTCAAAAAGGAATGCCAGGTCAAACTGAATGTAATTTATTGTACAGTGTGTTCAATAATAGCAATATACAATGGTGCAAAATGTGTGCGTAGTTGAATGGCTATACATATAAGATGCGCAGGAGACCATGTTGACGAGTCTCGGAACCGTTGCACTTGTCCCTTTATATACTCAAGGATCAAAGGAAAAACCCAAAGTCATCAAATATATTATGACACAATCATAACAAAGTAGTACAATGATCCTGCTTGCACTACCACTGTAAGAATATCACAACGTTGTAGCTGAGACACCAACTTGTTCCCCACGACATAGGCTTCCCAACAATACCTAACATGATTACACTGTATAATGGAGAACCTAATGTTTACATAATGCTGATCCAGTAGAATGTTTTGCAACTGAGCATTGTCTCTTTATCACACCCTGCTGTCTCCCTGTCAGCACAGTAAACACAGTCTGTTTTCCTTTTAAGGGTCTGCTAAGGGGCACACTTCTGTAAACTGCCCTACACGCTTTAACATAAATATCTGCTGATTTAAATTCAAAATAAGAATGGTAGCAAGGTATGCATCTGAAGAATAAAAAGCTAATAACTACGGCCACTTTTTAAGTTAGTTGATCCTCAGAATAGTTATTCGCTTAGAAATTTCTTTAATTTGAACACAGAAAAGAGGAGTAGTCCATGTCAGCCAGCATTCAAAGCGGTTACAACCTTACAGGTTGCTAAAAGAGCATACCATCATTCTCTCCCTTCAGAAGTGAAAAGCGCAAAATTGGAGCCAGCAGCCCAGTAGACCTTGTAATTGACAGCAACTCTGTCAGCTCTGGCTGAGCTTCCCGAGGCTAAGTAAGGTGCAACAAAGCCATCTATTCTTTAAGGCTGGCATTCACCGCAGACATCTGAGAGGCTGATTTCAAAAAGATTAGGCACCTTGAATCATGAACAGTTAGCTCCAGGCTCTTACCACAGGGATTGTTTTCTTTGATGTGGAAGAGAGCTGATACACAGAGCCGGCTCTCCAGATTTCAATTAAACCAAGCTGCCATTTCAGGAATTAAAAGTGCCCTGTAGTTTAGATAGAATGTGCGTGCAATTCCATGCAACAGCGGAGATTCAAAATACACAAACCCTTCCCCCTCCGCCAACTAGTTCATGAATACTGGTTTATGATCTTGAGGATGACTAGCAAATGTAGACAGCTGAGCAAATGAATCCATTCTGAATATTTTGTTTCTATTGTGTACTTCTGATACACTGTATGAACAAGATCTCTGGACAGCATTCATTCTGAAAACAATTACAGTGGACACAATCTTCTGTACCCATTTGTGAGGAGGTCAAATGAGATGACGGTTTCATATTAATTTATCTGAGAATATTAGTCTGGTGAATACATATAATCACCCATATATAATGACTATGCTGGTTTCTGCAAAATAAATAAAAAATATCATTCAGGTGCTCAAAAGATTTTCAGAGGAGAGTAGGAGGCAATAAACTACAGACAAACTGGCCTGTCTAATTTTCTTTCTGATAACCACAAATTCTAAGGCCAGTGTGTTCTAACAGATACTTAATGACTGGTCTATCTCAGTCCTTGAGCACTCTTAAATGATGAGGATGAAGGAAAAGATGATGAGAGTGGCATTTGGGAGAGCTGTTCACGCTGAGACCCTGATGCAGACAGGACTCAGGTGGAGAAAACACGGCCAGAGGCCAGAGCATACAGGAGGGTACAAAAATGGCACCCCCTCCCTCACATAGCTCCAAAGATTACAGGTCATGACCAGCGACTGAGCAGTTGTCTTATTCATTTGAGGAACCTTTTCCCTTCCAAATATAGAATCAGCAATTGTATCCCTGCATTTGCCTCTCTGCCCCCCCCCCCCCCCAACCCTGTTTTATAAGCACTGCATCTGGAATACATGCAGTATGCCGGTGTACTCACCCACAAACTATACTAAAGGCCAAACAGTAACACAAGAGAATTAGTGCCTGATCTAGGACAGCTCTTATCTCTTGCTGATGACAACTGGTTTCCTGTGGGCAACTAGCATGTTATTGGAGGGACTAAGAGAGAGAGCCACAAGGTTTGATAGTTTCATTGTTACTTGTCGCATGACTGATTAATTAAAGTTGGTGATTAAACTATTATCTCACCTCATCTGACTTCAGAATATGATAGGCCAGTAACTCAAGAAGTTGCAGGTTTGATTCTCAGTTGGGCCACTGCTTTCATACCCTTACGTTAAAGGCATTCAATCTAAATTGCTATGGTAACTATCCTATAAAGCTCACTTTCTATAAACAGATTGTCTGTGTGATTCACAGAGAGCATAAATGGGAAATGTGGAGAGCTTGAGGTTCTGAAGTAAATTTTACCAGCTCTAGACATTCCCATCAAATTCCCATCAACCCCTTTGTGACACATTTTGCCAATCAAATACAAAAAAAAAAAAACATGACAGTAATGATAGTAATAGTAAGGGAAGTGTTCCCAGAATAGCTGACTTCATGTTCATACTGTAATTAGTTTGGCTGGATTTTTATAATTTATTCTGTTACAATTACAGTGTGCCACAAGTATAGTGTTCCTATGGTAGCACAACTTATTCCACTAATTTTTCAACTATTCTACATATCAACCTTATATCATTGTACAAAAAAAGATTGTTTCCTTATATATCTTTAATACCAAGGGCACAGTGGTGCCGTGGGTAGCACTGTTGCCTCACAGCTCGACAGTCCTGGGTTTGAATCCTGCCTGGGCCTTTCCCCATCCGTGTGCATGTTCTCCACGTGTCCATGTGGTTTCCTCCCAAAATCCAAAGACATGCAGATAGGCTAATTGGAGACTCCAAATTGTCTATAGGCATGTGTTTGTGAGTGAATTGTGTGTGTGCCCTACAATAGATTGGCAGCCTGTCCAGGATGTATTCCTGCCTCTCACCCAATGCAGGCTGGGATAGGCTCCAGCACCCCCCGCGACCCTGCCCAGGATAAGTGAGTATAGATAATGGATGGAAGGATGGATGAATCAGCGAACATTGCGACCCTTGTACTGTAAGTGTTGTCACAGATGAAAGATTGCATTGATGTGGATCATAATATTGGATTGTGCATTCATTTCATCCAAAATGACGTCCATGACAAAATCAAAGCATTTAGCAAGGCTTTCTATGGCAAAATTATGGGTTAGCATTATGGGTCTCAATTCCAAGTGAAGATAGCGCTCACAACTGTTGCTTTAGCTTCAGTAAAACAGGAAGATAGCCTTGCTTGACATATCATTGTAAACAAACAGAAACTTAACAGTCTATGTTGTATGGTCTATGCTGTATGGGCTCAGCTCTGGCCTTTCTAATTCAGCTCATAAAACAGTGCTCTGACAGTTCATCTGACAGCGGTCATCTGTGATTAGCCTCACTTACAGAGGGCGGCATCTGCTGGGAGGAATTTGGAGAGAAAAATGTGGAAGAAATATTGGAATATTCTTATAATTACACATATTATTTGTGTTAGTTAAATTTTTTGAGCTAAATGTCTTACCCAGGTTTTGTTTTCAGTACATAAAATGACAAACAATATATTGTGTTATTGGAAACAATTGGTTTTGCGGGTAGATCTTTCAGTAAGTATCACGCTGAATCTGTGCCTTGGAGATGCTGCTCTTTTTTGCTGTATAATCATGGCAGATTTATTTAAAAGCTAAGCAATTGACAAAATGCAGTTGCATAACTGTAGAATCTACATGAAACTATATTTCGTGATATTTAATTAAAAAAACCCCAATCTATTTCCTCTATGCGGCTGTTGGCAAAGACAGACCATTATTGCTATAGAAAATGATGTATGTTTCTCAGTGTGAACAATTTTTCAAATCAAGCAAATGTGTTAAAACCTTTAATTATTTCCCACTGGTGCAACACTGCTATCAAACAATGACATGCCACATTTTACATACATATAACACTATGATTGGGAACAACAGTTGCGTGGATTGGAAAAAACATTCAAACCAAGAGATGTGCTGTCCACACATTCATCCATTATCTATACCCGCTTATCCTGAGCAGGGTTGCGCGGGGTGCAGGAGCCCATCCCAGCGTGCATTGGGCGAGAGGCAGGAATACACCCTGGACAGGCTGCCAATCTATCGCAGGACACACACACCATTCACTCACACGCTCATACCTATGGGCACTTTAGAGTCTCCAATTAGCCTACCTGCATGTTTTGGACTGTGGGAGGAAACCCACAAGGGCATGAGAAGAACATGCAAACTCCACACAGAAAGGCCCTTGCAGAATCACACAGAAAGTAAACAAAGATCTCAGTGAAAGTTCTCAAAGCTCTCTCCAGTGCTCTCACGGGTCTAATGAGGGAGACATTAACTGGAAACCAGACGACTACATCAGTCACTGTGTGATTCACCTTGTGGAACAACACAGGAAGTAATGCATACAATAATGATTAATTTGGGAAAACCCAAGCCCTTGGCACATTCTGCAAGGTCCTTCTGGGAAATGTAATGTAATGTAATGAAAATGTGTCGGAAAGCATACATACACACCTGATTTCTGACACGAAGCGTGGGAATGGAGAGGGTATGTGAACTGCAGAGATCTGTATTTTATTTTATTTTTTCAAAAAAAAAAATAGAAAAGCAAAAAGTCATTCCCTTAATTTGTGAAAGAAAAGAAACTTGGTGATAGAACACTGCTTCTGCTGCTTGGAAATGGAAGTCGCTTGGTTATTCAAACAGCTTTCAGTCTGATGGCATACTGCTTTTTTTTTTTTTCGCACTACAGAGGCACCAATAACGGGGGGGTTCTTAAGCACAGAGAGAGTCCCACTGTTTTTCATATGCATGTGAAGTGCGTCTTTTGATCAAGATGAGGAATGTTAAGAGTTGGATAGCTGGTGAGTGTTCCTGAGTGGTCCTGCTGTCTGCGGGCTGTAGTACTGATTTACAAAATGCTGGTCTACCCTGTGTTTGCTCGTAACATCAGCCTGCTCTCCATCAAGGTGTATCAGCACAGATCTTTGACAACTGCTATAGCCCTGTATATGTCTACTGTACTTCAAACAACATGTACGCACCACTGGGCAGATTGCTGAAGATTAAAACCTTCTCTCAAAGAGCCACCACGCTCAATGTAATGTATTTCCCAAGCAGAATGGCAACACAGAGAATCCCAGCAGTTGCAACAAAGGGAATCCTCCATTCGATTTTTCTTGATAGAGTCTTGTCAAGTCCTGGGTAGGGCACTGCCATTGTACCCTTGAACAAGGTACTTAACCTGAATTGTTTCAGTAAATTATCCAATGTATGTATAAATGTGTACTTTGTAAAAAATGTAAAGGTTGTGTTAAGTCACTCTGGATAAGAGCATCTGCTAGATGCTGTAATGCAATATAATGTAATGTTTTGAAGAGAATTGAAAAAATAGATTATTACAGAAGTGACTGACATTGGTAACAGGACTGTGTGCAATTCAAGCAGTTTCAAAAGACTAATTCAGCTCGAGCTTACCTTCCGTCCTCTTTGCCTCTTAATTTCAGAAAATTCTGGTTGCTAACAACAGCTTCAAGAGTATTCATTACACATTTAAAATTGGAATGTTTCTACTTAAAATGGTATGGAAACAGAACTTGACGTGCTAAGAATACAGAACTAATCTACAGAGTAATCTATGGTTCAGTCTTGTCCTGAAGTTGACATTTAGCATATGTTCTTATTCAGAGAAACTTTTTATAGTACATTTATTCAACTAGACATCCACTAAAGCATGTCAGGGTAAGTACCCTGCTCAAGGATACAGCAACAGTGCCTCACCTGGGAATGGAACCTGCAATTTTCCAGTCACAAGCCCTGGTCTCTAAACGTTTTACTACACCACCATAGCATGGCCCACTCTGACCTCCACAAAAGTGGAAGCAAATACTGTTTGAGTTCAGTTTCTGTTTCACTGTACAGAGGGAGAAGAGGATCACCTTTAATATTGTTTAGCTGAATGTACTGTACTGTAATCCATTTTAGTCTCTTTGATATGTTTTGGGATGAAATAACTCACATGAATAGATAAATGTGAAGCTCAGTAATGTTCCAAGTCACAGAGTAAACATCCGCTGAACACTGATATTGTTTGTTTCATGTCTTACACCAAATCATTTGGGCATTAGTGTTCCATCCTGCCCGTTAGAGTACACACAATCTTTTCATCCATCCAGTTTTTAAATAGCTGTGATATCTGCAGTCAGACTGAATGCCAAAACTGATTTGACTTGACTTGTTTATTTGATGATTTAAGCAAATTTTCTTGTGAGTGAACAAGTGGGAGAGCAATCTGATTTCCTGTTGTCCTGCATTTTCATGCCTTTTCTTTGTTATTTTCATTTGCTGATTGGAGCCCTCCCCCTCTGGATAATGCTCTTTCATTATGTACGAGCTCCCATCCACTGTGGGCACAGTCAGTATCTATACATACTTTTCTCTATCATCATTAAGGAGGCGGTTGACAGCAATTTTATGGTATGGCTCTTCAACTTTTAACTGCAGAATTTAAGTAAATACAGTACATTTTTCTTACAATATGCATAGAAAATCAAATGATGATGAGCAAGAATAAAAAAGCAATACTTCTTTAAATGTTACCCAAAGAGAATCCCACTGAATACTACAGCATGTCACTCTGGATAACAGCATCTGCCTACAGATAAAATAGAAATAGAAATAATATACTTCCCCCATGTTAACCCTGTGAAAAGAAAAACAAATTTAGTTTGCTTTTATTTCATATAGCAAGTCAATTCACAGCCAATTAGGAGCATAACACTAAATTAGATCTTATCTCTGACATCAACACATATTTCTTACATTTTCTCCAAGGCTGTAAATATATAGATCTGGTAGGGCAGTATTGAGGGCAAGCAAACTTACAGTACTGTAAAATAAGGAATATGCATTATTGCTTCCTGTGTACATAAAAATGCACCATTTTGTTACGTTTTATTTCATTGGAAATGGATGCAATCAAACCCGGTGAAACACAGCACAACCAAATTTATCATTTCAATTGGGGGATTCTCAAGCAGGCAAAGAGCTAGCATTGTGGCACACAAACCAAACTCTAGTCTCTCTCTTCACAGTTCAGTGACATCAGCTCATCATAAAAAAGGGGCATGTCCCTTGGCAAAGCAGACTATCAGACTGCAATGATATTCCTAGAAAAGTCATATTTGACAGGTGAGATTACAATAATATGAATGGGAAAAATTCATGGGAAAGGAAATGGGAAAAAGGGGAAATGCTAAATGGTACAAGAGTGATTTCCTAATGTTCACAGATGAGCACAGAAAATATTCTTGATCATTTTAATATTCCAACTTCAAAACAAGAACATCAAAGGGGGCATTACAGAAAGCTGAGCTTATATGCTGTATTCCCTTACATGTACAATATGCATAGCAGAAGAACATATTTATTTGATGCAAAAATGTTTCAAAGGTCAATGGAATTATTCTTAATTAATATGTTTATTTATACACAGCGCTTTTTTTCAGTTAAAAGGAATAAACAGGTGCAATATTCATGACCAGAAACAATATATATGAATTGTTGCCTTTTTTTTTTGTAAAAGCTTGAATGCAGCAAAATTGTGTGCAACAGAAACCTCGTATTCTGAAGCCTTCTGAAAGAACTCCCAACATGTAAATGTGGATGGATGCAGTAAAGGGAATGAACTAAAGCCAAAGACAAACTGGTGGGGGAGGTGGGTGGGTTTGTGAAAAGCAGGCCTGTACAGAGACAAAATTACACCAACATTATAAATGTAACATGTTCATGGTCTGTGCTTCCTCTGTAATTAATTCCACTGGCTCTCAGGAAGAGAACTCAATCAATGTTGACCAATGCCCAAATAATGTGTATGTCAAAATAACTTGTTTAGACCCCAAATAAACAATTAAAACCTTCACATTTTGGATTAAGAATGGCATCAAATTGACAGGAAAAACATTAAAAACATGTCCAAACTTTGTGATATTCTATTTTCCCCATGTTGCCTAAGATTGTCCCCTTCTCTTAGTCAACACACATGAAATAAATGCACAAAATTACCACCTGGTTCCATATTCATAACACATTTTATAGTAGCAAAGCTAATCCCAGACTATAGTAGTATAGTCTGGGATTAGCTTTGCACTGGTTAAGGAGCAGTCTATGGAACAGGGATAATTATTTTTGATCATCACTCCTACTTTGAGGGGCTCTGTGAATGCAGCTCCTAGACACATTTCATACAACTGAAAGCCCATCCAATCATACAGTAAAGTAGGGAGTATACTTCGTACGAAGTAGAACTTTTTGAGCAAAATGAAGCAATCAGAACAACTGACGAACAAAAAGACGCGGTGTTGTGTGTTCGTATGGTGCAGTGTGCGATGGCCTCCAGGGAGAACTTTTCTTTCTTGCTCTCCGACCTCCCCCTCTCAGCTATTGGTCCAAATATCACATAGTTGGTTACGTCACGGTTGAGAGTTCAGAGGGCTGAATTCACATGCTAATGTACGGAGAGTCAACGCCAATCTCTGTTCTGTAGAGATGGGAATTCTGCGAGTTCCCGCATGTTTGATGAATGGTGCTACTCGTTTCAGCAAGTCATCAAAACACCTAGCACACATTCGGAAATAAGAGAAAGTGGACCCCCTCGTCTAAACTCGCATTTGCCGAATGTACAGACAAAACTCAAAATTCTCTGTCCTACTCTGATTTAGAAGGCGAACATACCATCTTCTTCACCTTTTTTTCTTCTTTTGCATAGCTAGATAAACTAAAGACACTTTAAACACTTTAAACTTTTTGCTTTGTGTTGTGATCTTGCGTAGCCCGTCTCTTTATACATCCATGGCGTAGCCGCGAGACAGAGGTCTGGTTGAGATTCTAGCCCCAGTTAATAGCTGCCTTGTAATTATTCACGCCCAAGCGGCGTGGAGTGACTTTAAACAGTGCGGTGTTCTCACTGAGTATACCTACAAGAGTGTTTGTGGACATGTTCGCCGGTGGTTCTCAATCCTGAAGTTCTTTCTTCTTACGGAGTATACTGCCAGCTTAACACTGTGTTGGCAGCTTCTTAAGAAGTGAGTGCTCAGATACCTCTATCCACCAACAAGATGACGTGGAGGATTCATTCCTTTTTCATGCATTGAAATGGGGAAGCCAGTTAATGTGACACAGACATGGCTCTGTCTCCATCACAGAGCTAAATGTCTTCACTCCATTTATATAGGTCCACAGAGGTTACATTTGCATTACACAAACGTACAGCTCATACACGTTTTATCTTTTCCAAACCGCAATACCTTCAGGAGAGTGAGGCACAAATGAACAATAGCTTTTCAAGAACTGAAAAATTCCCATTTCTTTTTGACTATTTTTTCTACACAAACTCATATCTCAAAGCACAAAAAAAAACATCAGTCTGCAAGAAAACACACACACACACACGCACACATACAGACACACAAACAACACACACACGCACGCACACGCACGGATGCATGCACACACAAATGAGTTCCTGGAATAAAAAAGGATGGCTGTATTACTGTATCAGTAAAATGGAACCTTCAAACGCTTCTGAATTAACTACACAGTGTTATCATTTTAGCAAGATTGCATGGTGAAGGAAGCATGATGAAAGAAGCAAGAAGGAAATTGCAGAATAAAATAAATAATGGTGACATGCAGTGTCCTCTCCGTATACAAAGTTTACCCCATGTGAAGTCAAACTTTTCAGGCAAACATTACGGAACCAATTTAATTTAATGAGAACTCCTGTAGGTACCATGGCCTACAAAAGACAGTGAACTACAAAGCTCATATGTCTACCTCAGACTGACTCACGTAACCACGCCCCTTTCTGCACCTCTCCTGTAACAGTATTGGCTCACTGTAAAAAACACGCAGCCTTCGATAAAAACGGAGGTTGCTGGTGTTTCGTTCTCTTTTTCCTCTCCTCTCTTCTCTTTTTCCCATTCTTCTCTTTCCCATTCCGCTCTCGCTTCCATTGTCCTCTCCGTGGACTCGCCACCCATCTTCCGTCTCCCTCCCGCGTGAGTCCACACGCCAGGAACAGTTTGCAAGGCCTGCAACAGAGCCAGGCCCGAATATCCTCAGTGGCTGCTGGCAGAACAAGGCGCTACGAATCGCTATTTTTAGAGGTGGTCGAAGAACCAGGAGAGCCACGCACGACCGACGCATCCTGCAGAGCGAGTCCCAAGAAACACTGGAAACCAGGAAACATTTTAAACAACCAACTTAAAGCAAAGGACACTCAAGTAAGGCTGTAACTCTGGGCTTAGTACAATTAGCGACGGACCGAATTTAGCCACATTTATGATTGGATGTGTGTAACTGTGAGGGTTATTGTGTTTAATGATTAATGTAAACCATCCGTTTGTTCGGTTGGCTCTTAGCCATCCACCGCGCTGCGTCACGCACAGAACATATCTTGCATGTGATCTATTTTAATTACTAACCGGTCAAAACAGGGCATGCTGATCTCTATCAAACATCTATAGATAGCTATTCAGTTACCCTATATCTGTTTGGTACGCTTTGTCTATATTCAAAAACCCCTCCATTCATATTCCATCTTGTTCCTTTGTTCTCCGTGAACAGGTGTCCGCGGTACACAACCCCCCACATAGGAGAACATCCAACATTCCTCTCTCACATACTCACACGCACACACAACACCTACACACACATGCACTCACATAGTTTGCTATACATAATTGTAGAGAATTGTGCTTTGCCTTTTCGGTACTTTGTGTGTAATAAACTTTATTATATTTACACGGTTGTCTGTATATATATTACCTTGTGTTGAATTGAGTCAGCCGCTGTTAATCCAAAGAACTTAATGAATACCTTCACCCCCTTAGCTAAATCATTTATATTAATTTAGTATTAGCTGAATGATATTATGATTTGGTTAAGATTGACTATAATGAGTAAGTTTAATAATAATTTAATTATTAATTCGAATTGCTCATTTATAGTTTGTATAATTATTATGAGACTGATTTTTACATGCTGGCGTCACCTGTGAGGATATTGATGTATATCTTCTACAGTTTGGTGCCCCACTATGAGAAGTAGCGGCATGTCCCCTACACTCCAAACACTGGGAAGAAAAACTCCTAGCCATTCCCAGGTCTGAGAAATAACAAGTGCTTTTCCTTCCCTTTTGCAAAGTGCACAGTTCCAGTTTGATCACAACACATCATAAAATTCCTCTTCTACTTAGTGTCTGTTTCTGGCTGGGCTGTCTAATGTACTTCGTTATTGGCGCTAGTCTGGACACTGACAGTTTCACTCAATTTCATAACCAAGATTCGGCAAGAGTTAGTATTTACATTCGGTGGTGGAAAATGCGTATTGCCAATAAAAAGAGATGAACTAGGGTTACTGAGTGGCAGACTGGGTTGAGCCTATGATAGTATTGACTATGCCTGCCTAGACCACAGGTGAAAGGCAATGTGGCTGAAATCAGTGAAGAAGTTGCAGATGGTTGGACATACAGTGCCAGGTATTTATCAGACAGCCTTGAATTGCCTTGGTTTATGCTGGATGACTGGAAATATTTATTTGCTTATTTTGTAAAAAAACTGTCATTTAAGTCGAAGAAGAGCATTTATTACACATTTGCTGTGAAATCACACAAAATACCCCTTCAGAAATAAAAGACAAAACATTATTTCAGTCCAAATGTGGGAATAAAGTCAACCAAATTGGATCTCAGCTAGTTAGCAAGATGGCATGCTAACATCAAGACATCTCAGCAAGAAGAAAGTATACCTTATAAAATGTATTATTTAGGCTGTTATTCTGGCTGATGAGAACATTGTCATTTTATGAAGAAGCCTAACAGTCATTTGCGTAGTGCTCAGACACAATAGCGACAATGAAAAGAAAACACCACTTATAGATCACAAATCATCTTGGTTCAGTGAAAGTGTACTTAGTTTTAAAATTAAGGTTGTATCAAGGTTTTGTTTTCAGAAATTTGATGGTTATGGCAACAGCATTCCCTCAGGACCTCATTGGGAAAAAAGAGCTTAAATTTATGCCCACATTGTGGCAGGGTGTAGTATGCAAGAAGGATGCTAGTTAGGGAAGGCACACAACTGGATTGTATTATGAATCAGTTCAGGATTTAAAAGTGTGCTTTTTTCTACAGTAGGCATCTGAGACCAGGAACTCACACCAAACTGTGAGTGACAGAGAGAAAGAAAGACAATGAGATCAAGAGAGACCTGGCCGAAAAGCTGGTGTTTTGGTTTAATTCATTTATCTTCTGTTGAGTTAATTTAGTATTTTTACCTGGATCCCATGTGTGTGATAGGAGAAGCTATTTTCGTTCGTTTGTATTATGTATCAGGGAAAATGCGGTGAGCTCTCTCTCATTCTCTCTAAATTAAAGACCGGTAAAAACTGGAATTTCCACAGCTCCCTGTGTTCAGCTCTTCTGTTCATCCCAGAGGTGTGTCCTGGTGTGTGGCATACATAAATCAAGCTAGGATAGGACCCTAAATCTCTCTGGATTACAGCATCATTTATGCTAATTTAATTTATGATAACAATAACTGCAAAGAAAACGAGGGATAATTTGCCAGAGAGCAGTCATACAGTAGATGCCCTAAAGCGATTTTATTTTTGTCATAACATGCATTGGGTCTACACATTAAAATGTAATTTTTAAGATGTGTATTATTAATGGATTCTATGTAATTCTTCCCATGAGATTAGGTTTGAAAATTGCCTCGGATATTTCAAAGCATCTTTTAATGGTCTAATGGTTTTAAGGGCAGATACATATTCAGAAAGGTGGAATCTCCTGACGTCAACAGACACCTGTTCAGATTTCACCTTGGTTTACAGAACGTGTCCTACAACTTGTTCCATCTGATATCTCTAGGTTAATAGTAGTAGTAGTAGTAATAATAATAATAATAATAATAATAATAATAATGAAGATTATAAACGATATGTTAATTTATGAAATATACATTTCCAAAGTGTCATCAATTAATTAATTCATTCATTCATCATTCATTTGGCTGACACTCATACAGAGCACCCTACTGCCGCACATATAACGCGTGCTGTAAAACCGGGGGCTAGGTACAGAATAATAACTAGCTTGATAAAGCATCAAGCTATACAGCAGCAATAAAAAATATTGCCTATTATAAGCAAACAGGTAATTAATGAATATTACATGATCACAGAGAAACCATTACATAGAGTTAATATGTGCCCGGAATAGAATTATAACACTGCATTCAAATGATATATGGTTATATAACAATATAATAATATATCATTGCTTGGATCTATGTGCACATTAGTATAATGTATGTATTACTTATAGTGTAAGAGGAATTGTTCTGCATTACATTTTTGGCATAACAATTATGCTTTTAGCATTGCTTTTCAGCTTTATGCAAAAAATATGTATCATAGTACTGCTATGTATCAACTGTATGTTGCTGTTTTTACACTTTGAAATGTATTTTAATGTTTCTTGCCTCACTAGTCCTGTGAACTGTTCTAGATAAAGAACATTCCATCAGTCAATCCATCGGTCCGGGCACTAAATAATATTCAGCTTTGTCCAAAATCAATCAATGAAATATAAATGTGGGAAAACAGAGAGGCAGAGAGAAACAGAGGTTCATTTTCAGATAGTTCTCTGTAGAACCATCACCTACCAGTAAGATATTAATGACTGTGGAACAGAACTGCTGAATTATTGAACATTACAGTCTGTTCTTTCCACACCTAAAGGAGGTGGAATACTGGCTGATCATAGTCCATGGCTCATTAAACCTGAATTGGATTTATTTGACTTTGCCTGTAATACAAGATTTGCATGCACTCTGGATGACAAACCTTCTCTACCTACCAATTAAAGAACATCCTTGTCATGCCTCATGACAAGGAAGTTCTTTAATTCAGTTTCTCACAGAAGGAAACATTCCTGAGAAAATGTCCAATCGATTTCACCTCTTGGTTTTTGTCTTGTTTTCAGCATGTGTTACACTTCCACCATCGATATCACGAAAGTTTCTGAAGCCTGTGAAATGTTGTTTCTCAGCCAAATGTAATTTAGCCATAACTCAGTGTTCTTTGAAGCTGACTAGCATGACATTCACCTGCAGTAATTTAGGAGCACTTGGGCAAGTACTAGGGTTGTTCGACACATTATTTTGTAACAGTTAGATGATGCCAATGTTTATTGACAACAATTCAGTTGATTTGTTACTCTGTCTTCCCCTTGCTGCACTTTTATTGATGTCTTGTATGGATTCTTAGGGTATCACAGTGTATCTAATTTCTGCACCGCTTTTCTAGTTGTCTCAGAGGCATTCAGGTCCTGAGCCAGCAATACACCCAAACAACAGATCCATAGTGTACATTACAGTAGACAGCATTCCAACTTGATCTAAAGTCATTCTCAGAAAACAGACAAAGGGGAACGTTTAAAGGCAAGCATAAAAATGCATTAGTCTAAGAACAACATACAATGTTGCTACAAGCAACTTTTCATATACAACTTTTTTATATTTTGATAAATGTACAGGCACATATAAAGTTAAGCTGCATGTGGATTACTTTAAATCATATTTACCTATATAAACCAAGGAATCTGTCTCTTTTTTATTTTAAACTTGAAATTGAAATGTTACAATAGTCTCTAAATTAATTTCTTGATGCAGACTTCCTATTATTATCACATTCCTAAGAGATTTCTAAAAAAAAAAGTCACATTAGTATAGGCTTCAGGGCTAGGCAATCTACTGAGACTGCGCTCCTTTCCATTACTAAATCACTCTAGTCAGCTACAGCATCTTCCCTTTCTTGTGTTTTAATCCAGCTGGACCTACATGCAGCTTTTAACACCGTTGAGACCACACTCTCTTACTTCCCACTTCTACTACAGTCTGGATCTTAGGCATAGCTCTTAAGTGGACTGAATCCCACATTTCTTCAGAGTCCTTTAGGGTTTCCTGGGATGGCAGCTTGTCTCATGTCCTCCCTAGAGTTGTCATCCAAGGCTTCAAATTTGGCCCTGTTCTCTCTGTTACCTCCTTTTATGGTCTCTCTTACCACTTATATTCTGACAATTCCCAGCTTTTTCTCTTGTTTCCATCATCCACTTAGGTCATTCAGGATTTCAACTTGCCTGAAGGACTTAATGGATGACACACAGTCATCTAAAGCTCAACCTGGGTAAAATGAGGTGCCGAACATCCCAAGTCCTTGCTGCTGCAAGACCTCGGCTTCATTCTAGGTGCTACACGAGAGCTCAGTCAGAGAACTTATAAATCACAATCACAGATACCCAACTCTCCTTCTCATTCCATGTAATGTTCATGATATATGGTACAGATACTTTCTATACAAAATTTGAAGAATCTGTTACTTCTTTACGACGTACTCTACACAGCTCCTAGTCCAGATTTAGTCCAGGCTCTGGTATCCTCACACCTGGACTATTTCAATTCCCTTCTCATGAGGCCTCCCTGCAGCTAATACAGAATGCAGCCACATGACTCATCTGCAATCTTCCCAAGTGTGCCTATGTCATACCTCACTTCATGTCAATCAAATAGCTTTTACCTTACAGCTCACATCAAGTTAGTATTCTTGTTAGCTTTCACCTCAGCTGTAACCTGCTTAACTGATTTTATTTTCTGTCTGTAGTCTACTGTTCACTCTTAACTGTCACTGTGCTGAATGCACACACCACAATACGTTTTAAGTACAAGTGTCCAGTTGAATGCCCACCTCCTCCTTTGATGCGACCCGATGCCAAGGACTGATGACCCGCGGGAAAGAATTGGAAGGGCCAGCTTCATCACCACCTTGGACCACTTGGGGTACTGGCAAGTCAAAGCCCCTCACTGCCTTCTGTAACCCTCTCTTCCACTAGTCCCAGCCACTTTCCAGCAACTCAAGAACTGGGTTGTGAAGACCAGGGGCGTTTCTATGCCCTAAGGGGAGTTTGGCCCGCATAATTTTTTTGGGGCCCATTTATTATATTATTACACATAGAAACATTACTGTAGATTACAAAAAATAACAGTGACAGTGCTATACTAATCTGGCTAGTATAGGGATATAATGTTGAATGAATGTAATATGTATATATGTGGCTATATTGCAAAGTAGAATGAAGACAGCTAGTTCCATAATTAATGTAACTGGTTATGTTACCGTAGAGAAACAGACTAACGGAGTAAATAGCTACGTGATTCAATATAACTGGCTATACAAACAGACTTAGTTACTAGAATATGTGTAAGATATACTGTAACTAAATTAATAAACAAAATACTAGCCATAAATAGCTAGCTAACTACCTAGCTGCTTATCCTATGCAGCTGTGAGTGATGATATGTAATGGATTTTTTTTTTCTTTAAAAAAAAAAAATTCTTTCATACTAGCATGTAAACTGGCAAGGCACTGGGCAGCAAGCTAAAAAGACTACATACCTAACAATGTTAGCTGGCTTAGCCAGCTTACATTAGCTAGCTAGCTAACGTTAGCCGTATTAATGTTACTGAGCTGACATCACAAATAATTATTTTGCTGACGTTACACTTCTAAATCTGATTTTAGCTTGTTAATAGCCTACTTTTAGTTAATCACAATTAGCTGTATGTATAGCCAGTATCATCAACCCTGCGCTGCCCTGCATGCACAAACCTGAAGCTAGCTGCTATTCTCGTGAATCTCCTCCTCAACAACCTGCCTCGATATTTTCTTTAAAAAAATCTGCGGATATCCATCGTTTCAGACAGTTCACTAACACTAATGTTACTGAACGAGTTACAAGAAATATTTGGACTCGCAGAACTCTGCGTAGTACGTAGTCTGCGTACGTTTGTCAGACAAGCAGAACTGTCGGTCTGTCACTCAGTTACTTACTGCTCAATTTGAAGGGGGTGATTTGTTTACGTTAGGGCTCCATTAAATGGAATGATATTTGGTGCTGTATCTCTTTTTTTTCCAGGTGTCAATTTTTTTTTTTGGTGTCAAAAGGTCCGGGGCTGGACGAAAAACGTGCGGGGTTTCAGCCCCGGAAGCCCACCCCTGGCGACGCCACTGGTAAAGACTGCAGTGCTGCCTACCTAAATGATGAGGTACTCTACAGCCAGACCTGCAAGGAGCATCTAGAGCACCTCTGCAGGCTTCTTGCGAAGATTAAAGCAAGAGACACAAACATTGGGCTAGTAGTACAACTGGGAAAAGAGGAAGTCTGGTGAACATGTTTGAGGCCATCCAGAACAGCTCTTAAGCACGGTCCAAGACCCAGAATCATTCCTTAGATTGGTAGGGTGGTACCGCTGGTTCGTTTGACCATTTTGAAACGCTTGCAGCACCATTGACTAACGTCACTAGAGAAATAGTGGTCCAATATCCTGTTTTTGAACAATAGTCCAGGTAGATGCCTCCAGGGTTGGTATTAAAGCAATATTAGCCCCAGGCAAAGAGTGGCTGCAATCAGAAACTCCTGCCTCAGCAAACCACATATTCCCTTGGGAATCATTAAAACATGTCTCTTCAGAATCAATAAACTAACTATATTGGTAAAATTCAAATATATTGTTGAATGATGATAGTACACATAGGAACAACCAAAAACAAAACAAAAACCGCAGAATTCCGCTGGTTTTATGAAATAAAAATGGAAAAAAATGTCTCCGTTTTCGTTTTTTGTTTTTAATCAATTTATATATTTTATATATTTTATAGAAGATATTTATTTGGTTTTATGTTTTTTTTTTAAATAAATGTTTATAATTGTTAACTCATAATGATGATGTCAGGAAAGTGAGGATTATGTGAAATATGTTTAATTTTCTGAACTAAGCAGTTTTAACTGATAACACTCTCTTTTAATGTCCGGCACACATCAGAATCAGCAGTTTAAAAACTTCACTTTGATTTAATTTGATAATTATTATCAAAAAATTCATTGACAAGCAGAGCAAACTGTTGGATTAACCTTTATCAAAATGTACAGCTCACAGCCAAATTAAAATTAAGATTTTTATTAAATTACCACAAATATTCACGTCTAATCTAAACACGAGGTTCAACTACCTTAAAAGAATAACAAATGTTGCGGACATGGACAGATTCACAATCACACAAGAAAGGAATGGAAGAAAATAACCAAACTACTGTGTGTTTGTCTGAAAGTAATCCAAGATGTGCCAAGACTGAAATAAAAAAAAACCTGTAAAACAGCTGGGTACCTCAAAAGACCAGAGATGGAATGTAGAATTCCAGACCTAGATGCAGGACTCATGGATGCCCACTTCCAACTTACTGCTACAAACTGACCTCTTGCCAAGTTGCTCAAAAAACTGACTACTAACTAAAAGAAAGCCACATTATTTATCAGGTGAAAGTGAGGGAGGAGGGGAATGGACAACCCCTCTGACACACACACACACATACACACACGTAGACCGACAGTTAGGCTGCATTCACACCAAATCAGGCAATGCGGCACCTTGCCGCAGGGTTGTGCGGCGGTGTGGGCGTGTCACTACATGGCCCATTTGTGTGACGTTGTGTTGTGAACTTTAATCACCCCCCCCCTCCATTTCCTGTCTGCTAACTCCAAAAAAATAATAAAATGGACACAAACGCGAACCGTAGAAAGCTTCTTGCTATCGGTATTTTGCAGCGTACACTGCTAGCCAGACACAGACATTGAAGCTGGGTACATGAAATAAACCAAGCGAGGACACAACTGGGAGAGTATCATCGTTTGGTCCATGAACTCCATAGTGCTAGGTACAATAAAATAACATGCAAGAACTACTAAATAGCGAATCTTTTATACAGCTTAATTCGTTCAGAATTGATATTTAGCTAGTAATTATTGTTTCGGTACTCGTCCCATTACCCGATACTGTCAAATCACGATGACCATAATAAAATCAAATCTTGAAATCGCGTCAGTAATTCATCTGACAGTTGCTCGGTAAACAGCGGACTGCTACATGGTAATTTAAACAATTTACGTGATTGGCCACTGCAGCGTGACGTCAGGTTGCGTTCCGGCAAAAGTTGATTCTGGTTCAACTTTCTTGCCGCAGGCCACTGCGTTTTTTTTTCGTTACCCCATGTGGTCCCCACTGCCGCAGCCTAAACGCACTACCCCCCATTCAAATGAATGGAAAGACTGCCATTTTTGCCGCATTGCCTGATCTGGTGTGAATGCAGCCTTACACACAGACACACATTCACACCTCAAATGGCTTCCCCCTTCCAGTTCCTACTCTGTGTCATATCTCCAGGCTATGCTAGCTGAGTGCTTTGAAGCTTCCTATGGCTGAGAATGGCCAAATGGTGAGATACATGTCTAACAACAAGAAGAGGCCGTTATGCCCATTGACTGTGTACTGTGTCAAGCCTGAACTGGCTGTTCCAAAGGTCTCTGCCTCTACTACTGTTCTACACTGGCAACTCTCTGTAAAAAAAAATACTTCCTGATATATACTGATGCACACTACATACTAATGAATGCAATATGTCAATCTTACAAACACATCTTAGTTTTCTCACCATCTTTGAGTCCAGCCTGGATTGTGCCTCAGAAAGAGCCTCCAGTACTAGAGGGAAAAGAGTATGGCATCTCAGCTCTAAATGGAGACAGGAAAGCCCCACAGCACAAAGCAACATTTTACATTTGCGGCCCTATTAAAAGTATGAATCCATCCAAGGATCAGGGGATTCAAATCAACTCAGGACTCAAGAATTAACTACTTCTTCATGTTTTTAACTGATTCAGGCATTTCGTAATTGATTGGGCAATTGGAGGAAATTTGTTTGCATGGTCATGTTTCCTGTGCATCCAATTTGTTGCTTAGCACCCCACTCATACCCTGCTATTGCCTGAAACGTTTTGCACTTATGTTTCACCGGAGCCCTCCAAGCCAGCCTTACAGACAGAAACTGTAACTAAACGAAGACCATATAAAAGCAATCCCACAGACGTGGGCACCCTAGTCCTAGTACAAAACATACAATTGGATTTAGCCACAGACAACTTAAATCCCCACTCAAATGACCACTTTGACACTCAATAGCTTCCTGAACCTACTTCTTGCTACATAATTTATTTTACACCCTCTACTCCAAATACCTCTATCATCTGCAAGCAACAAAACTCCTATATCTGGACCCACATACACAGAGACATCATTTATCATAATATTAATAAATAGGACAGGGCTGATGACACTACCCTGCAGGGTCTCTGCTCCATATGCCCTAGATGTCTCAGAGCCCACTCTAACTTTAAAAGTTTGCCTAAACATAAAATCTAAAATATGGTTATATAGTCAGCCCCCAATACCCATTCTAGTCAGTTTGATCAATAACCCTTCCGTCCAAAGAGTATCATATGTCTTCTCAATATCAAAGAATATTGCCACCAGAAATTTTGTAGTCAATGCTTTTTCAATCTCCAACTCTAATCTAATCAGGGCATTGAGCGTGGATTTTTCCTTACGAAACTAAAAAGATGCCTACTCTCCAGATAGTAATGTAGCCACCCGACAATCATTTTTTCCATCAGTTTACATAAACTGGAAGTAAGGGCGATGGGTCTATAACTTAAAGGATTTGTAGGATCCCTACCTGGCTTCACTATAGGCAACACTATTGCTTCCTTCCATCCAGCGGGTAGTTTCCCTTCTGTCCAGACTTTATTGATGAAACCCAGGAGGATCAGAAGTACCTTTTCAGGTAAATTACGGAACATTCCGCATATTATGACCTGTCCAGGGGCCATGCAACCAACGTTTTGAATTTCATTATTAAGTTCAAATAAGGTAAAGTCAGCCTCCATTGCACAATCTGTGAGATTTTTCTTTTTACACATCACCAATTCTATCCAAGATATTCCTCTGCCAGACTCTATATTCCTCTCCTAGGTTGTCAGAGCTGTGAATTTTTGCAAAGGAACGCCCTAATAAATCAGCCTTGTCCTGACCTGAAATGGCACAGAGGTCATCCTCCGCCAGCACAGGTACCCGGTTTGCTCTACCTCCCCAGTTTGTTTTCTTCACGATGTGCCACACCTCCCCTACTGCTGTCTCTCTCTTTATAGTGAGACAAAACAGCACCAAGCATTATGGCCACATACACACTGTCAGTAAATATGGTTGTCACTCCTCACTGGGTGCTTAATCCTGTTAAATTCAATCACAGTTTGGTTATAGAGAAGATTGACAACTGCATTCTACAACCGCTGTCACAGCCTGAAAGTTTTAGGTACTGACTACCGAATTTCATGGTTATGGATGGTCTGCGCAGTGTGTCCCAGAACAGCACTCAACAAATAGTTGTTATGTGTGGCGTACCGTGCCACACACAACTCCTCCTCTTCATTTCTTTGAAAAAATAGGTTCAATAAAAAAAAAATCCTTAATCCAAAGGATATTTTCTTATTGAATTCTATCAGAGCAAGTGGCCAATACTCTCCCATTACTTAAGCAAGGAACAGTTTTCACTACTCCTATCTTCTTTTTGATTGCTGCAGTCAAGCGGATAGAATGTAAACATTTATCGGCTTGAAAACTAAAGGTAATAATTACTCTATAATCAGACTC
Source organism: Anguilla rostrata (assembly GCF_018555375.3). Taxonomy (NCBI): domain Eukaryota; kingdom Metazoa; phylum Chordata; class Actinopteri; order Anguilliformes; family Anguillidae; genus Anguilla; species Anguilla rostrata. Next base: position 39,772,124 of record NC_057941.1, on the reverse strand, counting down.
ACCTGTTTCACCAACCTTTTACCTTTAGCCATACGGCTTCCCAGATCATCCTTGGAATCAGTTCTTCCTTTCCTTTTCCCTCTATCCCTGACCACAATGCTAAAATCTATTTCACTTTCAAAAATCTCAGGAGCCCCATCTGAACTGGCCGCCATCTTTTGCTCCAGTCACAGCACTGTTTGTTGCCGAGTCGCTAATCACCAATTAGGCGCCTACGCTTCCTCACATTTACAACTGCTGTGGACCAGCACACGTTTCACCCAAACTGAGCGATGGGGAATACAGATGACTGTGTGAATGCCTTATGAAAGATACACTTGCGTAGGGGAAATCCATGTGTGTATCATTATTATTAACACAGTCCTCTAGTATCCTGCAGTAGCATGATCCCTCCTATTTCCTGAAAATGATAGTGAAATGAAAGTGATAATGAAGTGACTGACAAAGTGTGTTGGGACTGTCAAAAATGAATAGTGTTACACCTGGGAGATTAATTTCCCCAGAATAAATGCATACTATTGCAGTCAGGGGAAATCACAGATAAATAGTGCATGAAGAATTATGTTTCTGAAGACTTTGGGGCTGAGAAGGAAAACTTAACCCAATTTCTTCCTGCTGTGGGCTTATTTTGAGAGCCATTTTGGGATCAAATGTGTTAAGAGACATATTATTGCCCATGTAACTGCCAGTAATGCAAAAAAAAAAGGAAAAAAAAACCTTTTTCCATGTTGAAATATCAGTCTGCAGACATTCAAAATTGTTTCATATGCCAACATTTTCATGTTATATCAACAACAAACAAATGAAAAAAAAAATCTTGGTAATTTGAGATGATAAAGCTCTCTGTGGACTCTAAAATACACGGAAGAGCACTTATGAATTGCAAGTGTCAATCAATTTCTTGCATGGGTGAGTCAGCTGATAAATCTGTTTTTTGCCCACTACTGATAACGTCCAAGGCTTTTGAAGGATAAATGGGAAATGAAAGGAACCTTCTTGCTGGGCCAGTGTAGTGTGAAACCACAGAAATAGCTGCACGAAAACATTTTCACATCTCTGAGGACCTGTGATTTCTCTGTCCAGGACGACCTGCTCGACCAACCCTGGTCAAAAGTGTTTTCTGTCATCCGTAAAACTCCTTCAATTGTTTAAAATTGAAAAAATAAATACAAGGAAGACAGCCATGGTTTATACTTTCCTCAGGAGCTTATCGTGTCTGCAATAGTGTGATGCGAATAAAGGCGAGTCACAGAATTACAGTTAAATGTATTCCCTTTGTAAAGCAATTATTTTTATTTATTAATGATTTATTTTTAAAAGACAAATATGGAAAACTCAACACATGAGTAAGGGGGTTAAGGATCATCATCCCTGGTCCTGGATGGCTGCTTGCTAGTTTTGTTATTACTCAGCACTTAAGTGATGAAATTAAGTGGTTGAGTACACAGTTAACTCACCACTTTAATTTCTTATGTCTAAATTGGTTTTTGATTTTAATGTATCAAAGGAAATCTTGCAACTTGTGTTTCATGGAAATGCTAATTTGAAAACAAAAACCAGCAGACCCAGCACTGGTAACAGTGACAGTGTTAAAATTTATCGAAAGATCACTGAAAATCACTTTTATGTCACTATTGTACAGTTAATAAGGAGATATAAATCAGTAATGTTGAGTAACTACTTTCAGGAAAGAAGTTCTTAAGTGAGGTTAGAACGGAGTCACCATTGAATAAAATGACTTTGGAAACTTCCCCTATGCATTATCCCTTTCCTCTCCTAATTAAAAAAACATTGATTTCTTCACAGCCTCAAATAGGTGATTTTAATTACCACTTACTGGGGCACCATGTGAGCACTTCATTAGAGCGAAAAGAAACCATGCCTGGATTCAATCAACAGTTTGTCTTCACTTTCTAATAACTTGCAAACTCACATTTTTCTTCTTCAAATACTGATTTTTTTAATGCATAAATCATGTTGGCTATGACTGGAATTGCTAAATGGTGAGTGTGAAGAAAAAAAGCACTTTAATTTAATTGTGAGTAAAAGTCAAGTTTATGATTATGAATGTTGTGTGCATTCAGGTGAAGCAATGATAATAATAATAATAATAATAATCATCATCATCATAAACATAATCATAATAATCAATACTTCTGTGGTTTTGAATCTTAATATACAATATAATACAAAAAATAATACACAATTTAAATATACATCTCATATTGTTTGATATACCGAAATGCTGTACAGTTGAGGGCTATATTGAAAGCGAACAACAGAATGCTTATTTTGACAGCTGTGAATGACAACTCTATTCAAATAAAATAATTGTAACAAATATTAAGCCATGTAATACTGAAATGTATGACATCAACATTGCTGTCAAAACACAGAGAAAAAGAAAGATGTAAAATACCTATATCTTATTTTCATTTTATTTATATATTTATTTATTTGTTTGTTTGTTTACATTACATTTTATTTGGCAGATGCTTTTAACCAAAGTGACGTATAATACCAAAGGTCATTGGAACAACTACAGAACACAGGCTTGATAAGGTACAATTCTCATTAAGTATCAGTTTTCCATAGTCATGAACATCAAGTCTAGTTCACACAGTAAGCATAGGCTAAGTCAGTAAAGTTATGGCAAGTCAAACTAGAAGTGAGGCATGATTACAAGAGATATGATAAAGAGCCTTACATCAAGATGATAGTACAAGTGCAACATAAAAATGCTGGATGAAGATACAAGTGTAACATGAAAGTACTGGGAGTGGGATATACAAGGATACAAGTGATATAAGTCCCTGCGGAGGAGTAGTGTTAGAGTCAGTCAAGGTACAGACTGAAGAGATGCGTCTTCAGACCACGGTGGAAAACAGACAATGACTGAGTGGTTTGTAGAGAAACAGGGAGATTGTTCCACCACTGCGAACCTCCCTGGTCAGGACAAACGAGAAAGTGCAAGTCGTCCCGCTGCAGCAGAGCAGAGTGGTCAAGCTGGTATGTAGGGTTGAACTATGTCCTGTAGGAAGGCAGGACATAATTGTTTGTTTGTTTATCTGTCAGGGACAATACATATAGATGTTGTTACAGTTTAAAAACATGACACAGATACATTGTGCATGGATAAGGATGGCACGATGGTGCAGTGGGTAGCACTGTCTCCTCACTGCAAGAAGGTCCTGGGTTTCAGTCTGGCCTGGGCCTTTCTGTGTGGAGTTTGCATGGTCTCCCCATGTCTGCAGGTAGGCTAATTGGACACTCTAAATTTCCCATAGGTATGAGTGTGTGAGTGAATGGTATGTGTGCCCTAAGAATAAGATTAAAATTGCCTTTAGAGATAAACAAGAAGCGGAAAATACTGTAAATTAAATTAGATTTACAATGTATATGTGCCTGAAGTGTGGTATAGAATGTGATTTGGTGTACATGGTCAGTGGTTGCAGGCTTGATTTTGTTTAAGCCATTGTTTAGTATTTTCATTGAAAAGCTTTGGCTCTGTTTGTGTTTTCATTTCAGTTGGTAGAGCATTCCATAATTTTATACCTTTTACTGCAAAATATGATTGACCAGGAGTTGTCCTGATTGTGGTACTCTGTGGTTGGCATTCATGAACTGCTAGTGGTGATCCCACCACCACTGTTTAGTGACTAGTTGGCTGATTATTTATGGGCAAGTTTATGTACACATTTAAACATACATTTTAATTAGGAGAATTTTATAAAATTGTCAAAGCTGAGCAAGTTGTACATTTTCATAGCTGTACAATGGTGTAATTGATTTATTAACCATCATTTTCAAAGCTTTCTTGTATAGTGATAGGGTGGGTGTGATTATTGTGTGGGAGGCCTGGCTCCATACTGTCATAAATCTGAAAAAAAAAAAACAACATTGCATGCATATACTTCTGTGCTGTCTTGAGTACAAAATGTCTTATCATCCTAAAGCAATTTAGATTTGTATTAATTACTAGGCTTTTTGCATGTTTACAAAATTTTAATTGGGAATCCAGAATGACACAAAGAAATTTAAATTACAGCACCTCCTTTCTAAACACCCCTTTCTAAAATTTCTAAGGGAATGTGTTTTTAAAGATCCTTTAAGGCACTTTATCGATTGTCTTTTTGAACGCTCATAGTCATGTGGGAATTGTTTACCTGCAGCAATTAATAGAAATGCACATTGCCAAGCTGGAGGGAAGTGTGCTCTAACAATGGCACTGTATTGGGCTCAACTTCCTCACACCTGCACCTATTTTATCTGCTATATGCATAGCTATACCGAGCCATTGTGTTCATCATATCACCTGGCCATGCAAGGGTGAACATTATTACGGAAGGTTTCTGCTGTCACATGTGCCGGGAAGTCATGAAAAATAATATCATTTCATGTTTCAGCATGGTGACATTATCAGAAACTCTTCTTACTGTACATGTTTTATTTATCTACAATTATCTCCCAAGACTTCCTCCCTCATTTCGACTGCTTTGGCTGTTTCATTTGCTAGTTTGAGTTTGACAGTTTAAAAAAAACATTGTTTTTATCCATTTAAGGGTGTTGTGTGATCCTGCAAAGGACAGTGTCACCTCCCTTTATGCCTATATACGGAGTGTGATCCTATATTTGGTGTACGATTAATCTCCCTTTAATAGCAGAGCAGATGTGTGCAGATATCCAAGATGATGCAATCCTAGATTAACTCATCAAATCCTAATTCACATTTGCGAAACAGAGTAAGCACAAATTTAATTAATTTGATGTGTATCTTACCAAATTAGGTAATTTGGTAAAATACACATCAAATTATCCTGGACTGTTTAAGTGATGTATGTTAAACAGGACCCTGGGTTTTAGCCATTCCAGTGATCCTTGTTTGCCCCTTTATCATTTTCTGAAAGTTATGTTTTGATATGGTAATTTTCATCTTTTATCTAGCCAATTTATACTGTAATCTTAATCTTAAACCTTTCATCATGGGAAAGAGACATCATGTGATGGTGGATTATAGAAAAAAATATTGCATTAATGAATGGTGTGTGCACGAACAACCCAACGGGGCCATAACTACCAGTGGGATACCCTGCTATTTCTATGATACCCGAGTTGCCGAGCTACAATGTTTTGGAAGCGTGTCATCATAGAACAATGGCGCAAAGCAGTTAAACTGTCTCTTGTTAAGAGTAAGAATCATATATATCTATATTTTATGTAAATGGTAAATGGACTGCATTTATATAGCACTTTTATCCAAAGCGCTTTACAATTGATGCCTCTCATTCACCCATTCACACACGCTCACACACCAACGGTGAAAGGCTGCCATGCAAGGTACCAATCAGCTCATTGGGAGCAATGAGGGGTTAGGTGTCTTGCTCAGGGAAACTTCAACACACCCAAGGTGGGGGATCAAACCAGCAACCCTCCGACTGCCAGGCAACCGCTCTTACCTCCTGAGCTATGTCGCCCCCTATGTTAGCATTTAGTGTTTGTTAGTATTGAGCATTAGTATTCCAGTACGTTAGTATTTTTAATTTATTTTTAGTTGTTGTTTTTCTGCATACTTATCCCTGTTAGCTCTTGCTAACTTTTACTATGAAGCCAGTGGCTATGGCCTGCTACTAACCAGCCAACTCATGGAAACATAGCTGTGTATAGGTGAGAATACTGTGTATACACAGTTCTCATGATTCAACAAGCCCAAATGTGTGAGATGTCTATTGAAAAAATATGAGTGCTGTGATGCTTGCTTTCATAAATGAAATGCTAGCCACAAAAAATTCTTCCATAGTGAATACATTTCCAACCAAGAGCGCTTGAATGCGTGACATGTAATTGAAGTTAAAAAAAGAAGCAGAAGTGTTTACTAAACGTACATCACTGAGCATGAAGTGTGACACCACACAGCATAATGTTCAGTGCCATATCATTTCTGACAGAACTCTGAAGTGTACTCTCGAGTAGTTAATTTAACAGAACTTGGATGGAGGTAAAACATGTATGGTATGTGTTTTGTAAGTAATCGATGATGAATTGATAAATGAATTTTTGACCTTTATCTGATCTGAGAGCCTTGCATGGGATCAACTGGCCATTTAAAAAAAAAACTGTTTAATAGTGTTTTTGAAGTTGGCAAAGCATCCAATTTTTGTTGTAAGCATTTACACACAGAACTATGTTGAGTTAAATAAACCCAGTGCATTTCACATGGACAGAGTACCTTTGATCCCTAGACTCATTGACTTTATTTCAGAATGAACTCTGAACATTTTATTTACAAGCATGTCTTCTTATATATATACATTAAAAAAAAACACATTCCTACTTCTCCTTAATTTCAACTATTAAATAACCAAAGCCATTTCCTATATGAACAGTTTCATTATGTGGTCTTTTACAAATTAATGTACTGTATTCAATAGGAAAACAGTCTATAGTTTAAGAGATTTATGATTTACATTTTAGATTTTTAAATTAAGAATCTTAATGATGACAGCCTCAGATGAACCACTGAGCAAATTATATTCATTGAACATATTGTAGGTCTAATACATTTATTTCATATTATATCATATACTTTATACAAGTTAAATGTGTCACTATGAATGAATGGAAATAATCAAAGGCATGACAATTATGAACTATATTGATGTGGAATCTTGACCAACTGACAGATTTTCAGGCCAGAAAGGTGGAGGTGTAGACAGATTCTTCAGAAGGGACAATACACTGAAGGCTAGTAATGTTGCACATGATTTATTATCTGTTCTTCTGTTTGGCATAAAGAAACTCCTGAATCTTCTAACTTGGATACAGGATGGCATTCCTTTTCTTTACAGTGTTGTCCAGGATTCATAAAAATCCTTAAAGTACAGGTTCTTAAATCGCTATAGTCCCTCATCATAAATGGTTGCCCAATGAGTTTTTATGCAATGCAATTTAGCTAGAGAGGACAACAGTTGCAGTTTTGCTAATTCCTAGAGTTTCAGGCAGGGCCTGCCCGTGGCATAAACGGTCTATGCGGTTGTTTAGGGCCACAACTGCAGGGGGGGGGGGGGCACACAATCCAATGTTTATCTAAGGTAAATAACGTTATTTTCGCAATTACGTTCATCCCCTATTGCGGAACTAGTGGTATTAATTTTTAACGTAATGGCAACCTAACATTTCATAGCAATGTAATGTAAGAAGGATTTTACCAAGCGAACCACCCCCCCGGACAGTTTTGCTTAGGGCCACCAAAATCCTAGGGCCGGCCTAGGGTCAAATGTTTACACAATATGTGCTAGTATTGTCTGTTGACTACAAAAATATCACACAGAAAATGGGAAATAAATTAAAAGAGCAACTGGATGTTTGTTAAAACACAGAATTTATTGACACACAAGTATTCTCAGCATTGATCCACAGTCGATTCAGATTGTTTTGAACAACAGACATTTTCACTTCATGGGGACAAAGATGCACTTAATTATAACACTGCTCTCTTTTATCTTCCTTATGGTATTCAATATCTACCAAAATTTTTACCCAAACAACCTTTAAATACACCACTGGGAAATATTCTAGTGCCTCTATTCTAGTGTAATACTGCTTGGTGACACGATTGTAATTTTGAGACCACTGCAAGATGAGAGTGACTTTAACTCTGCTGGGTATGGTGCTATTACACACAGTGCTAATATATTCCTCTCCTCAGATTGCAAGCTATAATATGGAATTTCCAATCTCCTGTAACTATACTTTAGATTTAGACCATTACAGGGTACTTTTGTAATCTTATATTGACCTAATATCAATGTTCAGTAGTTAATTATAAACCTAGTCAAATAAGTCAACACTTACTGGATGAAGTTTCACTGTAGTTTCATGAAGTTGTAGCTACTCATGTGGTTCATTTATGAGCACATTAATGACTCGGATAACACAATTAGTATGCCCAACCCCAGTAACATCCTGGTAACATTAGTAATATTTGCAAGCCCTGCCCCAGTTGCTCTAACCCTCTAGCTCAATGCTTAATATACTCCTAACACATTCACCAACCTAAAAAGACAGCTCATACATGGAAGTGATGTAGTGACTGTACATAGATAGAAAAGCACAGATGTAACTACGATCAAAGCTATTAAAAAAAAATGTTGACCTACATTCATGCCTCAAATGTTACATCCAAACAGCATGCCCCCCAGCCACCCATAAACCTCTGGCTTTATTTGGCAGCAGCAGAGAGGGAGTGGGGACTTCATCACTGAAGTGCTGACAAGAGTTCCCGGCTCTCTGAACCAAAAAGGTCCCATCGCAAGGCACATACCCCATCAGCATAAATCAGGCGCGCACACACGGACAGGTATGAATAATTAAAGATGGGAAAATCACCACTGATGTAAAGGTAGGGGAGTAGGCTGGGGGAGGTGGAGGGGGGTGACCCAATGTCCTTGAAAAAAAACAGTAGGCAGAGTGAAAACAATCTTGTTTCCACCACCAAGCTGATGGGTAACAGAGTAGCTACATAACATTCTTGGGTAGATCTGGATCGTGTGCAGATCGTAAATTTTCCCGACGTCTAATTCATGCCACAACAGAGGGCTGTTGCGCTGGTTCCCTCATTTGCATTATGGTATTGCAATGTTGCCTTCAGATATATGCGGGACTAATCTGGACCCACTAAAAAAACAGGAGGGTGGTTTTACCTGAAGACTACAGCAGTATCCACGGGAGCTATGTTTAAAATGTGGGACAAATGTAAAAAAGGAAACTTTATTAAATGAATTTATTCATGGCAAGGGAGTCCGTAGAGGAAAGGCACCGGAGCTGGTGTTATTTCAGGATTATTAAGTACCTCTCTTCTTTCATTAATTATTCCTGCAGCAAATGAATTTCCACTGACACCCCAGTGGGGGCTGGGAATTTTCGGGGCCAAGGCAATAAGAGGTGAGTGATAAGGAGCCGTGCCCATGGGGGTTTTCAGCAGCTTCTGCTGCTGTCTTACTAGAGGGCTCGCAGAGGTTCATGCTGTATGGACCACAACCAAAACGGGAATTATTTTTTTAATCTCTCCATTCCTTATCGTAAAGTATAAAGACAATTTAGTGTGGATTATTGTTAAAATATATAACCTGGTGGAAGCAGGGATTTAACCACCTCTCAGAAATATGCCTACTGTAATTTAAAATTTTGGTAATTAAAACACTGTGGGGACTGCACATTTAAAAGGCACCGGTACTTACCCTCTTCTTCACTGCAGAGGTAAAAACAGGCAACATTCCATCAGCTGCAGTACCGATTGCTATAACGCAAAGTGAGCCACAGACGCCTTAAACAGTCAAATTTCTGAGGGTAGAGTCACATATGAATGCACCTTCAACTGAAGTGCATTCAACAAGGCAAAACGTCAGCTAATAGTGGCTAACATTGACAAATTCAAACTTTTTCTGTTTCCTACGAAGGTCTGCCACAGAAAACAGTCATATGAATAGGTTGTGTGCAGCAAACAAAAATAGCTGCCAGAGAGGATGATGCAAAGAGAACAAGTAAGTCAAAATCATGTTGCTATTATCATTCCATTTTAATAAAAGCAGTATTTGTTTAATCAGCAGGTAATTCACACTCCCCTTCTTGTTGTCACAGCCATATGAATTAAATCAACCTTTTTGAATGAACAAAATAGAACCTTTAACTTTGAAATCATTCAACAATTTATAGGGAGCACGGTTTGCCACAAGTACAGTACATTCCTTGTTGAACACATGGTGTTGTGTCCAGTTCCTCTGGGTTCTTAATGAGCAGACTGACCACTAACCATTAAAAATATACATCACATTTATTTATTTTGTCACACCACAGAGTGATTTTGTCACTGTCTAATGATGTGATTGGGCACTACAGGAAAGAGCCTGTCTCCTATTGGTCAAACACGTCACCTTCTCCCGAGTCTCCTGGCACCTTAGTTGGCAATCGCAAACAGAAACCTTGACACGCACGCCACTTTTTCTAAAGGTAACACAAAGTACAAAAGCAGATTCTGGAAATAGTAAGACTCTGATACTATAAAAAATGTCTTTTCTGAATAAGAAAAACAATGCACTTATTTCTACCAAGTTGTTTTTTGTTTTCTTTTTTTCTGCCTTTAACAGTTAGGCAGCCGAGAGTGAAAAATAATGGAAAAATCTGGCATAGGGAACTAGTTTGAACTGGTTGTCGTTCATGATCCACCTACGAGCCTTCTGGAACTTGCTAAGATGCTGTTCTGTACACGGGGTGGACTCTTCACCAAGTCAGCGTACAGGAACAAACTACAATCTTTCCGAACAATGTACAGTATGATTACTACAATGGTTTTGGAAAGACCTAAAGCAAAAGAAGTACCAAATGTTCAAAAACAAAAGGGAAATAAAGAAATGCATATTTCAGCCATCCTTGTGTGGGAAAAATGTGTCCCCTTCAACAGGCCTTCCGGGTCCTGTTGATGAGATAAGGCCAAGCCAGCCGCCCATGTGATTGGGAGGAGTCTGGCTCCGGCTGGGCAGGGCCGGGCGGGATGAGGGGGTGGGCTCTGGTCTCACCAAGGAGCTAAAGGCACCAGTGTGGTCAGGAGCAGCACGGTCCATACTGAGCTGCACAGGGCACTGTGCACTGACCACTGACCACTCTTCACCCGAACGCCTGCACACACAAACACATGGGGGAGAGAGAACAACATCATCTTTCTTTCAGCAACATACACTAAGAACAAAAAGGAACATTATGAAGAGAATACATGAACTAGGCCATGTGATGTGAATGAAATGCATACGCGAGCTGACCAGGTTGTGAGTTAAAGATGCAGGGGAACTGACGACAGCTCGCTATGAAAGAAATCCCCTTTTTTACACCAGCCCATTACCAGACAATTAGGCTCATAATTGGTGAACCTTTTCATAACCTTTCATCTGTTCAGGTGTTGACAGCTTTTGGGGCATTTTAAAATATTCTGATATTAGAACACATCTGTGGCCTTCAGAGGTCAGCCTCTTCTCAGCTGTAAGCAAGCTGTTCTAGTCTCCAAAGAATCAGTAACAATTTTGTGGCTTACAGCTGTCTTTGTGAGTTTGTCTTTAAGGGGAAAAAGTGATTTGGGCAAGCCTGCACTAAATTGATTGCTGGTACTGCTGTAAGAATAATGGTAAACTCTAAATTCATCTTGTCATCTGAGCGTAGCAGCAAACTTAATTAGCTGTGGAACCGTGTAGGTGTGAGCCAAGGTGCTAATTAAACGAGTATTAAGCAGTAGCAACCTGGCTTTGCAACAGCTGTGTTAACTCAATTAGTATCTTGAGCGTGCATAAAAAACGAAAGAAAAAAATAAGCAGCTGGTAAACATTTAATTATCCATGTGATAAGGTGTGAGCTCTTTCAAAGTGGATGCAGACAGTAATAGCAGCACTCACTGTGCTTATCCATTAGACACGTGAATATATAGATTAAATGCAAATTCTTGGTGACGCATTTATCTAGAATAGCCACATTCTCAGATGAGATAATACATTAAGATTGTTCTAGGTTCAAAACAGATCAGTTATACCTAATCCTAAACCTTTAAGACACAGACCAGCAACTCAGGTATATAATATATATATATATACATTCAAAATTGAGATATATTAATCAATGTTATAGAGTCATAATGTACAGTAACAGATTCTGACAACGATATGTTGATTCTGCCAAATATATGTAGTGTGACTGTGAGTTTAGGATGCATCACAGTCACACTAGCGACAGTGGTGAACACCAGCCCTTGAATGAGTGTCAGTTGGAAAGATGGAGAGCTTCTTCTTCCGGTAGACTCAAATAGAAGTCTGACTTCCCCATGCTGCATGCACAAGCTGTGATCAGGGAATTCAATTCTACAGGAATGAGGGCTGTCACAATGTGACAAACCCTCCCACTAAACAGAATATACTGTTTTGAGGTTGTGTGTGTGAGAGGGTAAGAGTGCACATCGTAGGATGTGGCGAGCGAGAGAGGGTGAGATTGTAGATTTTGGGGTGTAGCGTGTGAAGGGGTTAAGGGTTCAGTTTTTGGGTTTCTGTGTTATAGAGGGGATGAGAATGGATATTTTTTATGGATTATGGTTTTTTGGGTGCGTGTGAGAGTGGCAGTAAGGAGGATGGAGATTTCTGGGTGTGTGTGAGAGGCAGTGAGAAGGATGGAGATTTTTGGGTGCGTGTGAGAGTGGCAGTAAGGAGGATGGAGATTTTTGGGTGCGTGAGAGAGTGGCAGTGAGGAGGATGGAGATTTTTGGGCGCGTGTGAGAGTGGCAGTAAGGAGGATGGAGATTTCTGGGTGTGTGTGAGAGTGGCAGTAAGGAGGATGGAGATTTCTGGGTGTGTGTGAGAGTGGCAGTGAGGAGGATGGAGATTTTTGGGTGCGTGTGAGAGTGGCAGTAAGGGAGATGGAGATTTTTGGGTGCGTGTGAGAGTGGCAGTGAGGAGGATGGAGATTTTTGGGTGCATGTTAGAGTGGCAGTGAGGAGGATGGAGATTTCTGGGTGTGGTTTGCAGGTTTTCAGGCTCTCTCACCTGACGAGGTGAGCACTCGGATCTGAGCGCTGGCGGTGCCCACTCCGCCCTCGCTGATTGCCCGCACCTCGATGATGTAGGCCCCGCCCTCTGTCAGCGACAGCACAGCTGAGGGGTTGTGGGTCTCGATCACCTGGCTGTGGCTCCGCCCCTCCTGACGCAGTAACACCTGTGGGACCAATCACAAAGCCCTGCGGGGTTTAATGCAGCACAATCTTGGGGGTAACCAGACCCATGCTTCACAAATGTCAAAATTTTTATGAAACTGCTCAGCAATATAAGTATTGATTTTTTTGGTCCCTTGGGGCTTTTTTCCCAAGTGGACCAATATCATTGCAGCAACACCCTCTGGTATGGGGGTGGGGGGTTTGGGTGTATACCAGTCTACCTCTAAAGTGGAGTGAGGACAGACAACTATTTCTTTTCCACACTGAAAAAATAATGTACTTTCTCGTTCTGATGAAGCAGATGAGGTGCAGTAAAGCATTAAGCAATGAGATGTGATCTTATAAGTCTATATTTGAAAGTATGTCCTAAGAGAGTGTGTTTTTTTTTTAAATCTGAGCCCCCAAAAATGAGTAAATTAAGTCTGTGGGCCCCACATATAACTCTAAGCGCAGGCCAATCACCTGATTTAACTTGAGCACATGGGCCCAGATTTTGCTTAGTTGAGTATGAGACAGCAGAACACCTCTGGCCAAGGTAAAGGCATAACAGTAAATAAAAATTGTACACGTTTCAGTTTATCTGTACATATATTATTTTCTATCTTCTTTTCATACAAAACTATTGAACAAGTCTGTTCTCTAACAGCTGTTCTGTCTCACCTCAATATCACCTGCCATTCCAGAAATCCTGAGGGCAACTGTGTTGTCTGACAATGGGATTTGCTTCAGCTGACCGATGTATACATTTGATATGTGTGAATCTCATGTAAACATTTTTTGTTTATTACAATAAATCTAACCAGTGCATTAACAGTTCAATCAACATAATTACTTAATGCAAAAGATAATCTTGCTTTGCAAAAAATATATTCTAGTATTAGGTATTCGATCTATAGATTAGATCTAGAGTTCACCTGGAGAACATGAGAAGAAAATACAAGTGACACGGAGTATATATTGTACAACACTCTTCTGATGATAATATTTTACTAGCCTGTGTGAGAGTGACCTACTAACAATGACCACACTTAGTCTGAAATGAAGCCATGGACAGTAAGTATCATTTTGTATAGTTAGGAATTTTGATTGGAACAATAATCTGCATGGCATCACAGGTATCAGACCAATTTACTTTAGCAATAGCTCATAGAAAGGGGCTAATCAATTGTGCAACACAAAAAAAGGTCAATTATTACTTTTTTGCTGAAATTGGCTGTACCAACATGAAATAACTATCACATCAGATAGCAAGGTTAAAAAAAAACAATTGTGAATAACAACACATATACAAAACAGCTACAAATAATACATGTTATTATTAGTACATCAAGATACTAACAAATGAATCCTATTTATTCTTGATCCTGCCAGCTGAGATGCTGATTCCCACTCATTTCTTGCTCCTGTTGGAGGTCTCAGTGGTGATGATCTGAATATGTAGAAGGACAGGACTCACCTTATAACCCATGACATGAGACTCATTGTCCAGCGACTTCACCGGCTCCCACCCAAGAGACACATTGTCCCCCTCCTGCATCCACATCAGATTACTGGGAGGCTGGCTCGGAGCTGCAGAAACAAGAAAATAATAATAATAATAATAATAATAATAATAATAATCATCATCATCATCATCATCCATACACAATGAAGTTAGAACTAAAGCGAGTGAAAAGGTTATATGAAAAAAAATATCTGCCATTTAATGCAAACAGGAAATGGATGCAGAAAGGCCCAATCAATGGAGGAATTGATTTTTGATTTTCACAGCCAGGGCCAGTGCCAATAGAGGCTCTGATTGGTAGTTCCTCTCTAATTAGCCTGTACACCCGTGGTGATGCTTCAGAGTTAGCAGTTAAGGTCATGTAGGATTGCACATAACACAATTTCACTGAAGGCAATACGCCAAAAGAGTACAGATCTTTTATCAATGTGAAGACAACCAAAGTAGTGGGATTTCACTGCAATACACTACAGAGTAGCGAATCTACACTGGGGTCGATTTTCACATCCAGCTCCTTATTGCACCACATCATGAGGGCATACTCCGGCGAATGCGCACAGCTCCAATTTTTCTACAGTGTTACGCTAACATTATGATACATGGGATGGGCAAAAACAGAGAGAAAGGAGGTGGCAGTGCACTGTAATGCTCAGGGTCCTGGGCTTGTTACTCGGATGTTGTTAGTTCACATCCAAGATAAGGCAATGTCGTTGTACCCTTGAGTGAGAGCAATTTAATCTGAAATGCTTCAGTGAATAATCATCGTTAAAATGCACAGTATGTAAAAAACATGGAAGCTGTATATCTTGTTATGGATAGGAGCGTCTGCTCAGCACATACAGGATGCAATTAACAAAGTCCTCGTCTCACCTAGGAGAAAGTGTATACTCACGAGATTTCTTGGTCTTTGCTCTAACTGCGCTGCTGGGGGGGCCCTGCCCAATGTTGTTGTAGCCCTTCACCGTGATATGATACAGGGTGTTCCCCTGCAGCCCGCTCAGCAAGATGGACGTCTCGTTCCCAGGAGTTCTCATCTTCTCTGCAGACTCCTCCTGCTCCATGTCCTTCCAGTAGGTCACCTGCCACAGACGGAGACAGTCAGACGTACTGGAACCCTGCCTGAGCTGCCTTAATGATCATAGAAATTTCAATACTTTTAACTACAAAGACAGTTTATTGAATTTACCTTAGCCAAGATATCATACTCAACAGTGTATACAATAGTAAGTACAGAAACATTACCTGCACAGGCTATGCAAGTACAAATCTTTCCCTCAGGATGAAATGAAGTTTATATTTCATGCTTGTCGCCAACAGAACCTGAACATCATATTGACAGGATTCCTTCTCACAACATGCACAGACACATACATAAACACACACCCGCAGGCACCCACACACAGACATGCATATGAACACTGGTGAAGTGCAAATTATAGAGGAAATGTTAATTAATGACTAATTCATCATTATATTGAATGAAATTAATTATGTGAAAAAATTGAAGTGAAATAAATGCTGAGTATATACACTATATTTCTAAAAGTATGTGGACACCCCTTCTAATCAGTGATTTTTGCTTGTTCAGCCACACTGATTGCAAACAGGTGCATAAAACCAAGCATACAGCCATGCAATCTCCAGTGACAAGCATTAGCAGTAGAATGGGTCATACTGAAGAGCTCAGTAACTTTCAACGTAGCACTATCATAGGATGCCACCTTTCCAAAAAGTCCGTTTGTCAGATTTTTGCCCTTCTAGAGCTGCCCCAGTCAACTGTAAGTGCTGTTATTGTGAAGTGGAAACATATTGGAGCAACAACAGCTGAGCCACAAAGCGGTAAGCCATACAAGCTCAAGGTGCAGGACCGCCAAGTGCTGAAGCACGTAAAAATCATCTGTCCTTGGTTGAAACACTCACTACAGAGTTCTAAACTACCTCTGTAAACAACGTCAGCAGAAGAAATGTTCATCAAGCGCTTCATGAAATCAGTTTCCATATATATATATATACATATATACACACACACACACATATACATTGCCTTCGGAAAGTATTCAGACCCCTTCACTTTTTACACATTTTCTTACATTACAGCCTTATTATAAAATGAATTTAATTCATTTTTATTGTCATCAATCTACACACAATACCCCATAATGACAAAGCGAAAACAGGTTTAGACATTTTTGCAAATTTATTAAAAATAAAAAAAACTGAAATATCACATTTACATAAGTATTCAGACCCTTTACTCAGTACTTTGTTGAGGCACCTTTGGCAGTGATTACAGCCTCAAGTCTTCTTGGGTATGATGCTACAAGCTTGGCACACCTGTATTTTGGGTATTTCTTCCATTCTTCTCTGCAGATCCTCTCAAGCTCTGTCAGGTTGGTTGGGGAGCGTTGCTGCACAGCTATTTTTAGGTCTCTCCAGAGACCTAAAAATAGGTTTGGGTTCAAGTCCGGGCTCTGGCTGAGCCACTCAAGAACATTCACAGACTTGACTCGTCTTGGCTGTGTGCTTAGGGTCGTTGTCCTGTTGGAAGGTAAACCTTCGCCCCAGGCGGAGGTCCTGAGCACTCTGGCGCAGGTTTCCATCAATGATCGCTCTGTCCTTTGCTCTGTTCATCTTTCCCTTGATCCTGATTAGTCTCCCAGTTCCTGTCACTGAAAAATATTCCCACAGCATGATGCTTCCACCACCATGCTTCACCGTAGGGATGGTATTGGCCAGGTGATGAGCGGTGCCTGGTTTCCTCCACACATGACACTTGGCATTGTGGCCAATGAGTTCAATCTTAGTTTTATCAGACCAGAGAATCTTGTTTCTCATGCTCTGAGAGTCCTTTAGGTGCCTTTTGTCAAAGTCCAAGCGGGCTGTCATGTGCCTTTTACTGAGGAGTGGCTTCCGTCTGGCCACTCTACCTTAAAGGCCTGATTGGTGGAGAGCTGTAGATATGGTTGTCCTTCTGGAAGGTTCTTCCATCTTCACAAAGCAACTCTGGAGCTCTGTCAGAGTGGCAATCGGGTTCTTGGACACCTCCCTGACTAAAGCAATTCTCCCCTGATTACTCAGTTTGGCCGGGTGGCAAGCTATAGGAAGAGTACTGGTGGTTCCAAACTTCTATTTAAGAATTATGGAGGCCACTGTTTTCTTTTGGGACCTTCAATGCTGAAGAAATCTTTTTGTACCCTTCACCAGATCTGTACCTCAACACAATCCTGTCTTGGAGGTCTATGGACAATTCCTTCGACTTCATGGCTTGGCTTTTGCTCTGACATGCACTGTCAGCTGTAGGACCTTATATAGACAGATGTGTGCCTTTCCAAATCATGTCCAATTCAATTGAATTTACCACAGGTGGACTCCAATCAAGTTGTAGAAACATCTCAAGTATGATCAATGGAAACAGGATGCACCTGAGCTTAATTTTGAGTGTCACAGCAAAGGGTCTGAATTCTTATGTAAATGTGATATTTCAGTTTCTTATTTTTAATAAATTAGCAGAAATGTCTAAAAACCTGTTTTTGCTTTGTCATTATGGGGTATTGTGTGCAGATTGATGAGAATAAAAATGAATTTAATCAATTTTAGAAAAAGGCTGTAACCAAATGTGGAAAAAGTTAAGGGGTCTGAATACTTTCTGAGGCACTGTATGTATACACACACTATATGACCAAAAGTATTTGGACACCCCTTAGTCTGTGGCTGTTTTTCATGATTTGGGCTAGGCCCTTCAGTTCCGGTGAAGACAAATCTTAATGCTACAGCATACAATCACATTCTAGATGATTCTGTGCTTTCCCAACAGTTTGGGGAACGCCCTTTCCTGTTTTGGCATGACAATGCCCCCAGGCACTCAGTGAGATCCATATATAAATGGTTTTCTGAGTTTGGTGCAGAAGAACTTGACTGGCCAGCGCATAGCCCTGACCTCAACCCCATCCAACACCTTTGGGATCAATTGGAAAGTCAAGTGCGAGCCAGACCTGATCACCCAACCAGTGCCCAACCTCACTAATGCTCTTCAGGCTGAATGGCAGCAAATCCCAGCAGGAATGCTCTAACATATAGTATGAAGCCTTCCCAGAAGAGTGGAGGTTGTTATAGCAGCAAAGGGTGGACCAGCTCCATATTAATTCTCATAATTCTGGATGAGATGTTGGATGCCAGGTGTCCATTTCCCTTTCCCATGTAGTGTACATTACATGTATTTTAAGTACACTGTTTAGTTATATATACATGTATTCATACACTGTAGTAGACCTGCGATTAGTTTTAGAAGTGTCTCTGTAACCCCAAACCACCCCTGCCCTCCCTCTATGTGATCTGATCCAGTTGTATACTTTGCTGAATAAAAGGGAGTTTTGATCTTTTCTTCTGAACACACTCACACTTCCTGCTTGTCAGCATTTACAATATACCAGTCTAGTGTTTCTCATGAAATACAAATTTCATGATAATCTTTTATAATTCATTTTAATGATTAATAATTTATGACAATGTATGTCTTTCTAAAGAGAATTTGATCATTGTCTGATTAAACTAATTTTTTATCTTACACGGACACATGGACACACGGACACATGCATTTGCATGAACTCATGCACATGAATCAACCCCTACCTCGTATCCCCAAGGTCTGCCAGGACCAGGGTTTGGTGGTTCAGCTACTTCAGGGCACTGGATTTCAGAGGAGGACCCGCTCGGTAGCTTTAACTCGAGGGAGCTCTTGGCTCTAATCAAAGGTTAACAATACACACATACAGTCAGGGCTTTCACACACATTCAGGCTAGACCACACTTTCACCAGCATACAGTCAGATTGGATCACATTTCCACCTGCACACATTCAGGCTAGATCACACTTACACCAGCACACAGTCAGACTAGATCACACTTCCACCAGCACACAGCCAGACTAGATCACACTTCCACCAGCACACAGTCAGGCTAGATCACACTTCCACCAGCACATAGTCAGGCTTTATCACACTTCCACCAGCACACAGTCAGACTAGATCACACTTCCACCAGCACATAGTCAGGCTTTATCACACTTCCACCAGCACATAGTCAGGCTTTATCACACTTCCACCAGCACACAGTCAGACTAGATCACACTTCCACCAGCACACAGTCAGACTAGATCACACTTCCACCAGCACACAGTCAGACTAGATCACACTTCCACCAGCACACAGTCAGACTAGATCACACTTCCATCAGCACACAGATGGGCACAAGAGAACCAGCCCACACCACCCCTGTCAGAGCCTGTGCTAGAGGGGTGCCAGTTACTCAGTAACTAAGATGAAGAAAAGGGATTACAGATGATAGATAGGGGATTCACTTTCTCTGGAAACAATGGCACTCGATGATAACAGTTTTTAAATATCACAGACAGGGCTTTGAAAGTAGAAGCACTGCAACTCAGAACCATCTGCAGGAAATAAGGAATGATCATCAGAGCAGTACAGACTGTATTGGATCTGTCATCAGGAATCTGCTTTTAGAAGGTACAGCCGATAATCAAGAGGCAGTATCAATGCAATAGAGATGTAGTAATATCACAGAGAGTGACATATGATATTGAGCCATCATAACATTAGTCAAGAATGACAAATATACATTTGAAATACTTTAACATGGAAATGGTGGTGAAGCTTGAAAACAGCCCTCCAGATCCCAGAAGATTTTCCACTAAAAATGTAACAAACCAAAATGTAGAATCTTATATTTTGAGTATCACTCTACACTAGGTGGCCCTAATACCTGTCTACTCACATTGCTGTACATGTGCACATTGTTATTAGGGATGTATCCAACCTGAATACCCTATTTAGAAAAGCACAGATAATATTTTGTATATGAATATTTTTTCTTCTTGATCTTACACATTACTACCAAACAGAACTTAATAAAAAAGATGTTGCAATAAATTAATACAGAAAAAGTGGGCGGTTCTTCTAAGAACAAACTCATTTGATAAAAAAAGAACCTGAGAAACTAGCTGCTGTGCAAGTCCATAGTTTATCTCCCGGCTCTGCAAGAAGAACATTGGCAATAATGATAAAGGATCATGTCCTATTTTAGTTGGAAACCAGTTTTGTTGATAATGAGGCAAGATTAGTAATGCTAATTGGTGAAACTGAAAAAAAAAAATACATGACATCATCGAATGTGTATAGCCAGTAGAGGGATCAGAGTTAATTGAAAAACCTATTTAGCAATTGGCCGTCAAGATAAAGGATTAACAATATTAGGAGGTGACTTCAACAATGGATGCAAAAATGCATACTAAAAGTGTTACAAAGCACAAAGCAGAAGAGGGTGCATTTTTTATGAGAATATAAAGAAAAATAGAAAGAAAAAGAAAAGTAATATTTTCCTTTACTTTTATTCTTCATCCACAAGTAAATACTCAAGGCTTGATTGCTTCTTTGTTAAAAAAAAATAAAATAAAATGTGCGGAAAATAAAAAGTAGCATAAATACTCCTTTCAGATCATGCACCTTTGCATACGACAATTATCTATGGAGATTCAACAACTCTTTATTTTTAAAGAGGACAGGGACAAAGAAGAAAGGGACAAAGAAGAAAGACACATTCAATTATTACATACAAAATAGTGACACATCAGATATAAACCCTATAATTATGAGAAAGGGCAAACGTATTGAGGGGAAAATCATCTCATTCTCATCTTCTTGAAAAAATAAAGACAAGAGAAACAAATAAACCATTAAAATAATTTAACTGAATAAATGAGGAAGAAACGGACGCTTCTGTCAGTTTCTGTCAGAGGAGATGGAAAAATCTCTCTTTACTTGACAGAATACAGGTGACAGTGGACCAAGGGCTGCAAAGATCTTGGCCTACAGACTTAAAAAAGCTAAATTTTAAAGCATCCTTTGCTGGTCTGAAAAACTCAAACTAAACAACCAGTAACATGAAAAGCAAGCAATAGCAGAGCAATGTGCTTTGTAGAACACATCTTGTGATGCACCTGGACACATCATCAGTGATGTTACCTGGATTCATTGGGTGTTTCGGGTCTTTCAACAATCAGACACCCTCACCCAGACAACCCAGCTGGGGTTGATCAAATTCCGGCTTGTGTCCAGGTAGCCACCTTTAGGCAACTTCGGCCGCCTCAGTGACAAACTTGATGGCCCTTCGCTTGCTAGCCCAAGTGATGCCTAGCATATTATAGGCCCTGCAGAGGGACTGGCCAGCAAACCCTCTGCATCCCACCTCGATGGGCTCGCGCTTTGCACAGCACCCGTTGTTGCGGCACTGCTCCACCAACTCTGCACACTGCTCCCTCTTCCTCTCGTTGGCCTTCTCAATGCAGTCCTCTCCCAGAACGGTGAGCTCCAAGAGGACAACCTGCTTTGAGGCCCCAGAGAGCAGCAGCATATCTGGCCTCAGCTTTGTCACAGTGACATTTTCTGGGAACTTGGATTGCTTCCCCAGGTCAACCAACCATCAGCTTCCAGTCATGTGCTGTTGCAAGCATGCCAGCAGAGATGATTCTGGCAGCTGGTGTTGGCTTCTCCCCAGCCCTGAAGAAAGCAATGGTCTTTTTCACTGGGTGGAGGCGTTTAGCGATAGTTTTCAGGATTTGGTCGTGACGCCACTGGTAGCGCCCCTCGCCCAGGGCTTTCGAACAGCAGCTGAGGATGTGTTCCAGGGTTCTTCTTTTGAGGCACAGCGGGAATGCTGGTGACTCCACCTTTCCCCAGCAGAACAGGTTGGACGGGCTAGGTAGAACATCGTAGACAGCCTGAATCAAGAACTTGATATGCTGGGGTTCAGCTTTCCAAAGTTCGGCCCATGAGACCTTGCACTCGACTGCTTGCTCCCATCTTGTCCAGGCTCCCTGCTGCTGCATTCCAACCATCCTGCTGTTTCGCTCCTCCTCGACTGATGCCCTTACTTCTTCCTGGATCAGTGCCTTCCTATCCTTTCACTGCAGCTTGTTGTAGCGTGGTGTAGTGCTGCTACCAAGGCCAGACCTTCCTCGAGTCACCGTGCCCACCCATTGTGTCTTAGCCGAGACTCTGCAAACTTCACAGCCTCTGCTGCTGTCCTCTTCCGTCCTGTTCTGACCTCAATGCTGGCCTAGGAGACCTTTGGGTCAGAAGACTGTCTGTACTGCAACACCTCCCTTGTTCGGCTCACCATGAACTCTTCGTTCAGGCTGCTGATGGGGAGCTTCAGTTTGGTGTTCTGACTATACAGGGAGATGCTGCTCAGGCTTCGAGGTAGTCCGAGCCACTTCCATAGGAACCTGCTGATCCTCCTCTTGAAGCCCTCGACTGTGGAGATCGGGACCTATTAGACTAAGAGGGGACAGCGAATGCGTAGAAGGATACCAGGTTGGCACATCCAGGCTTTGAACTTGCCAGGGAGGCCCAACTTGCCCACAGCAGTCAACCAGGCTTCCAGTTCTTTGTTAATTGCTCGGATGGATGCTGCATCCCTCAGACTGCTGTCAAACACCTTTCCCAGAGTCTTCACATGTTTCTCAATGATGGATGGTATCTGTGTGCTGCCGAGGGTGAAGTGGAACTTCTTGAAAAGTCTTTCCCTTCTTCAGCACCAGGGATCTGGATTTTGCTTGCTTGAAGCTCATGCAAGCCCAGCTCCTCCAGATCCTTCAGGATCCACCTGCTCCCTGGGACAGATGTTGTTGTCACAGAGAGGTCATCCATGAACGCCCTGATTGGCGGCAGTCGGACACCAGACTCAGTGAGCGGTCCTCTGCACTCGATGTCAGCAGACTTCACCAGCATGTTCATGGCAAGCGCAAAAACGATCACTGAAATGGTGCAACCAGTGATGATTCCCTTCACAAGTTTGTGCCACTCAGACGTAGATCCGGAGGAGACTCTCAGACTGAAGCTTTTGCAGTAGTCCAGTATGAGGTCCCTGAACTTCTCTGGGATGTGATGCCAGTTTAGTGCCACCTCCACCAGCTTTTGGGGTATGGAGCCATAGGCGTTTGTGAGGTCCAACCACAGAACGACCACGTCCCCCTTGTTTTCCTGAGCTTCCCTGATCAGCTGTGTGACCATGCCTGTGTGTTCCAGACACCCCGGTACCTTTGGCATCCCTCCTGTCTGTACCGAGGTGTCAATGTAGGAGTTCCTCCGGAGGGAGTCAGTCAGGAGCCTGGCAACAATGCTAACTATTATAAAAATCTATAGAGTTTAAATGTAAACACCATTGACAAGAAGACCCTAAAATAATTTCTTGAGCCTTCCCAAAGTATCAATTGAACAGAACAAAACTCAGACAGACAATAGAACATTAGATTGATACACCTTTTTTAAAAACTTAAAACAAGTAAATCACCTGGAAGTCATGGGTGTACTAATGAGTATAGTAAATAATTTTTAAAAAGCACTCAAATAAGTGTTAAGTAAAGCTTCTAATTGGGCAATTGACAATGGAGAATAGGCATCCACATGGGATGCCTCAATTATAACTTTGTTGCATACGGAGTTAAAAGATCCAATAAAGTTCTCATCATATAGACCCATCAGCTGCATAAATGGAAATCATAAACTATCAGCGATTATTGGCAGCTGAATCACAACGATTATTCCATAAATAGTAACTGGGTTTCTATCTGATAGACAATTTATATACAACATATGAAGGACAGTAAATATAATAGAAAATCACAAAATATATAATCATATCAATCATATCAACAGCTTTGACTTCACTGGATGCAGAGAAAGCCTTTGAAGTCTCATGGCCATTCATTTTAGAAATGAATAAATATTTTTGATTCCATATTAAATTCATAACTTTGCTACAGGTAATGTGTAAGCATATCAAAGCAACAGTAAAAGTACATGGGACATTATCTAATACATTTTCTATTTCAAGAGGGACTAGACAAGGTGATCTGTTTTCACATTTTAACAAGTGTTAAAACACTTGTTTTGCACCTTTACCCGCCCGATGTCATCACACCAGGCAACTGCTTACATAGGCGTTCTCAGATTTCCTGCCAAAGACTTGGTTCGAAACGTTGAAAAAGTTATTATGGTGAGCAGTACATCTTTAATTTAGGGTGTAGTGTACAGCAGTGTGCAGATTCTCTTATACATTTTGTCCTACACCAGTATAAGTTACTGGATGTGTGTGTGATAGCTCTGGTTTGGTTGGCAACATGTTTTGTTGAAAATGCTGAATTGAAATGGACTTACCTCCTTCTGCAGAGTAAACTGTGACCACCTTGCTGAAGGGCCCATCCCCCTTGTTGTTGTACACACCCACCTTCACCTCAAAGGGGGTGAGGGGTGGGAATGTCTCATCACGGTACTTGAAAGTGGTGGAGTCTGCTGATGTCACCATCTTCTCCTTCCATCCTCGTGTCCCATTGGCCCGGAAGGCCACGATGTAACCAAAACCTTCGCCATTCTGAAACTCCTCAGACACCGGCTAAAAAAAAGTACACAAGGAACTGTTACTTTTTAAAACAAACAAACAAACAAACAGAAGTAACTATAGGCATGCGCAGGGGTATATCTACACATTTACATATCTACACACCCCAGACCAAGGGGTGTCCAGATACTTTTGGTCATATAGTGGATTTACTAAATGTTCTGCAACAACAGATTGTCAAAGTGAACATTGATACATTTCTGACATTTTATCATACGATAATCTTCATTCATTTAATGTATATTATTGTAAAAGACAGCATGATGATTACATGCAAACACAAACAACCCTGTGAAAAATAGACGGACAGACAAAAATATAGAATTAAATTTCAATTCGGTCAATCCAGTAAATTAATGAAAATTCATTGACCTAAAATTCCATCCATTATCTATACCCACTTATTCTGGTCAGGGTCCCGGGGGGTGCTGGAACTTATCCCAGCGTGCATTGGGCAAGAGGCAGGAACACACCCTGGACAGGTGGCCAATCTATCGCAGGGCATAATTAAAATTAAATTATTTGAATTTGAATTGAAAGAGAAACATAATTTTCCATGAGGATTTTTCAAGTAATTCATTTAATTAAATTTTGTGTTTTGAATTGATTGAATTTCCATAAATTGACTGAACTGGAATTTATGGGGGAGGGGGGCAGAAAATGTGGTCG
Source organism: Anguilla rostrata (assembly GCF_018555375.3). Lineage (NCBI taxonomy): Eukaryota > Metazoa > Chordata > Actinopteri > Anguilliformes > Anguillidae > Anguilla > Anguilla rostrata. Next base: position 39,746,742 of record NC_057941.1, on the reverse strand, counting down.
ACTGACGTGACTGCCACCTTTATAATCCTGTCTATCATTTCTTTGTTACCTGTGACCGAATCGCTGTGTAACCACGCCATAATCCTGCTAATCCAAGCTCTATTCATCCACATCAATAAATGCAATAGACGGGTGCACCAATCAACCAATTGGAGTTTGCATCTACAGTTTATTCAATCGGCAGACAACCGGTGACATGCCTTGGTTTTTAAAATAAAATGTTTCTCAGTAACCCCTGAGTCTGAATATGCTGAATAAAACATCCGCAGAGACTGATATTTTTATGACTTTAAACATGATTGCCATGGAATTTTATGATTTTCTTTTGTTTATCACTACAGCAGAATAAGGTATTAAATGACAGTGAAGGACCGGGAAAGGGTTCCCCCTCCCCCCTCACATTTGCAGTAGGGGGTGTCAGATTAAATGATGTAGTATTCTTTTACCAATTCTGAAAATTATACTCCTCTAGTCATGACCATGAGCACATTTTAAAAATGTGATTATTCCACACAAACCAGAGCAAGTGTTTAAACGCTACAAGTTTAGTCGTCACAGTAGCAATATTCTTGGTAACAGCAAATGCAAAAAAAAACAAATAAATAAATTCAAACAGGTTAGCATGAATTATCAGGAATATACATATATATGTATGTCAAATTAAAGGAAAAACCTGAATAAATGGGTGGTGAAACATAACAAATTCAGATGCTTCCCTACGGGTGTACTGGATGATACAATTATGCAATTAACATCCTTTAATGCTCTGTGGCATGTATAAAAATGCAGAGCAGGCCCAGTTAACCACAATTTTGGATCAATATGGCAATAGAAAAAGACCTAAGTGACTTTGAAAGAGAGTTCATTATTGGGGCACGGATGACAGGAGCTTCAGTCACAGAGACTGCTAAACTGGCTAGTGCTTCAATAGGAACAATGACTGAAGTGACATTTAGATCTATGAGAAACACATCAATAGAAAGTGTTGGAAGTAGTGGTCGAAAGCGCACATTCGATGACCATGATGCTTGTGCATTAGCGGAATATGTCAGGAAAAAAAGTAGAGCAGCTCTTCCTCCGGTGACTGAGAATGTCAACGCAAGATATGATTAGACTGATTAGACAGCAAGAACAGTTTGTCAACAACTACATAGAGATAGATATTATAGAAGGGTTTCAGTGCATAAATTCCTCCTTAAAAAGACGAATGCACATCTGAGACCTTTTCCTTTAATTTGTCATATATACACATACTGTATACCAATTTCCTAATTTCTAACATTTTACATGATTGTGAAATAGACCCCATTGGTGCATAGCAAGGTCTGCTGTACGTCAGTATGTCAACAGACTTAAAAGAAGCACTGACTGCCACAAAAGACTGCATTATAAGTCTTCAAATAACCACTGCCTTCCAGCTGGAATTGAGAAAAGCTGTTTAAAAAAAAAAAAAAATGAAAGCCTTTAGTTTCTCTGAAGCCATGCTACACTTTTCATTGTGCATGTTCAGGGCCTGACCAGGATGAGAAATGAAACTACACATCTCAGATGGATAGCTAACATTTTGTAATTGGAATTATGCCATTCAAACAGGACATACATACAGGTAAAGATGGTTTGTGACCTTTACTTCTGGCCAGATGGCCACAAATACGCAGTAATGCGGGAGATGAATGATGAGAATGTGTTATCTGTACACTGTTACCATGAGTGCTGTTTCCACAGGATGAACCAGGATTCTTTTCAGTCTGAGCAAAGCCAGCGTGTTGCAGCACTTTGAAAGCCTGGCCCAATGTGAACCTGACTTAAATAAGTGTGTCAGTTCAGTAGACACACCCTGGTTTGAGGTATCATCACTGTTCTGTTAGGAAAAGATGCAATTGATGTCCGGGTTGGATCAGGCTTATGCAGTGTACCGTATGTCGTAATGTTAATGTTCCTGTTTTACAGCTACCATAGGCCTACTTTAGCAAGGTGTGACCAGAATTTAGCTTATAATATGCAATTTGGGCTTGTTTGTTTTTCCAAAATTCCCTTGAAAAAATTTATTTTTTGGCTTGCTTTGCTTAAAATCTGGTTGCTTGTTTGGTAACAAGCGATCTGTTTTCTTTTTTTTACATTTATGGTTACTGCTGTTTAAGGACACTAGCTAGCTTATTAATTGAGCGATTAATTTAACTATTCGACCCCCAGGTCCGCAATCACTCTACTTCCCGCTTATTCTGACTTGTTTATGATGGTGAGGTTCAGTAGCAACACCAGGATTTCAATTTTAGATGGGGAAAAATAATTTTGGTTGGGCCGGTTAATTGCAGAAATTGTTTGCACACCCCATGTCCTTTCTTTCACTAATTTACAGCAGGTGTTATGGCTCTGTCATGCCAAAAATGCACCATTTGTCATTATTGTGCTGTTTAGGTCATAAACATCGGATCAGCATTCTAAATCGTTATTGACATCTGCATTCTACACGGTTGGAAGCTGACATGTTCCTACAGCAATATAGAACACTGGGTGAAGAGGACCGGTTTCTGAGCAACGTCACAGCTGAAGTGTGCATGCAACCCTGGGACAGCATATTCAATATTTAACAAAATAAAACATCTATACCAGCTTGTGATTGCAGAAGCTGAAATGGATAAGGACACTTGTTTTACATAGAATACCTTTGAAACACATGACATTGAAACACTGAACTAAGAATTTCAATTTTATGAAACGTTAAACTATGGTGTTAGCTCCTCATCCAAGGTATGGAAATCCATCAGTGCCAAAACAAATTAATCATGATGGGACAACTTTTTAAAGAGGTTTTGCCAATGATATCTTGTCATACATAGCCGCCCAATTGAATGAAGACATGATTTTGCTACAACCAAAAATATACAGTAGATATTTTGAAGCAATTTGGTAAATGGCTAGCAACTATGCATGACCAAAGATCAAATTGAATTGTAATACAAAGTTACATGAGTGAAAGCGGACCTAGCATAACACTGGCTTGCTCTTATGAATGAATGTGGGATTCCCAGTTGGCTAGCTAACTCATTTAAAGGCACTTGAATCTGTTTGAGAGTTTTCCATGTGATTAAATATTTTCCTTTGGAAGCTATTTGCTTTTTAAGATTTTATATATACATAGACTACTGGTGGATCTTGTCATTGCTGGGCTGCATGCCTGTGTAGCAAACTACTATCACTCGAAAGTGTTCATCCTCAGGGAATGAATGAAAGGAAAAATAGGCTTGTTTCCTCTTGTGATGCAGTGGGTTCTGAAATTCGCCTTTTTCCATGAATAACTAAACACAACTAAGCTACAGGACGTAAGTTCCCTCTACATCTGGTTTACATACCCAGAAATGTGAAACAGGCAGATGGTAGCCTCATAAAATGTTATCTTTTAATTTTTTTTTTTAGAAATCAAGAGGACATTTTTTCAATCTTTATTGTGCATTTAAATGTCACTGGAAATAATTGAAAACAAAAGTTTAAAACTGTTCTCCCGACTGTTATTTTAGCATGAACCAGTGGTAAGAGTGGGTGGGGCCCAGGCCCATTAGGCCCACACACAGTGCCATGGCTGGTGAGGTTGTATGCTTATTTGTCTCCCGAAAGCTGGTAATCCTGGGTACCACAGTAGCCTATTTGCATTTGCAAAACCATGTAAAAGTTTGTCTAGACCTCACATTTTCCTTTTGATGGCTGCTGGACCACTTCATGCTCTCATATTTTCTCTGAGGCATCCTTTCTGTCACTCGCATAGTTTAAACTATCTTACCTACAACTGCCACCCACCTTGCATGGTACTTCACGCTCAAAATTTAAAGAGCCCAACCCGAACTACGCCCGACATAAAATTACAGAATTAGGACCCGAGCCGACCCTAACTGTCGAGCTCTGGTCGGGTTTTACCAGCACGGGAAAATGACAAGCTCTAATCTGGACTCCTCCTCCAACACACATGGTCACGCGCGCAGATGCGCGCGCACACACACACACACACACACACACTCACACAACACCTGCAACACATCTAGCTATTGGACACGGTTAAAATGTATTAGGCAAGAGAGGAATTGAATTAAAATGTGTGCAGCCAGCACTAAGTCCCAACAAATTTAATAAATGAGGAACACCTGTACTCACTCCAATTCCTGGCAGCAAACACCCCACCTTTTGCCATGCTGCAAATCCAAACGACTGGAACACACTTTGGAAAAACAGCCCTCAAATTGCGTCACTCAAATTAAAGAATTACCATGCCCTCTGAAGGAGAGGCACTACTGTAGAAGGAGGTGTGGTTTACTTCTAACACCACCTGGAGGAATTGGCTCAAGCTATAATTAGCCTACAGTAATGTTCCTCGGATACAAATTAGACCGCATTGCACTTTGATAATGGGAGATTGTTTGTGGAGCCCGATAAAGCAGTAGCACAGGGAGGGAAATACATGCTTCCTTGAATGATTGGAAGTGTATTTCAATTCAGTCAATTCAGGAACTGAATTGTGACTCAGGGAATGAAGTAAAACAAACAGCCACAAAAGTCTATGAAGATTTTCAAGAAGTGAACTGAATTTCATAACCCGATTTGACTGACTCTGTTTCTGTGATTCATTCCTGAATGAGACAGGGAGCAGAGCTGGGTATATAAGCACTCCTGGGGAGTTACAAATGAAGACTTAAAAAGATTAGATTATATTTCTGAAGAATTTGTTCAGAATTCTGTTGTAAATACAGAAACTATTTCCTTTAAGATGGTCAGTAATCTTAAGGAATTTCACTGGTGTCTAAAGTATTACACACAAATGATTTGACCCAGGTGTCACAGAGAGCGTGTGTAACAATTGTTGAGAGGTGTGTGGAAACCACTCCCCCTGAGAGCAGTTGGACCCATAGACATGCATATATAATTAAACAGGAATGCCTGCCTTCAGCTAACCGAAGCTTGTGAAGCCCCGGAAGTAAGCCTGTACTGCGCTGTACTGTACTGGTTGAGTGTAAAACATTAAAGCTCCCATTAATAGGCGGCAAAATATGTAAGGTTTAATAAATAATTTACCTGGACCAAAACAACCATTGTTTCACAAACTCCAATACATTATGAAATTTATGATCACAAAAAACTGACTGACGAGGCTTTCTCTGGTTGTTAAATCACCTTGGTTTTCTACACAAAAGTCAATGGGCAGCAAGCTCATTTGCACTCAACATGCACAGTAAATGCTACTTCCCTTTACTTCCAAGTTTTCACCGCCTGGCCCCTCCTACCCTCTCCAGTTCCAATGTACGCCCTATGGTTGGACCACTGGACTCAGAGAGAGCAGTTTCAACATTCCGCTTTTCCATTTCCTTTTTTCATCCTCTGGTGAAAAACAGCCTCTCTCGTCACTGGCGCTAATGAGATAGACGGATGGGAGAATCAGTTCTGTTGCAGTTGTCTAGTTTAATAAGCAGGCGCAGTTCTCGCCTGGTCTGCCTGCCAAACTTAGCTCTCCTTCCTCAGCTGTCCCCTTCCATATTCATCCCCATTGATCAAAGATTTACAGGTGATTTATTTACCTAATGGGTTTTGTTTGGTTCGCATGTCTCTCTGTGTGTGTGTGTGTGTGTGTGTGAGAGAGGGTGTAGGTGTGTGTGTGTGTGTGTGTGTGTGTGTGCATGTGTTTGTGTGTTTGCGTATATGTGTGTGTGCATGTGTGCGTCTGTCTGTCTGTCTACATTTGCACGTGTTACAACATGTTAGTATATACACATTATCTCCATGCTACATATATTCCTTGCCATCAAAATTTTGAATCCTTGCCATTCGCTCTGTACGTTAATGAATTGTCAGCCACTGGATGTTTGGAGGAACAGTGAGATAGAGCACTAGCATTTCAGTCTCAAAGTTACTGGAGCATGTTAAGAACAGTAGTTAGGGCTGTAAACCTTCTAATCAATCACTGCATTGCTGCTTGATTGCCAGCCCTTCCTCACCCATGTTCATTTATTATTACCAGTTTCTGTCATGGACTTTGCAATTAATCATCATTTGGGAAGATAATTGACTTATCAGGGAGTGCTAATGACTGAATTTACAGAAGCAGTCTATGAAAATATGAGGAAATTAGTGTCAGTGCAAGTAACAAAAAAACCTAAATGTTTGTTAAGGTTCATATTTAACTTGCACGCACTACTAAAAATGAATTTCACAGTTCTGTTCAAATTATGAAAGCTTATATAGGAATTATACATTACAACTGGTTAAACAACTGTGGTTTAACAGTTCTGGTTAGATCATATAAGCTTACATAGATGTTTTACACATACTGACACATGCGCAGGACCACATGGTATCCAACTGACGGCATACCAGGAGAAAGGCACGGCGACTAATCGTAAACCTTAAAAACTTATAAAGACTGCAAGCTTTCTTTCTCATTAAACTTGTGAGGGCGGGGAAGGGTGAAGACCAGACGCGACCAAACAGGGGATCTATAAGTTACCAAAGGGCACTCCAGTAACCACTGAGTCTCGTGAGAGACGAAATAAGGGGGTGCTATACTCCTAGGGGACGTATCCCAAATAATGAATAATAAACCCCTAAACGGGTAACTGAGGAAGAAGGAGTATAAGGAAAATAAAGGAATAGGGAAAAGAGAAATGAAAAATAAACAACTTCGAACCGAAGCTGAGAAAAAGAAATGTCTTTTCAAAAACAAAACAGAAGAAGTTCTGAGGCCAACTAAAACCAGGGGGGAAAACTGGTTAGTAAAGGGCAGAAAGGTTTGTGCCCCAACGGTGACACAATAACCCCTTAAAACCGCCGGCCTCAGAATCTGGACCTATACCGTCCTAATACCTTTTTCCAAAAAACAAACAAACTGAAGTCAGAATTCTTTTTTAAATCTCTTTTTCTTAAATTCCTTTTACCTTGCTCAGGAATACGACAGGGAACTGGCTAGAGCAAAACACGTTACACTCAAGCACCATTCCACTGCCTACTGACGCTTTAAATACCCAGCCACAGGTGTGGCTGGTAATCAGCGGAAGGTGTGAGCAACCCCCAGGTGAAACCGATCAGAGGTAACCCTGCAGGAATGCATGGAATGTTCAAGCAGGAACAATCCTCCCACAGGAACCAAAAATAACGATTAGCGAGTGGCTAATCTGCAAGCTCGAACTAATCGTCCCCACACACCAAAATAACGATTAGCCGAGTGGCTAATCGGAATGCTAACCACTGAGCCGGTGCAGGCACAGAAAAATGATCTACCTGCACAGAAACCGTGACAGTACCCCCCCTCTAAGGGCCGGCCCCAGACGGGCCCTCGGACCCACGAGAGCGGAAATCCCGGATCAGTTCAGGATCCAATATGTCCCTAGAGGGAACCCAACAACGCTCCTCCGGACCATAACCCTCCCAGTCAATGAGAAATTGTACCCTACGGCCCACACGCCTCTCGGCCAGAATGCGACGCACCGTATAAACTGGTTCCCCATCCACGAGTCTAGGCGGAGGTGGGGGTTTGTCCACAGGAGCCAACGCGCTTACTAGAACTGGCTTAAGACGAGAGACATGAAAGGTAGGGTGAATTCTCATGGACCGGGGCAGCTGTAGGCGAACTGTGACCGGGTTAATTCTCCGAAGGATCTTAAATGGACCAATGAAACGAGGAGCGAGTTTACGAGACTCCACTCGTAGAGGAGATCACGAGTAGAAAGCCAGACACGCTGACCCACCCGATAGGAGGGCGCCGGTCTGCGGTGTCTATCGGCAAGCCTCTTTTGACTGGCTGACGAGCGTAGAAGTGAAGTACGAACTCTCCTCCAGGTGGACCGACACCGCTTGACAAATGTCTCTGCGGAGGGCACCTCGATGTTCTTCTCCAATTCAGGGAAGAGTGGAGGTTGATAACCACATTGGGCCTCAAACGGTGAGGTGCCCGTCGACGCGTTACGTAGCGTATTGTGCGCGTACTCTGCCCACACGAGTTGACGGCTCCAGGAGGTAGGATTGGAAGAGACCAGACAGCGGAGAGTGTTTTCCAACGTCTGATTTGTGCGTTCCGTCTGTCCATTGGTCTCGGGTGAAACCCTGATGAGAGACTGACCGACGCCCCCAGAAGTGAACAGAATGCTCGCCAAAAACGCGCGGTAAACTGCGGGCCACGATCCGATACTACGTCTTGAGGTAACCCGTGTAATCGGAAGACGTGGTTAATAACTAACCGGGCGGTCTCCAAAGCCGACGGAAGTTTAGGCAACGCTATAAAATGAGCCGCTTTCGAGAATCTATCCACAACGACTAAGATGGCAGTGTTGCCATCAGAGGGTGGCAGCCCAGTGATAAAGTCCAGCGCTACGTGACTCCAAGGGCGACTAGGAACGGGCAATGGACGTAAAAGACCCGACGGTGGAATGCGAGAACCCTTGTTCCGAGCGCAAACCGAGCAGGCCGAAACATACTCCCGCACATCCCTCTCCATGCCAGGCCACCAAAATCGCCGGGATAAAAAATCCTTGAATCTGTGGACACCCGGATGACAAGTCAGATGCGTGGAATGTCCCCAACGCAACACCTGGGCGCGTACCCTAGCAGGGACAAAGAGACAGTTAGGCGGACCTCCACCCGGATCCGGCTCAGACCTTTGAGCCTTCCGGACCACTGACTCAATCCTCCACATAGCAGGAGCTACAATCAGAGTGGAGGGAACAATGGGTTCTGGGGAGCGGTTGTCATCTGATTGGTCATAGATTCTAGACAGGGCATCAGGTTTGATATTTTTTGAACCCGGACGATAAGTAAGGATAAAATTAAATCGGGCAAAAAACAGAGACCAGCGACCCTGCCGTGAATTCCGTCTCTTAGCGCTCTGAATAAACTCTAGGTTTTTATGATCTGTCCAGACCGTGAAAGGATGTTCCGCCCCCTCCAGCCAATGCCGCCACTCCTCCAGAGCCAGCTTGACTGCCAAAAGTTCACGATCCCCGACGTCATAATTCCTCTCCGCTGGGGAAAGGGATCGCGAGAAATATGCACACGGGTGCACCTTGTTATCTAAAGGGGATCGTTGAGATAAAATGGCTCCCGCGCCAAGCTCAGAGGCATCCACCTCCACCACGAAAGGAAGTGCCGGGTTAGGCGTGATGAGAATGGGCTCAGAACAGAACATAGACTTTAAAACCCGGAAAGCCTCGTCGGCTTTGGGTGTCCAAGAAAAATGAACACTGGCCTCCTTTTTGGTCAGCACAGTGATCGGTGCGGCTACTGCACTAAAATTGCGAATGAAACGCCTGTAAAAGTTGGCGAATCCCAAAAACCGCTGCACCTGTTTAACCGATGTGGGTGGGGGCCAATTCTTAACCGCAGAGATTTTATCAGGGTCCATTTTAATAGTACCCTCAGAAATGATAAACCCCAAAAAAGAGACAGATTTGGCATGGAATAGGCATTTCTCTGCCTTCACGAACAGTTTAGCCTCCAAAAGGCATTTCAAAACCTGCCTGACATGACTGACATGCTCAGCAGGAGTGTTGGAAAAGATTAAAATGTCATCTAAATAGACAAACACAAATCTCTCCAACATCTCCCTAAGAACGTCATTAACTAAGGCTTGAAATACCGCCGGGGCGTTCGTGAGGCCGAAAGGCATAACTAAATATTCAAAATGCCCGTTATGCGTGTTAAATGCCGTTTTCCACTCGTCCCCCTCTCGTATTCGCACTAAATTATAGGCATTCCGAAGGTCAAGTTTGGTGAATATAGTCGCCCCCTGGAGACGTTCAAAAGCCGAATTCATAAGGGGTAAGGGGTAGCGGTTCTTGACCGTGATATTATTAAGACCTCTGTAATCTATACAGGGTCGCAGACTCCCATCCTTTTTCTTACACAAAAAAACCCTGCCCCCGCCGGCGAAGTGGAGGGTCGAATAAAACCATTGGCCAGGGACTCTTGAATATATTCCCTCATAGCCTCGCTCTCGGGAATCGATAAAGAATATAAGGAACCCCTTGGTGGAACCGAACCAGGAAACAATTCGATAGCGCAATCATACGTTCTGTGCGGAGGTAAAGTAGTGGCCTCTTGCTTGCTAAATACCTGCGCAAGATCTACATAATCATTGGGACATTGACTGGTAATGGAATAGTGACCGTACCCACTGTAACCAGATCCTCCATACTGGCGGAATAAGGATATTCCATTTCATCTTCCGTATCTTGTTCGCTATGGCTTTTAAAGAACCCCCCTCACCCGAGAATTCCTCTGTGGCGTAATCGCAAGGAGAGAAAGAGTCAAAACACGGATCCCAGACTAGGCTCTCCTCCCTACCTGAAGAGGGCGATGCCGCAAACTGACTGATGGGAGTAACGGTCTCCTCATCACAGTAATCAAAACTGGGCTGGGAACTAGAACCAACCCCAGGAGCCTGCGTAGTCTCCTGCTGACAGTGAGACATGCATTCCAAACCCCACTGAAGGATGGCCTCCCCAGTCCCGCCCCAGTTGATGTAAGGTTTATGCCTAACCAACCAGGAATGCCCCAACACAAGGGGAAAGGTAGGCGATTCCACCAAAAAAAATCTGATATGCTCCACATGTTGACCAAAAGGGACGCGCATCTGAATAAAAGCGGTGGTTCTTTCCACTAGGCCTGTGCCTAATGGACGACCATCAAGCGCAGTAATCACCCGAGGCTGTGGCAATAGACGCACAGGTAATCCGCGTTTCTTTGCCCATTTTGTGTCCATAAAACAATCCACTGCGCCTGAATCTAAAAATGCGTTAGTGTTAATGATCTTTTTATTCCAGGAGAGTTCAACGGGGATACAGGTGCGAAAGACTGATAACTCATGTCTCGCCGGTGGCTTACGCTTCACCGACGAGACTGATCTTTTGCTGCTAGCACTGGACAACTCTTTATGCGGTGCCCTATCTGTTTGCAATAGTTGCATCTCTTGGTTCTTGATCGAAAATCAGCATCCCTGCGAACGTCCACACTGTCCACCTGCATAGGTTCTGACCTGATTCCTGAGTCTTGGGAACGAGTGGAGAAAATGGGCGTACCCAAGAGAGGTGCGATGTAAGGAGTCGTTCGACCTCTCCTTTCATCCTTCTCTCTCTCTCGTTCCCTAACCCGGTGATCAATGCGGATAGCTCTCGCAACCAATGCCTCGAAAGTAGCGGGTGGCTCACTCGCAGCCAGTGCATCCCTGACCGGATCTGACAGGGCATTGGTGAATAGTGTCATAAGTGGTAGTTCGGGCCAGCCTGATTCGCCGGCTAACGATCGGAATGCTATCGAGAATTCTGCAACACTATTCCTTCCCTGCCGAAGACGGGTTAACCTAGTGGCCGCCTCGCTGCCCGTAACATCGTGGTCAAACACCCTTTCCATCTCCTCAATGAGGCGGTCTGAACTTGTCATTATGGGTGAGTTTGAACGAAAAAGTGGGTCAGCCCAGGCCAGGGCTTGGCCCTTAAGGAGACTAACAATAAATGCCACCCTTGATTCGTCCGTAGCATATCGTGAAGGGTGAGCTCGAAACTGTATAAAACATTGCGTTATGAACCCCCGGCATTTGCCGGATTCACCTTCGAACGGAGCAGGGAGCTGAAGTTTAGGTTCCTGATTACTCGAGAGTGCTGGTGTGTATGTCTGGGGAGGAAAGGATTGTGCTTGAGTACTGGGAGCGCGAGCATCGAGTCTCCGAAGAAACTCAGTTTGGAAACGCCTTGTCTCCTCGCGTTCAAGACGTCGCTCCTCCTCTACCCGGACCCGGTGTTCCTCGAAACCTCGCCTAAACTCCTCAGAAGCCACCTGCTGGCGACCCATAATCTCTAGCAGGCCGGTCAGTGTAGCTTCCTGGCGGCGTGACGCCTCCTCTTGTAGGGCCAAACGCTCGCACAGCTCTGCCTGTTGTGTAGTGGTGTTCACTTGTTGACTGTGCAACATTTGTAGCCCCTCTGTATGGGCCGTCAGGATGGCTTGTTGAGCCGTAACAGCCTGATCCAGGCCGATGGTCGCTGGTACTTCCATTTGGCTTGAGTGTTCTGTGAGGGCGGGGAAGGGTGAAGACCAGACGCGACCAAACAGGGGATCTATAAGTTACCAAAGGGCACTCCAGTAACCACTGAGTCTCGTGAGAGACGAAATAAGGGGGTGCTATACTCCTAGGGGACGTATCCCAAATAATGAATAATAAACCCCTAAACGGGTAACTGAGGAAGAAGGAGTATAAGGAAAATAAAGGAATAGGGAAAAGAGAAATGAAAAATAAACAACTTCGAACCGAAGCTGAGAAAAAGAAATGTCTTTTCAAAAACAAAACAGAAGAAGTTCTGAGGCCAACTAAAACCAGGGGGGAAAACTGGTTAGTAAAGGGCAGAAAGGTTTGTGCCCCAACGGTGACACAATAACCCTTAAAACCGCCGGCCTCAGAATCTGGACCTATACCGTCCTAATACCTTTTTCCAAAAAACAAACAAACTGAAGTCAGAATTCTTTTTTAAATCTCTTTTTCTTAAATTCCTTTTACCTTGCTCAGGAATACGACAGGGAACTGGCTAGCGCAAAACACGTTACACTCAAGCACCATTCCACTGCCTACTGACGCTTTAAATACCCAGCCACAGGTGTGGCTGGTAATCAGCGGAAGGTGTGAGCAACCCCCAGGTGAAACCGATCAGAGGTAACCCTGCAGGAATGCATGGAATGTTCAAGCAGGAACAATCCTCCCACAGGAACCAAAAATAACGATTAGCCGAGTGGCTAATCTGCAAGCTCGAACTAATCGTCCCCACACACCAAAATAACGATTAGCCGAGTGGCTAATCGGAATGCTAACCACTGAGCCGGTGCAGGCACAGAAAAATGATCTACCTGCACAGAAACCGTGACAAAACTGCTGCTGTATTGGTTCTGCACTAGGCCTCGCAGAAGCTGTTCTTGTAACCAAACTGTACGAAAAGACATGGAAGTCCATTAAAATGAACATTATACATATAGTGCTTTGTCTTGTTTATAATGAACAACACATCAACAATGCCAGCAGTCACCCCATCTGGAACTATATTTTTTCCCTAATAATGTCACTGCTGAGGTAAAATTAACTTCAGATGACAGTTATTTTACCCAGTGACAGTTGGGTCTCCAGACATAATAACTTGAAAAAAGAAAAAAAACAGCTGCATCTGTTCCCAGCTCCCCAGATAATAGTGTCTTTAACTGCCCTCGTTTGAAAAACACCCACCATTACGCATTCACTGGTCGCTTCTTTTCCATGATATTCCCATCATGGCTTGCGATGCTAACGAGAATCTTGTCAAATGTTTTTGTGGCGATATCCATTTTTCCATGCCGGCAGATTGATGGTACTATACACAGACATCGTAAAGGGTGAGATTATCAACGGATGTTCTTCCTGACCTTTTATGGGATTAAATGAAGGCTGCCAGTTACAATAACACAGCCTCCTGTGGGAGGGAGAACACAATGAAATGAACTGGCACTAGTATACAACTTCAGTGTGTACAGTTTTGATTTTTTAAATGTACAGTTGCATTAGGCAGTACACTGCCCTTCAAAGTAATTTACTCCTTTGACAAAGATTGCATAAAATAAACAATACATATGGGAAATCTATCTTCAAAAAAGGGGATTTTTTGTATACAACTGTTGAGAAAAATAATTTGTTGAACAAGTAACATCATTCCTCAAAAATATATATGACAGTTATTCACACCTTGTTTTCAGAATTTTGTTCATGCTCCATTTGCAGGGATAACACTTCTGAGTCATCTTCAATACTGAGATTAGTGAACATACTGGGAGATCTTTAACCATTCCTCCATACATAATCTATCTTTTAGATCCTTTGGTCTATGTTTGTGAAATGCCCTTCAACTCAAACCACTCATTTTTGAATAACTTCTTGTCTAGAGGTAGAAAACAAGTCTGCAAAACAGTAATTTTGTGGTCAATTTGTCATTTCTTGGTTGATTTTGAAGTATGCTTGGGATCACTGTGCCTCTTTGTAACCAAGTCCGAACTTCAAATCCAGACAGAGGAAACCAATTTTTGGCCCAAACATTTTGATATTTGCGGGAGTCCATGATTCCATTGACCTTAGCAAGAGTCCTAGGACCAGTAGGCCCTAAAATCCCCACCACAAATCCACCACCATTATTTCACTGTTGATATGATGTTTTTTTCAATGTAAGTGTCTAATGCCTGGCATGACCAAAAAGCTTAATTTTAATATAAAGCCCCGGTTAACATGAAGAATGTGAATAATAAATATGTGAAAATTCTTCTAGGCTGAATAGGTTCAGATTCCATTGATAAAACTATTTGTGAGCTGTGAATACAAGCCTCGGGCTTCAATCTGCTTGTTGCAAAATATTTGTGGGGGGAAAGCATAGATGGCGTGGTTGGAGTATGGGGGAGTATTGTTTACATCTGTGTTTTTGGAAAGACGACTTTGTTTGGCTGGAGTTTTGACCCTGGACTGTTTGAAAACAGGTCACTGGACATTGAACTATTCATGGACTTGGAGAATTGGATTGTGATTTGGTTGCACAGTAAATAGCGAGGACCTTTGCTTCAAGTTTAGTTAATGCCCATATAATGGTAAATGGTAAATGGACTGCATTTATATAGCGCTTTTATCCAAAGCGCTTTACAATTGATGCCTCTCATTCGCCAGAGCAGTTAGGGGTTAGGTGTCTTGCTCAAGGACACTTCGACACGCCCAGAGCGGGGTTTGAACCGGCAACCCTCCGACTGCCAGACAATTGGTCTTACCTCCTGAGCTATGTCGCCCCACTATGTCGCCCATATAGGGCCCATTAGGTATATGCAT